>NW_024743709.1:13882624-14090291 GCF_018991925.1 Homarus americanus
TAGAAGCATGCATTGCTCAGAAAGGTTATATTACAGGTACAGGAAAGAAGCAGCTAATACAAGAAAGGATTGGTGGAACAGGAGGAGTGTTGTTGCACACAGGAAGAATGTTGCAGCAACGGGAAGAGTGTGATGGTAAAGAAAGAGTGTTGTTGGATGGGTACAGAAAGATCAAGTTGTTAGTACAGGAAGTGTGTTATGGAACAGGAAGAGCAGCTGATATAGGGTGAAGAGTAAAGTTGCTGGTAAAGGTACAGAAAAGAAGAGTGTTGTTGGTAAAGGAAGAGTGTTGGTGAACAGGAAGAGCGTTGGTTGTACAGGAAGAGCGTTGTTAGGTACAGGTACAGGAAGAGTGTTGTTGGGATAGAAGAGTGTTGTGGTTCACGAAGACTGTTGTTGGGACAGGTACAGGAAGAGTTTTGTTGGTACAGGAAGAATATTGCTGGTAGAGAAGAGTGTTGTTGGTACAGGAGAGTGTTGGTGGTACAGGAAAAGTGTTGGTAGTACAGGAAGAGCAGGTGCTGAGGAAGAGTGTATTGTACAAGAAGAGCGTTGTTAGTACAGGTACAGGAAGAGTGTTGTTGGGATAGGAAGAGTGTTGTTGGGACAGGAAGAGTGTTGGTGGTACACAGGAAGAGTGTTGGTTGTACAAGAAGCGTTGGTAGTACAGGTACAGGAAGAGTGTTGTTGGCATGTAAAGAATATTGTTGGCAGGAAGAGAGTTGGTACAGGAATGGTGTTGGAGATACAGGAAGAGTAAAGTGGTGGTATCACGAAGAGAGTTGGTGGTACAGAAAGTGTTAGTACAGCGAAGAGTGTTGTGGTACAGGAAGAGTAAGCGATGGGTACAGGAAGAGTGTTGATAGTAAAGAGCAGGAAGAGTGTTGGTGGTACAGAAAGAGTAAGTTGGAACAGGAAGAGAGTTGTTAGTACAGGTACAGGAAGAGTGTTGTTGAACAGGAAGAGTAAAGTTGTTGTTACAGAGGGTACACGAAGGGTGTTGAGTGATACAGGAAGGTGTTGGTGGTACAGGAAGAGAGTTGGTGGTACAGGAAGAGTGTTGTTGTTAGTAAAGAGGAAGAGTCTTGGTGGTACAGGAAGGTGTTGATGTGTTACAGAGAGTGTTGTTAGTAAGGTATAGGAAGAGTGTTGGTGGTACAGAAAGAGTGTTGTTGTTGGAACAGGAAGAGTGTTGTTGGTACAGGTAGAGGAAAAGGGGGTGTTGTTGGAACAGGAAGAGTGTTGGTGGTACAGGTACAGGAAGAGTGTTGTTGGGACAGGAAGAGTGTTGGTGGTACAGTTACAGGAAGAGTGTTGTTGGAACAGAAAGAGTGTTGTTGGCACAGCAAGAGTGTTGTTGGTACAGGAAGAGTGTTATTGGTACAGGAAGAGTGTTATTGGTACAGGAAGAGTGTTATTGGTACAGGAAGAGTGTTGGTGGCAGAAGAAGAGTGTTGTTGGTACAGGAGGAGTGGTGTTGGTACAGGTACAGGAAGAGTGTTATTGGTAAAGAAAGGGTGTTCTTAATACAGGAAGAGTGTTATTGGAACTGGAAGAGTGTTGTTGGGACTGGAAGAGTGTTTTTGGTACAGGAAGAGTGTTGCTGGAAGAGGAAGCGCGTTGTTAGTACAGGAAGCGTGTTGTTGGTACAGGAAGAGTGTTGTTGGTTCAGGAAGAGTGTTGTTGTTACAGATACAGGAAGAGTGTTGTTTGTACAGGAAGAATGTTATTGGTACAGGAAGAGTGTTGTTGGTACAGGTACAAGAAGGGCGTTGTTGGGACAGGAGGGTGTTGGTGGTTGTCGCAATCCCACTACCCTTTATACCTGGGGAGTGAAACCTACCCCAAGTTATTAACAAATAAAGGAACAAATAGGGAACACGGCAATAATTATCCCCACAAAAACCTACTCAACTAAATGTACTTGAATAAGTATGAACAAGTTGAAGTAAGTAAGTCACAAAAGGGAAGATAATTAATTAATTTAATTTATGTTCTAAAGGGAGTACTGACTAGCAAACAAGAATTTAAGGGAATAAGTGATCGTATATTAAAATAAGAGTGATGCCGGAAGGGCGAAAATACACCGTTAAGGAGTTAGACCAAACGAATATTACTTAACATAACTATATTACAAAGACATACAATATATATATATATATACAAAAATCCCTACAAAATAGTTATTTCCTACCAAACAGGAGATTCCTTACCACCAGGATCCCTTCCTAGGCCTAACTAAACGTGTCACTAATACCTGATACCCCTAGGGCATTGCAGAAGACTGGACAAGGCACTAGACAAGGGTCAAGGCTAGATAACTAATGGACACGTCTACCATATGCCACGGTTTTTCGCTACTGGGGAAGCATGGGGCACGCCATGGAGGAGTGCGTCTCATATCACGTGATCCAGGACATTTGCTAGATAATTTATATAATTAATTAATACTACTCTTGATTTGTCTTAACAGAGTAAGACAATGATGCATATTAATAACATACATAAATATACACTTAACCTAAGTAACTAAGAACAATAATAATATAATAAGTACAATTAACAAGTCAATAGCTTGTGTGAAATGTAGGCGTGAACATTTGCCTCACTCTATGCGAGTTCCCGACGCTCAGGCATGTGACAGTGGTACAGGAAGAGTGTTGTTGGAACAGAAAGAGTGTTGTTGGTACATGTACAGGAAGAGCTTTGGTGGTACAGGAAGACTGTTGTTGGAACAGGAAGAGTTTTGTTGGAACAGGAAGAGTGTTGTTGGTGCAGGAAGAGTGTTGTTAGTACAGGTACAGGAAGAGTGTTGGTAGTACAGAAAGAGTGTTGATGGAACAGGAAGAGTGTTGTTGGTACAGGTACAGGAAGAGTGTTGTTGGAACAGGAAGAGTGTTGGTGGTACAGGTACAGGAAGAGTGTTGTTGGAACAGGAAGAGTGTTGTTGGGACAGATAAAGTGTTGGTGGCACAGGTACAGGAAGAGTGTTGCTGGAACAGGAACAGTATTGTTGGTACAGTAAGAGTGTTGTTGGAACAGGAAGAGTGTTGTTGTTACAGGTACAGGAAGAGTGTTGTTGGTACAGGAAGAGTGTTGTTAATACAGAAAATGTGTTTTTGGAACAGGAAGAGTGTTGTCGGGACGGGAGGAGTGTTAGTGGTACAGGAAGAGTGTTGTTGGTACAGGTACAAGAAGAGTGTTGGTACAGGACGAGTGTTGTTGAAACAGGAAGAGTGTTGTTTGTACAGGAAGAGTGTTGTTAGTGCAGGAAGAGTGTTGTTGGTACAGGAAGAGTGTTGTTGGTTCAGGAAGAGCGTTGTTGTTACAGGTACAGGAAGAGTGTTGGTGGTACAGGAAGTGTGTTGTAAGTACAGGAAGAGTGTTGTTAATACAGGTACAGGAAGACAGTTGTTAATACAGGAAGGGGGTTGTTGGAACAAGAGGAGTGTTGTTGGTACAAGAAGAATGTTGTTGGAACGGGAAGAGTGTTGACGGTAAAGGAAGAGTGTTGTTGGGATAGGTACAGAAAGAGTGTTGTTAGTACAGGAAGAGTCTTGTTGGAACAGGAAGAGTGTTGTTGATACAGGAAGAGTGTTGTTGGTACAGGTACAGGAAGAGTGTTGTTGGGACAGGAAGAGTGTTGGTGGTAAAGGTACAGGAAGAGTGTTGTTGGAACAGGAAGAGTATTGTTGGCACAGCAAGAGTGTTGTTGGTACAGGAAGAGTGTTATTGGTACAGGAAGAGTGTTGTTGGTAGAGGAAGAGTGTTGGTGGTACAGGAAGAGTGTTGCTGGTAGAGGAAGAGTGTTGTTGGTACAGGAGGTGTGGTGTTGGTACAGGTACAGGAAGAGTGTTATTGGTAAAGAAAGGGTGTTGTTAATACAGGAAGAGTGTTATTGGAACTGGAAGAGTGTTGTTGGGACTGCAAGACTGTTGTTGGTACAGGAAGAGTGTTGCTGGAAGAGGAAGAGTGTTGTTAGTTCAGGAAGAGTGTTGTTGTTACAGGAAGAGTGTTGTTGGTTTAGGAAGAGTGTTGTTGTTTCAGGTACAGGAAGAGTGTTGTTGGTACAGGAATAATGTTATTGGTACAGGAAGAGTGTTTTTGGTACAGGTATAGGAAGAGTGTTGTTCGTACAGGTACAGGAAGAGTGTTGTTGGTACAGGTACAGGAACAGCGTTGTTGGGACAGGAAGAGTGTAGTTGGTGCAGGAAGAGTGTTGTTAGTACAGGTAGATTAAGAGTGTTGGTGGTACAGAATGAGTGTTGATGGAACAGGAAGAGTGTTGTTGGTACAGGTACCGGAAGAGTGTTATTGGAACAGGAAGAGTGTTGGTGGTACAGGTACAGGAGGAGTGTTGTTGGAACAGGAAGAGTGTTGTTGGCACAGCAAGAGTGTTGTTGGTACAGGAAGAGTGTTATTGGTACAGGAAGCGTGTTGTTGGTAGAGGAAGAGTGTTGGTGGTACAAGAAGAGTGTTGCTGGTAGAGAAAGAGTGTTGTTGGTACAGGAGGAGTGGTGTTGGTACAGGTACAGGAAGAGTGTTATTGGTAAAGAAAGGGTGTTGTTAATACAGGAAGAGTGTTATTGGAACTGGAAGAGTGTTGTTGGGACTGGAAGAGTGTTGTTGGTACAGGAAGAGTGTTGCTGGAAGAGGAAGAGTGTTGTTAGTTCAGGAAGAGTGTTGTTGGTACAGGACGAGTGTTGTTGGTACAGGAAGAGTGTTGTTGTTTCAGATACAGGAAGAGTGTTGTTGGTACAGGAATAATGTTATTGGTACAGGAAGAGTGTTGTTGGTACAGGTATAGGAAGAGTGTTGTTCGTACAGGTACAGGAAGAGTGTTGTTGGCACAGGTACAGGAACAGCGTTGTTGGGACAGGAGGGTGTTGGTGGTAGAGGAAGAGTGTTGTTGGAACAGAAAGAGTGTTTTTGGTACATGTACAGGAAGAGTGTTGTTGGGACTGGAAGAGTGTTGTTGGTACAGGAAGAGCTTTGGTAGTACAGGAAGACTGTTGTTGGAACAGGAAGAGTTTTGTTGGAACAGGAAGAGTGTAGTTGGTGCAGGAAGAGTGTTGTTAGTACAGGTAGAGGAAGAGTGTTGGTGGTACAGAAAGAGTGTTGATGGAACAGGAAGAGTGTTGTTGGTACAGGTACAGGAAGAGTGTTGTTGGTACAGGTACAGGAAGAGTGTTGTTGGAACAGGAAGAGTGTTGGTGGAACAGGTACAGGAAGAGTGTTGTTGGAACAGGAAGAGTGTTGTTGGGACAGATAGAGTGTTGGTGGCACAAGTACAGGAAGAGTGTTGTTGGAACAGGAAGAGTATTGTTGGTACAGGTACAGGAAGAGTGTTGTTGGTACAGGAAGAGGGTTGTTAATACAGAAAATGTGTTTTTGGAACAGGAAGAGTGTTGTCGGGACGGGAGGAGTGTTGGTGGTAGAGGAAGAGTGTTGTTGGTACAGGTACAAGAAGAGTGTTGGTACAGGAAGAGTGTTGTTGGAACAGGAAGAGTGTTGTTAGTACAGGAAGAGTGTTGTTAGTACAGGAAGAGTGTTGTTGGTACAGGAAGAGTGTTGTTGGTTCAGGAAGAGCGTTGTTGTTACAGGTACAGGAAGAGTGTTGATGGTACAGGAAGTGTGTTGTAAGTACAGGAAGAGTGTTGTTAATACAAGTACAGGAAGACAGTTGTTAATACAGGAAGATGGTTGTTGGAACAAGAGGAGTGTTGTTGGTACAGGAAGAATGTTGTTGGAACGGGAAGAGTGTTGATGGTAAAGGAAGAGTGTTGTTGGGATAGGTACAGAAAGAGTGTTGTAAGTACAGGAAGAGTCTTGTTGGAACAGGAAGAGTGTTGTTGATACAGGAAGATTGTTGTTGGTACAGGTACAGGAAGAGTGTTGTTGGGACAGGAAGAGTGTTGGTGGTAAAGGAAGAGTGTTGTTGGTACAGGTACAGGAAGAGCGTTGTTGGGACAGGAGGGTGTTGGTGGTACAGGAAGAGTATTGTTGGAAAAGGAAGAGTGTTGTTGGGACTGGAGGAGTATTGTTGGTACAGGAAGAGTGTTGGTGGTACAGGAAGAGTGTTGTTGGAACAGGAAGAGTGTTGTTGGCACAGCAAGAGTGTTGTTGGTACAGGAAGAGTGTTATTGGTACGGGAAGAGTGTTGTTGGTACAGGAAGAGCGTTGGTGGTACAGGAAGAGTGTTGCTGGTAAAGGAAGAGTGTTGTTGGTACAGGAGGAGTGGTGTTGGTACAGGTACAGGAAGAGTGTTATTGGTAAAGAAAGGGTGTTGTTAATACAGGAAGAGTGTTATTGGAACTGGAAGAGTGTTGTTGGGACTGGAAGAGTGTTGTTGGTACAGGAAGAGTGTTGCTGGAAGAGGAAGAGTGTTGTTAGTACAGGAAGAGTGTTGTTGGTACAGGAAGAGTGTTGTTGGTTCAGGAAGAGTGTTGTTGGTACAGGTACAGGAAGAGTGTTGTTGTTACAGGATGGGTGTTGTTGGAACAGGAAGAGTGTTGTTAGTACAGGAATAGTGTTGTTAGTACAGGAAGAGTGTTGTTGGTACAGGAAGAGTGTTGTTGGTTCAGGAAGAGTGTTGTTGTTACAGGTACAGGAAGAGTGTTGTTGGTACAGGAAGAGTGTTGTTGGTTCAGGAAGAGTGTTGTTGTTACAGGTACAGGAAGAGTGTTGTTGGTACAGGAAGAGTGTTGTTAGTACAGGTACAGGAAGAAAGTTGTTAATACAGGAAGAGGGTTGTTGGAAGAGGAGTAGTGTTGTCGGTACACGAAGAATGTTGTTGGAACGTGAACTAGTGTCGGTGGTAAAGGAAGCGTGTTGTTGGGACAGGTACAGGAAGAATGTTGTTGGAATGTGAACTAGTGTCGGTGGTAAAGGAAGCGTGTTGTTGGGACAGGTACAGGAAGAGTGTTGTTGGTACAGGATGGGTGTTCTTGGAACAGGAAGAGTGTTGCTAGTACAGGAATAGTGTTGTTAGTACAGGAAGAGTGTTGTTGGTACAGGAAGAGTGTTGTTGGTTCAGGAAGAGTGTTGTTGTTACAGGTACAGGAAGAGTGTTGTTGGTACAGGAAGAGTGTTGTTGGTTCAGGAAGAGTGTTGTTGTTACAGGTACAGGAAGAGTGTTGTTGGTACAGGAAGAGTGTTGTTAGTACAGGTACAGGAAGAAAGTTGTTAATACAGGAAGAGGGTTGTTGGAAGAGGAGTAGTGTTGTTGGTACAGGAAGAATGTTGTTGGAACGGGAACTAGTGTCGGTGGTAAAGGAAGCGTGTTGTTGGGACAGGTACAGAAAGAGTGTTGTTAGTACAGGAAGAGTGTTGTTGGAACAGGAAGAGTGTTGTTGATAGGAAGAGTGTTGTTGGTACAGGTACAGGAAGAGTGTTTTTGGAACAGGAAGTGTGTTGGTGGTAAAGGAAGAGTGTTGTTGGTACAGGTACAGGAAGAGTGTTGTTGGAACAGGAAGAGTGTTGTTGGAACAGGAAGAGTGTTGGTGGTACAGGAAGAGTGTTGGTGGTACAGGAAGAGTGTTGGTGGTACAGGAAGAATGTTGTTGGTTTAGCAAACGTATTGCTTGTACAGGAAGAGCGTTGGTGGTACAGTAAGAATGTTGGTGTACAGGAAGAGTGTTGTTGGTACAGGAAGAGTGTTGTTAGTACAGGTACAGGAAGAGTGTTGGTGGTACAGGAAGAGTGTTTTTGGTATAGGAATAGTTTTGTTGGGAAAGTAAAATTGTTGTTGGTTCAGGAATACTGTTGGCGATATAGGGAGAGTCTTACTACCAATTCATAACTAATGTCGATTGTAAGAGAAAAAGTTTCATGATTTTAAGCATGTACACACCGTTCAAGTACTCACTCACATATATAACCACACACAGTTCTGGCAGACACACTAACGCACACTTTAAGCGCAAGAACACAAGTAATGGTAATGGATGCCCCTCGAGATCGAGGATGGCCAGCTCTAAGGCCACCAGTTGTGAATTTGTTTAAGGTGTAGAAGCCGTCGCCTAAACAACAACCACACCATTAGTTAACGAGTTGCATGAACCAATGCCAAGGAACAGTCGGAGAAGGCCAGACAACTCGCGAACAGCACTGGCTATACCAATACCCCGGAACACGATTTGCAAATCGATTAACATCCTAGTCCCCATTTGCTGCTGGTTAGACAGAGGCAAATGGCGTAAAGAAACGTGCCCATAGTTTCACCTTCCCCGGGTATCGAACCCGGGTCTACTCCCTTGCGAGGCGAGTATGCTGACCATTATACCACAAGTCGCCACAAACGCACACACATATACACAAACACACACACACACACACACACACACACACACACCCATACACACACTATTTACTGCTTATGGCAGTCCATCGAAGTCGATGACGACGTTGCTCCAGATGAGATGATTGATGAGTTATGTGTTATTCCTCTGATGCCACCGTAGATGACTATGGAGTCCAATCCTGCAGGCGCAGATCTTGTTGGATAGGTGACAGGGATGCTGTTCATTGAGAGGAATTATGCCTTGAGTCGTCTGATGTCGTTGGGCTCGTTTAGTAGCTCTCTTTTGGTTCATTGAGGGCTCAAGTGTTTCGCTTCTCTATGGCATGTCGAGTGCCATGAGGAACGGCCTGAGGCTTGTTGCTCCGTTGAATTTATTTGTATATTACAGCACTTGAGAAGAGTATTAGAGTGGTCCTTATATATCTTTTTCTGTCCTCCCGCCAAGCGGTTTCCATGTGAGAGCTTGTCATATAATATTTATCTTGGAAGCCGGTGGTCTGGCATCCTGATAACATATCCAAGCCAGCACAAGTGTCTTTTGGCTAGCATGGTTTCCATGCTGGTGGTATTTGAGTGACGATATAGTTCTTCATGAGTCACTCTATCTTCCCAGGATATGCCAAAGATACGCTTAAGGCATCTAGTGTGGAAGTTTTCCAGCATTTGGATATGGCCTCTGTAGGGCGTCCAGGTTTCTCAGGCATATAATAATGTAGATACAGACCGCTAGATAAACTGCAGTCTTCGTTCCATATTTGAGGTCATTGTTGAGAAAGACTCGTGTTTTCAAACGTCCAAATGCAGCTGAGGCTGGTTTGAATTTCCATATCCAGTGAGCAGGTGGGTGTGAGAGTGCTACCAAGGTATTTTAACTGGTTTACTATTTTGATAGGATCTCCATTAATGTAGAATTGTAGTGCTTCTATTAATGGAACAATGGGCTGGAGAAAAATCTCAGTCTTCTGGATGTTAATTTGCAGACCAAGCGAGCTGTAAATACTTGAGATCACGTCCAGTGCACGTTGCATAGATTCTCTGGTATGTGTCATTAATGCACAGTCATCTGCATACTGTAGTTCTATGACCTGAGTTGTTAAGGTCTTTGTGTAGGCTTCCAGACGTCTCATATTAAAAAGGCTACCGTCAAGATGGTACCGTATGCCCACACCTGCATCAGGCCCAAGGGCATTGTGTGAGATTTGCGCTACAGCCAGAAAATAGATGTTAAATAACACAGGTGCCAGCAAACAGCCCTGTTTTACGCCCATTTGGACACTAAATGGTTCTGACTGCACACCACCCACAAGTACCCAGCCCTGCATTCCATCATGTATCTGGCGGAGGATGTTTAAAAATCTTGGTGGTACACCGACCCTCTCCAACATTGTCCACAAAAGTTCTCTGTTTACTGTGTCGAATGATTTGGAGAGGTCAATGAAGGCGGTGTAATGGTCTATATTTTGTTCTCGACTCTTTTCTTGAATTTGCCTAGCTGCGAAGATCATGTCTATTGTACTGCGATCCTTTCTGAATCCACATTGGGATTCAGGAAGAGTCTTCTCCGTTAGGTGTTGGATAAGTCTTGATAACATGATTTTTGGCAGGATCTTGCCAGCAACTACAAGGAGGGAGATGCCCCTGCTGTTACCACAGATTGCTTTGTCACCTTAATTCTTATAGATTATTATGATATTTGCATCCTTCCAATCCTGGGGGATGGTCTCTGTGGCCCATATGGTGAGTAAGAGGCTAAGGAGGCGCTCAGTCAGATGGGGACCTCCATATTTGTAGATTTTAGCAGGAATGCCATCAGGTCCAGCGCCCTTGTTGTTGCTGAGCCCTCGTATTGTAGTTTCCACTTCTTCTTGGAGTGGGACTTCATCCAGGAGGTGCAGGGTCGGCATGGGTCGGATGTTATCCAGTGTTGTAGGTGTTATTTGATTGCTTTTGTAGAGTGTGGTGCCATCTAAAGATCTTACTGGTGTGACATTTCTTCTTTGTGGGCCATAAATGGACTTAACTGCTTCATAGAAGCAGTGTGTGTTATTGACATCAGCAAAGGCTTGAATTTCTTGTACTTTTTTTACCCACCAGTCATTTTCCATGCTGCCTAACAGTCTTTGAATTACTGACCTGATGTTGGTTAACCGGTCCCTCAGTGTTTGTGATTCAGGATTTGATAGCAGTGCATCGTGGGCTCAGTTTTTGGTTGAGAAGATCGTGGATGGTAGGTAGGTGAGTTCTCATCAAACCAGTCCTAATGTTGATTTTTAGAAAAGCCAAGTGTTTCCATTGCAGCTTCGCTCATTACAGTCTTCAACTCTTTCCAGCCATAATTCACAGTGCCAGGTTCCATAATTTCATGGGCTGGGAGTTTTTCGGTGATATTGTTTTTTAATGAGTTAGAGGTTTCAGGATTACTGAGGGTTTTGATGTTAAGTATACAACTGGCGCGTTGCCTCAGGTGTTGGGGTTGAATTATCATGCGAATCCTGGATCTTATTAGCCTATGGTCCATGCCACAGTCTGCACCCTTCATGGCTCTTGTGATTTGCACTTCCTTTAGGTCATCTTGGCGACTAATAACATAGTCAAGGAGGTGCCAGTGTTTGATCGAGAATGTTTCCGTGAGCTCTTGTATTTGGTTTTCATCTGGAACCAGGTGTTAGTGATCGTAAGATTGTATTCTGAGCACAGTGTAAGGAGTCGGAGTCCGTTGTTGTTCATCTTCCGTACTCCATGCTTGCCCAGAACTTTGTCCCATGTTTCATAGTTTGAGCCAATTCTAGCATTGAAATCCCCTAAACTAACCCAACCTTAACTAACCTAACCTAAACTTACTTTACCTTTCCTTACCTTACCTTACCAAATTTTACCTAACCTAACCAAACCTAACCTAACCTAACCTAAATTACCTTACCTTACCTAACCAAACCTTACCTTAAATTTTTTATAATACATTTGCAGAGATAATCAAAGGTTAAAATGCAATAATAGTGGTATCGCAACTTATGTTGGAAAATGATTGAAACAAAAATAAAATGTTGGAGGTAAATCTAATAGCATTTTCCGATTTTAGGGGAGATGGTGTGGTAATTATCCAAATGTATACCATAATTTGTTAATGTGGGGGGTGGTATGACATCTAAGCATTAAGTTTGTATATATACCAAAATTTTATTGTGAAGTAATGAAGTCTGACTAAAAAGTCAGACTTCATTAATTCCCCATATACTCGTACTGTACATTAGGATGTACAGTATAGACATGCTGGTTTCATCTTAACTGATGCATTTCAGAGCATAAACAGTAATATCTCAGTTAGCTGGAATCCCCATTAGCCGCAACTCTCAAATACCCGGAATTGTAATTGGCTCATAATTTTTCTGGATAAACTCTATCTATTCCGGTTCTGCGAACGAGTTTCTGAGGTTAAAAATCAGGGGTATTTTCTGAGAAAATTTAAGATATTCACTCAACTTTTTTTCTGGATCTGAGAGCAAATTCCAAGATTGAAAAGGTTAAAATGCATAACAATGTCATTGTGAGTTATGTTTACATATCATCAACAGATTTCTAGAGATCCTAATTGTTTGTCAGGTACATTGCGGTTTTCTGTGCTGTACAGAGGTGCTGACATTCCAACAATAGTCTGATTTCAACATGTTCCTGTGTAACGACTGTGAAATTAAGTATTATGAATGCATGGAGGACGTCGATCTAGATACTTACACAATAATAATCATAGGTTAGGTTAGGTAAGGTAACGTAAGTTTGGGTTAGGCTAAGTTAGGTTAGGTTAGGTTAGGTTAGGTTAGGTTATAATTGTTGCCCCTCATGTAACGAGGATGGCTGGCCCGAGGATCACCTAGGCGTGAATTTGTTTAAGGTGTAGAGATGTCGCCAACACAACAATCACACAATTAATTAACGAGCTGTATGACCCAGTGTCAAGGAATAGTCCGAGAAGACCTGACAACTCGCATACTGCACTGGCTAACCATTACCCCGAGGCATGATCCGCAAATCGATCAACTTCTAGGTCCCCAATTACTGCTGGGTAGACAGAGACAAAAGGTATAGAGAAATTTGACCATAGCTTCACCCCACCCGGGGATCGAACCTGGGTCTGCAAGCTTTCGAGGCGCACATACTGACCATTACACCACAGGTTAAGTTACATTATGCTATGGTATGTTAAAATACATTTTAAAAATTTTGCATCGAAAAATACATCACTAATGAATGTATCAAATAAAAAAACCTATGAAAATAATACTGTTATGCATTTTTACCCCCCTTCTTTATAAGGTTATATGAACTTGAATTGGGTTAGGTATTATTTAACATTGATTTCACTTTTCTATTTGTTTTATGATAATTGTGGACGTTTTGGCTGTAATCCACTAATCGATTACCTCACTAACTAAAGGGTAAAAACAGAGAGGAGTGTCCAAATTCACCATTACCAAAGCTCCTATGTAGATCACTGTTGGCAGATATTAATGAGTCATATTATGTGCCACACATATCCAGGAAATTCTTTAAGCTTTTTACTAAGAGGCTGCAATAGCTACTGTATTCAGTTTGCAGAGGAAGATGTAAGCTGCCTTTTAAACATATCACATAAAATCTTAACTAAGAAAGAAAAAGGAACAATGAACTAAAATGAAGTTTAACAATCTATATTGTTTGTATAATCTATATAAAAATATAAGTAGGTATCGAGGAAAATATTGTAAGAAAAATCAATATTCTTGTTTTCGGTGTTTAATGAGTTGGTGTAGTTTTCTGTATTCTGATGAAGAAGGGATCCATGAACTCGAGCGCATTTTTAACCTTTCATAAGTTAGGTAAGGTTTTAAAATGTTTGCCTGGTGTTCTTTTTGGTATTTTAGCCTACATTTCCCTCTACTTCAATGCCCTGCCTACTTTGAGCAACTAGTATTGTTGGTAATTGGCTTATCATTTAAAATACCTAAAAATATAAATCTATGGTGTAAACGCCATAGAAGAAAATCGATACCCAACTAAAATCAAACCGGAAAAATACATTACCAAAATAAAAATCAATACCAGGTATTTTCTTTTATAAATGTCTAAAATGATCACAAGTGCACCTTATGGGGACTCATACTCAGTTATGTATCAATCGCAGTGTTTGGCCGAGAGGAAAATATACATAAACTCACTACCTGCTAGGTACTCAGGACACCCACATTGGTGTTTCAGTTGAGCAGAATGAATGGTAGTGTCCTTTCTAGCTCTGA
The DNA here is from genome assembly GCF_018991925.1 of Homarus americanus. Lineage (NCBI taxonomy): Eukaryota > Metazoa > Arthropoda > Malacostraca > Decapoda > Nephropidae > Homarus > Homarus americanus. The sequence goes on from NW_024743709.1 coordinate 13,896,197, forward strand.
CGGATGCCTTCTTCGTCTTTTATTAGGGTGTTACCGTCAGATGAGCGGAGGGGGCCCCACGCCATGATTAGTTGGGCCCTATACTGTTTTAACGGATGTGAAAAATTAATGCATCTTATGTTGGTCCGCATTTTTTTTGCATTTCACATCCTATATTTTTCCACCATTCTTGCATTAGTTTGCAAAGTTCATGCTGAACCACCGCTTTCTTCTCGTGGAAGAGATCAGCTTTGGTCAGAAACATATGGTTAATCTGCCTGTCAGTGAGAGCAGCACGTTTTCTAGTGTTTTCTTTTGACCTGGCCGAGGGTCTGGATGCAGGTTTTTGTGATATCTTTGATGGGACCCCATTCACTACTCGGATTTTGGTTGAATGTTGTTGGATTGTTTATGAGCCCATCGTTGAGCTGTTCTCTGAAAGTGCTAGATCCTCCAGTCGTTTGGTGTTAAATCCTCTTCTGAAGGCTTGTTGCCTTCGCCGTTTTGGGTCGATGTGAAAGGGAAAGTTTGGCTCTAATGAGCCGATAATCTACGCCACAGTGGTCTGAGCCACGCATGGCTCAGGTGTTGAGGACATCTTTGTGATCTCTTTCTCTGATAATGATGTAGTCAATGAGATGCCAGTGTTGGGATCGTGGGTGTTGCCACGAACCCTTGAACTTGTCAGCCTGCCTAAACAAGGTGTTGGTGATAGTGAGGCTGTGTTTCGCCCACTTGCTGAGGAGTAGATCGTTAGGATTGCACTTGCTTACTCCGTTTCTCCCTATGGTTCCCTGCCATATGTCAACATCTCTTCCAACTCTGTTGTTGAAGTCACCTAGGAACACTCTGTCAACATCGGTGTAGAAGGCCTACTTGATGTCCTCCTCTACATCCATTGTTGGGGCGCATGCGCTCATGAAGAAGACATGACGTGAGTGATTCAGTGAAACTCGGAGCGTCATGAGGCGCTCTTTTATCCCAACAGCATTTCAGTTAGCCAATAGGTTGGATTGGCAAATGGCTGGACCCCCGTTATGGGAGTCGACCTTCTTCTGGGAGCCGGGATTCACTAATGGCACTTTTGCCACAAGGGCGGTACTTCTTTCAGGACGCATATTTGTACCAGTATCCAGAAGAGTCTGACATTCCATGCAACGACCATAAGAGGTTGTATTGTTTGTTTTTGCTTTGATCTGTGATTAAGATTATGTTTTCGTCCGTATTCGAATGACCTTACTGGGTGCGGATGCCCAGACAGATTTTTTTTTTTAGGCAGGGTGATCAGTATGGCTCCTGGAAAGGAGCGCCGCAGGCTGCAAGCAGATATCTTGGCTCTCCCTTTTCCTGATTTAGTTGTGCAAATAGTTGCAACGACTGTAGTTCATTACCTATTGTGCTATATGTTTGGTATAAATTATTTATGTTTGCTTTATGTTTAATGCAAAACAAAGAAATAATGAAAAGCCATCATTCGAAAGCGAATTTCATTTTTGACTTCGACCTTTTATGATAAATAATTAAAATTTTCTAACATCCTTTCTGAAGATCTAATGCCTTGAAATCATTTGCATTTTGATAGTTTAGATATTTAACATCACTTAATAGAATAACAGGTCTGCTTACCAATTGTGAAAACACTTAATATGAATTAATGGACAGTTATATTAAGTCCCAGTTATCAGCACAGTGTCACTTGTGAAATTTCAAGTTGCTGGACTTTGACAGAACTTTTGGTAAAATATGTGGACTTTCTGCCTGGACCCTCTGGTCGGTTGTTTTCGCGTCTACGCATGTGCAGCGCGAAGAGCGTGACGTAATATTGACGTATTTACAAACTACCCAACCACCCCCAGCACCTCTACTCTGTGTGACAGGGCAGCGAAGCTGTGGTGACATTGCCGCCACCACTCTGTGCGCTGCTAGTCGTAGTGTCCAGGGGCGTTATGGAGTACTCTGGACCCATCACCCTTGCCGGCCTGGAGGCCGACCTAGCGCTAAGCAGCATGGATATGCCACCCGGGGAAGTATGTCCCTTCCTGTTTTGCTTAGCCACCAGGCCTTTACCGCCACCAAGCGCCCCTTGGAGTCCACTTCAGACAGTGACAGTGACGGAATCTCCTTCTCCTGCCTCCAAAACTCCCAAGAATACAGAGGCGTCTGCTTCTCAGCACGTGGGTCCCTCGTGCACTACTCGACACTTAGGATTCACCCAAAGAAATTCCCGGAATCCACTCTGCTCGTCGTTTCCATCAGAATGGAAAACCCATCAACCGGCTTGTTGTCGTCTGGAGGCTCCCAGACCCTCCCCCACCAGCTATCGCCTTCAGCTTCTTCCCCTGTCTCCCATCTTGTGAACTACACAAAATGAAGACCGAACAACCATGGTGCTTCAAGTGCTGGGGAATCGGTCAAATATCCCGCTACTCCTCTGCTCCAGAAAAATGTGCCTGGTGCGTTGAAGCTCCTGACTCCCGTTCATGCCCTCACCGGACCCCTTCATCACCCACTACCTCCGATGGCTCTACCTCAAGGCTACTACCCTCATCTGCATAAGATACCTCTAACTGGAAATGTTTTCACTGTCATGAACGAGGAGTCAATGTCTGGCACGGTTGCACCAGACTCCAGCCAACCACTCCAGCTTCGCCACCACCGCCGCTTTATGTGTCGCCCTAGTGCACCCGCACCTATGCCGCAGGACGCCACACCACCTGTCACCTCTACTAATCCTGATTCTGTCGAAGTTATTGCCCTCCTTGATGCTGTCATCTCTCTGATGTCTCGGTATACCTCACTTTCAGCACGTCTTGGTGCCATTGAAGCTCGCATTGGTGGTCTGGGAAGCAGGCACACCACTACTGAAAACACTCTCGCCTCTCTTGTAGAAATTCAACAGGTCGTCATCATGTCTGTCACCACCCTTATTGAGAAGCTAGACGCTCTCACCTCTCGCCTTGAGGGGACCATTGGTCTCCTGCTCCCTCACATGGCACACAACAAAGCGACGCCTGTGCCACCTCCTCTTCCACACCTGGCTCTTGTAAGGGTAAACGTCAAGTTCGATAACCGGATACCGCTTCACATTATTTCCTGGAATGCCTGTGGAATCAGAAACGATACGAAACTCGCTGCACTTACAGGTTATGTTTATCACCATCATCCGGATGTTATATTCATTCAGGAAGCCTTTGCTGCCCGATCTCTATTTCGAAGGAATGATCTCAGGAATGATCTCATCAGCTACGTCCGCTCCTCCATACTACATCGACTTGTTCGCTGCTCTGAGGATGACAACATGACTTTCCAGCTTCTTGAGATAGCAGTGGGTGACGGCAAGATCCGTCTGTGCAACGTCTACTCTGCCCCTGTAAGGATTAATCTCTCTGTCCTCCCAACTTCTCCGATTTCTGGCATGATCTACATGGGGGATTTCAACGCTCGACACCCTGAGCTTGGGGACCTCTCTCCTAATCCCAGCCAAAATGGGATTCGTCTTCTTGAGTACATCCGCCGTCACCAGCTATCTCGCTGGGATGCTGGTGGTGCAACTCACTCTCGTGGAGGTACCCTTAATCACACCATTACTTCTGGACTAGTGGCATCCCATGTAAGGTCCTCATCCATCCCTACCCTGTTCTCCAACCACGTCGTCCTCAGTCTCCATTACTCACTTCCAGCTGGATCTCCCCCATCCAGAGTTGGAACCGTATTACCATACCTCCGAAGCACTGTCCTTCCTACATCTCGTACATGTCTAACCTTCTCCCCATATTCGATTTAAATTTGCTGGGGAAGTTATATTCCTCCGTGGTGAACTCCAAACATAACTTCAACAATCACTACGTCTCTCGGCCACGCATCAAACGTCGCTCCGAAGCCTACACCTGGACCCTTGATGAACGTATCCTCCAGGCGGAAAAGAAGGCGGAGGAGGATGGTATCTCATTCCAAGGTGAACCGACCCTTGACTGCCTCTACCAGTACCAGTCGTCCAGAGATGATCTAATTGCCCTTCAAAAATGTGTTCGAACTGAAGCCTGGCATAATCTCACGGACAGCATTAACCATCAGACTAGCGTGAGAGCAATGTGGCACCTCCTCAACAAGGTGGTCAAAAAAAAGTCCCCTGGTGCTCCTTCACCATAGCCCAGCATAATACGCACAAGATCTTGTCGAAACATGGTCACTGGTCAGAACAATCCCCAGCCCGTAATATCCCGGAGCACATTCAAGAAACCCTCTCCTCTCAGTCGAGTTTTGAAAGAGTGTAAGGAACAGATTAGCGGAACGCTCGTAAATTTATTTACAAAATCATTATACACGGGAGTTGTGCTAGACTTGTGGAAACTGGCAAATGTAGTACGCATATTCAAAAAGGAAGACAGAGCATCAGCGTCAAATTACCGGCCGATTAGTTTGACGTCAGTAGTAGGGAAATTTCTTGAATCAATTATAGCAAATAGCATCCGATCGCATTTAGAGAAAACCAAATTAATCTACGACTCTCAACATGGGTTTACAAAGGGAAAATCTTGTCTAACAAATCTGCTGACGTTGTTTAGGAAAGTCTTCGAGGTAGTAGATAATGACGAAAATTACGTTGTTATTTACTTAGACTTTACAAAGCGTTTGGCAGAGTACCGCATCAACCTAGAGAAGTCGAATTGTGAAAGAGTCTTAGGGATACTTGTAAGCCCGGACCTACGGCCTAGAAAACAGTGCGTTAATGTTCGAAATAAGGCAAACAGAGTATTAGGTTTTATATCTAGAAGTGTAAGTAATAAGAGTGCAGAGGTCTTATTGCAACTATATTTTGCGCTAGTCAGGCCGCACCTCGATTATGCGGTTAAGTTCTGGTGCCCTTATTATAGAATGAATATCAATTCACTGGAGTCGGTGCAGCGACGAATGACGAAAATGATTCCGGGACTTAGAAACCTTCTATATCAAGATAGAACTAAACTTGCATTCCCTAGAAAAACGAAGAGTGCAGGGAGATATGATAGAAGAATTTAAGTGGGTGAAAGGAATCAATAAAGGAGATAGAGATAAAGTTCTTATAATATCCGAGCAGGATTGGACTCGTAGCAACGGATTTAAGTTGAATAAGTTTAGGTTTAGGAGGGAGATAGGATGGAACTGGTTCACAAATAGGGTGGTGGACGAGTGGAACATGATTAGCAACTTTGTATTAAGTGCTGGAACACTGGAAAGTTTAAAAAAAAGGCAGGATAGATTCATGGATGATAGAGAGTGATACTAACTCTCGATAGGAGCTGCCATGCACAGGCCAACCGGCCTATTGCAGACTCCTTATTTTCTTATGTTCTTATGTTCTAATATATACAGTAGAGGAGAGTGAGATCAAGTCCCTAGGGGACAGCAGGTGTCCACAATGTTCCCGTCATAAGCAGTGGCCCTTACTAATCTTTTTAATAAAAAAGAAAAAGAAATTGACTATGCCATCTCTAAGCACAGCAGTTGTCCATAGTCAGGTCATAGGGTAAGATGACCCAACCTTCTCACCTGGTTATAAATCTTCTTAATCACAAAGTTATCCAGTTTGTACATACCATTACTCAAATTCATGTTGACAGATTTGGTATGTTTAATGAGACTGGATTCTATAATGTTCCTACTGATAATTGAATTACAAGGTAATATTGAGGAGGCATTATCCCAGTCAATGCAATGCTTATTATCTCTCATATGGATGAACAGAGCATTGGATTCCTGGCCTGTCCTAACACTATATTTATGCTGTTTAAGTCTAGTTATAAGATCTTTACCAGTCTGGCCTACGTAGAACATATTACTTTCCTTGCAAGGAACCTTGTAAATGCAGCCGCCTGCATTGCTGAGGGAGTTCTTAATTATAATTTGTTTTTCAGTGCATGAGTTTTTAAATGCCACGTTAAAGTTCCAGGTTTTCAGTTGTATAGTAATTTGAGAGAAATTTTTGTTTAATGATAATACTAAGAGATTCTTATTGTCATGGGTGGGCTTAGGATCAGTTCTATAAAAAGGTTTCTTGGTAGTGTTAAGGCATTTATCTATAAAATACCTAAGGTACTTAAGGTTCAAGCCAATATTATAGATATATTTATATTCCTCATCAATGAATTCCGGACCGCATATTCTTAGAGCACGTAAAAACATTGATGAAAATACTGACTGTTTGACTCTATTATGGTGGGCAGAATAATAATGAATGTATGAACACACATTAGTAGGTTTCTTATAAATACTGAACTCAATGGTGTTACTTATTCTGTGAATCAAACAATCTAGGTATGGTAAGTTCTCAAGACATGCCTTAGTGAAAAGTCATGACAAGATCAATCCTCCACTCAACACTCAACATGTCCTGCAGATGTTTGATCGCCCCTTTGATGATTTCCAAGAAATAATCCAAAAGAATCACTTTGAAATAAGGAAAATTGAAGTGGATGAAGCTTTCCGTATTGTAAGAGGGAAAAAGCATGCTTTTAATATGACCATACCGAGTAACTGGAGAAAGTTCATGTTGGATTACTGTTTTGATAACCACAAATTGGCACTCCTTATTAGAAATAGTGATTGGACTAAGGATGCCAATCACAACTGAGTAGTGAATCTCTCCTCTAAACAACTAGACAATGTTACCTTGTGTGCCCTCTGCTATGGTTTAAGTTTTGATGGTTCTAACAAGAGAGTCAACAGTGTTGATATAGACAAAGCATTTTGCAATTTGGAGAAATTCAGTAATTTGACAAATGAAGAAGTGAACATGTGTAAAGGTATTGTGTATGCATCTATGTCTAAGCCTTGTGTTCCAAATTGTCCAGAAAGATTCATCAAAGCAATCCAAGCCCTTAAGAAAAATAAAGATCTACATTTTACTAAAGCAGATAAAGCCAACACAGTAGTGATTTTAAACAAAGATGATTATTTTTCTAAAATTAATAACCTTTTATGTGATGTTGCAACATATTCTAAGCTCATAAATAATCCTCTCAACACAAAAAACTTAAGTCTCTATTGAGAGGTAAAGCTAATCTCATTTAACATTTTTCTTCAACGTCCCCTCCACTGCCATACATGTACGGTCTAATCAAGACTCACAAGCCTAATAACCCAGCATGACCAATGGGTCAATCTCTTATAAATTATCTAAATGGTTAGTTTCTTTACTAAATCCCCTAGTTGGCAACATTTCTAACTGTAATATTAAGAATAATATGGATCTGGTTGATAAACACAATAACTTACACATTAATTATGATTTTAAACTGGTCAGTTTTGATGCAACATCACTCTTTACAAAGGTTGATGAATTACTGGAGTTCTTCACAGATTCCCTGGATAATATTTCATTGTCCGACTCGAAAGATGATTCCATCGAACTTATCAAACTGTGTATTAAGGATTGTAAATTTAAATTCAATGGAGAATATTATGCTAAAAAATTTGGTATGGCAATGGGTAATCCGCTTTCACCAGTATTAAGCAACTTATATATGGAATTCTTTGAGAAGAAACTATTAAGTAATATTTTACCGCCTTCAGCAGTCTGGTTTAGATATGTAGATGATGTAATATGTCTTTGGCAATGTAATGAGGACCGAAAAGCTTTTCTACCACAACTTAACGACTTAGCCCCCTCGATCAAATTCGCTGTGGAATTAGAAAATGACTGTCTGATCCATACAAGAGGTAACACCTTTAAGTTCAATACTTATAGGAAACCTACTAATGTGCGTTCATACATTCATTATTAGTTGTGTTCTGACCTCACTAGGGGAAAGGTCACGGCAGGGTTAGCTCCCGAGGGATAATTATCAGATATGGCCAGAGTTATGTGTGGTCTGGGGTCTGCGAGTTTGTTGGCCAAGCTGGAATGGGCCATGGAAGAATTGGAGAGGGCCAAGGAAGAAATAGAGAGGGCCACGTTGGAGAACCTGAAATTAAAAGAAGAGATGGCGAGATTGAAGGGGGAGGCGGGACAGGGAAAGCCAGTGTCTGACGAAAATTCAAGCGAGTGGAAGGTTGTAAGGAGAGGGAAGACCAAACTGGTGATGAAGAAACACACCAAGGATACGTCAACAACGACATCAGCAGCTAAGTGTACCAACTCGTTCAGTCCCTTGATAGACGAGTTGGACGTTAGTACAGTCAGGGACAGGGCTGACAAGGAAGGTATAAAAACTTTAATTTTTGGTGACTCACAGGTAAGGTACTTGGACAGGGCTTTTTGTGGTAAAAACATAAATAGGATGAGGGTGTGTTTGCCAGGAGCTGGGGTGGGGGATATAATTGACAGGATGGACAATATCTTGTCTGGTAATGGGAACAAACCCATTATCTGCTTCAGTGCCGGAGGCAATGATATTGGCCGGTGTAGGAGCGAGGAGCTTCTTGATAAGTTCAAGGCAGCTATAGATCTTATTAGGACTAAGGGAGGGATCCCTATCATATGCTGTGTCCTGCCTAGAAGGAGAGTTGGCAGTGAATGGTTGTCAAGGGCAGTTGGTGTCAACGACCGTCTTGACAGATATTGCAAGTCAATATCAATCCCATTCATTGACAACTGGGACAACTTCTACGGCAGAAGGGCCCTTTATGCTAAGGATGGGGTGCACCTGTCTAGGGATGGAGTAGCAACCCTGGCTGGGGCTCTAGAGGGGGCAGTTCAAAAGATATCGAAGTCTTTAAACTGCTAGGAGAACATATGAGCACAGGGGTGGAGGAGACTGCAATGGGAGCGGGTAAACAAAGTGAAAGATTACAGGGAAATAGTGTTAGGAATGATGACAAAACTAAATTAGACAGGGAGTTTAAAACTAAACGCGGTAAGGGGAGGACTCAGAACACGACTAACTTAAATGTATAGTACGCGAACGGTAGAAGTATAAGAAACAAAATGGATGATATTAGGGCCTTGGTATGTACCGAAAAAATCGATATAATAGCATTCACTGAAACATGGATCAACCTAGACTCACGTGAGTTGCCGGTCGAATACCAAATTGCGGGTTACAAACTGTTCCATACGGATAGGCAGACCAGGAAAGGAGGCGGAGTAGCAATCTATGTTAGGGATAATCTGAAGTGTGAAATAAATAAGGAAATAAAAACTGAGTGGAATACAGAAACAATTTGGATAGAATTAATCGACGGTCGGGAAAAATTAATCACAGAAGTAATATATAGACCTCCCAATCTTGATAGCGTCAATGAGCGACTTATCTGGGATGAAATGCGCAGGGGTTCCATACACAACAAAGTCTGTATAGTAGGCGACTTTAACCTTGGCCAAATAGATTGGACTGACCATACAGGTAACTAAGAATCAGAGGATTTTCTCGATACGATCCAGGACTGTTTTCTAAGTCAACATATAACCGAACCCACCCGGAGTAATAATATACTCGATTTAGTTCTGTCGAGGTAGGGAACGAACTTGCAAACAGCGATCACAAAGAAATAAGATTCCAGTTAGATTTTCAGGGCAGACGTAAGGAAAATTCCACTAAAGTACCAGATTTCAGAAGGGCAAACTTTGACAGCTTAAAGAGGCAGCTGACAGAGGGGGTGTCGTGCTTGGCCGTGAACCTGACAGATGACACAGACCTGATAACGAGATCTGAGATTGCCGAGTTCCACGACAATTTAAATAGTGAGTTACTTAATGCACAAAGGCAGAACATACCATACAAAAAACTCAGATCAGACAACAATGACCCTAAATGGATAAATAATTATTTAAAGAACGTCATTGGCCAAAGGAAGGGTATAGGTAGAAGGATAAATCGTGGTGAAATTCACCTCCGGCATTATTATAGGGTATTGGCGAGTAGGGTTAAAACCGAGATAAGAAAAGCCAAGAGGAATAATGAGGTAAGGATAGCAAGGGAGGGGAAGACAAACCCCAAAGGATTCTACCAAATGTATCAAACTAAAACACGAGAAAAGATTGGACCAATACGGTCAGACACCAGCGAGCTCACTGATAACGACAGAGAAATGAGCAATAATTTGAATAAATATTTTTCAACAGTTTTCACCACAGAAAATTTAAACATGATTCCCGGGGCACCGACTTTATTCAGAGATAGTGAAGAAAACAAATTAAGCGAGATAGTAGTGACTAGTAACGATGTTAGTAAGCAAATAGACAAACTAAAGCCTAATAAGTCACCTGGTCCCGATGAGATATTTGCCAGAGTATTAAAGGAATGTAAGGAAGAGCTTAGTATGCCCTTAGCAAAGTTGTTTAACATGTCCTTAAAAACAGGTGTAGTAGCAGAATCCTGGAGGATAGCGAATGTAATACCGATTTTCAAGAAGGGGGATAGATCACTATCCTCTAACTACCTCCCAGTGAGTCTAACATCAATAGTAGGCAAATTACTGGAAGCAATCATTTCAAACTCTATTCGAAATCACCTGGAGAAGCACCGATTGATCAATGATTCCCAGCATGGCTTCACAAGCGGACGTTCATGTCTAACTAATCTATTAACATTCTTTTCATCAGTTTCTGAATCGGTGGACGAGGGGCGCAATTATGATGTGGTATATCTCGACTTTAGCAAAGCCCTCGACAGAGTCCCCCACGAAAGACTAATTAGAAAGGTAGAAGAAACATGGCATCAAAGGTAATATCCTTAAATGGATTAGGGCGTGGTTACAGGACAGGAAACAGAGAGTGAGCATTAATGGCACTAAGTCCCATTGGAGCAACGTCACAAGTGGAGTTTCCCAAGGCTCAGTACTTGAACCATTATTATTTATTATATACATAAACGACATAGATATCGGCATAGACAGCAACATAAGCAAATTTGCTGATGACACTAAAATAGGACGTGTTATTAAATCTGACGAGGACTCCACAAAACTACAGGAAGATCTAAACAAATTTTTTGAATGGTCTGAAAACATGTGGCTCGACCCCACACTTCCTTTCATCTCACATTTACCTAGTGAGGAGGCAGCTCAGATAATTATTAGAATTAATAACCATTTTGCTACCATATGTCATACCTTACCCAGTCTTGAAGTCACTCTCCTCCCGGCTTACTTACCTTCTCCCCCCCTCCCAGTGTTCAACTATATGAAATCGCCAACAAACTCCTGAAATTAAATCCAAATGCTCCACGACCCCAATTGTCCTCCCAATCAAAATATACAAGGAGTTTGCAGTCCAACTTGCCACTCCCCTCTGTTCTATTATTAATGCATCCCTCAGACAAAGCAAATGCCCTAATGAATGGAAAACCGCATTTGTCACCCCCATCCCTAAGGTCACCACCCCACAGTCCCTTAATGACCTCAGACCAGTTGCCATTACCCCCATACCCAGTCTACTTTGTGAGGACTTTGTTTTTGAGTGGGAATTTGTCAGAATCTATCAGTCAATAGATCCACAGCAATTTGGCAATATGAGGACCTCCTCTACATCACACTGCTTGGTGAGCTTTCTGGATTTTCTGCACAAAAACTTGCAAAATTTTAAGACATCACTGGCCGTTGCCCTTGCTGACTTCAGGAAGGCCTTTGACCTTGTTGATCACTGCACCTCGTCTCATGGCTCACTGATTTCTTGAGTGGACGTCGCCAGGCAGTGAGGTATCAGGGCTCGGTCTCCACATTCCAACATCTCACCTGCGGTATTCCCCAGGGGACCAAGATGGGACCACTGTGCTTCCTCATCCAGATCAACGACGCTCTATCGGACACTCCTCACAGGTGGAAGTACGTGGATGACTGCACTGTGGGGGTTACAGTGGACAACACCACACCAGACTACTCATCGCTACAAGGCACCCTGGACAGGCTACAGGCATGGACTATGGAGAACACGTTCACCATCAACCACACCAAAACCGTAGTCATGCAAATCAATACCGCCACCACTCCAGTGCAATCTCCAGCAGTCACAGTGGGTTCCCATCCTCTCCAGCTGGTGCAGTCTGCCAAACTCTTGGGTGTAACTATAGACAACAAACTTGACTGGAAGGCCCATGTAAATAACACAGTCAAGGCAGCCTAGTACCGTCCCTACATGCTACAACGACTTAGGTCACTTGGGACACCCATGCCAGAGCTGAGGACCATCTACAATGCCTTTATTCTCCCCAAACTAACGTATGCATCACCAGCCTGGTCGTCTTCTCTCAACTCCACCCAACAACGTCAGCTAGAGAAGGTACAGAAAAGGGCCTGCAAAATCATGCTCGGTGCAGAATATTCCGGCTACACCAACGCTCTCTCCACTCTGGAAATGCCATCCCTCAGTGACCTCCACCAGCAAGCACTGGAAGGGTTTGACAGCCAACTAATGCACCACCCTCGTCATCGCCACCTCCTGCCACCGGCAGCCCCCCACCCACCTCGCGCAGTCCGCCACTACAACAAAATTCAGCTCATAAGAGCCCGCACCGATAGATATAAGAATAGCACCATCCCATCTATTGTTAAAATAATATACAACTCCTGATTTATGTACTGTATAGCCCTGTAAATGTAGTCAATGCATATTATATCATTATGTCTAAATCAAATGTATGTCTCTATATTTTCAGCCACCGGCTGCAACTCTATTAATAAACCGTTTATTATTATTATTATTATTATTATTATTATTACTCTTGCATGCGGCCAGCGGCCCATTTGACGCTCCAGCCATACCTTGAGGAGCTAAAACTAAATAGTGAGTGTATCCCTCAGCTGAATAAAATAATTGAGCTCCAGTGTAATTCTGTGTTGAGGAACAAGTTTTCGAGTGTTGATGTTGGCACATTTTATCAATATTTTGGACCAAATTATCCCAGGATTAAATGTTTGGCCTCAAAGATTATGTCAATGTTCGGAAGTACATATGTCTGTGAACAACTTTTTCTGTGAAGAACTTGAACAAGTCTCGGCTTCGGTCTCAACTTACTGATGCGCACCTTAATTCAATACTGAAGGTTGCTACAGCTCAGTCGTTAGTGCCAAACTTTGATGCACTGGTCCATACCAAGAGGTGCCAATTATCAGGAAGTAGCAGTAGAAAACAATAAGATTGATCAAGGTAAGTAAACACTTGATTTGTTTGTTTTTAAGGGTTTCCCACGAGCGCAGACTAAATTAACTTTTCTTATTTTGTCGCACTGCTCACCTAAGAGGTGATTGCGAAGTACTCATAATTATGTTACTTGGCCCGCATACTGTTTACTCATATTAAATCTGGCCCGCCTTGGCAAATGAGTTTGACACCCCTGTCCTAATTGATAGCAGTGAGTTTACTCAACCTGAAAATTTAGTACTAATAAACGCTGCTCCAATAGAAGCAGATGTCCATGAGGTGAAAGAGAGACAGCCACAACAGTGGAATGGCATGTCGATGGAAAATGCGGACATATAGGTTAAAGAAACTTACTCAGCAATTGTCAGGTGGTCAAGAGCTAACCTGTTTGAATCACACAAGTGTGCGGCCACCAAAGAAATGATTCGGGACATGATTCGCCTCATAACTGAGTACACCCAGGACTCTTCAAATACTGACATTAATACCACATCTATTCTGTCAAAGGACACACACAAAGACTAAGCACAAATAAAATGTGACAGCAATGAAGAGAAGATTGACAATGTGGCAGAATGGGGCCCTTGATAATCTCCTATGTGAAGCAAGAACACTGCAGGAGAGACTAAAATTTACAGGAGACGGAAAGCAAAACACCGATGAAGTTGCAAGAAACTTTGGAAACAAAATGCGTGTGGGAAAAGTGTCCTTGGCGGTAAGATCTCTCACAGAGGAATCCTACGGTGGGGTTCTGCCAATAAACAGAGAGACATTAAAACAACTGAAAGAAAAACATCCCCCTGCAAGTAAAGACGAAAGCACCAGGTTCCAGGGTGACTATATTCCACCAAATGCTGTTCTGTTCGAGAAAATAACAGAAAGGATGGTGTAGAAAAAGGCACTGAAAACCCAAGGAGGTGCCGGCCCTTCAGGTCTGGATGCAAACGGTTGGAGAGTCATCCTCAGCACTAACAAGTTTGGCCCCGTAGCAAGTGATCTCTGCACTGCCATTGCCGCCCTTGCAAGAAAGCTGGCATCTTCGTGCTGTCAACACCTCCATGCTCTGGATAAGAATACAGGATGTAGGCCTATAGCGGTGTGGGAAGTGCTGAGGCGGATCATCAGAAAATGCATAACGGAAATGGTAAAGGATGATGTCAGGGCAGCAGCAGGGGATCCTGCAAGTTTGTGCTGGCCACCAGGCTGGAGGGGAAGCTGCCTTTCACGTCCTTGTGGACGCTTCAAAGGTATTAAACATACTTAACCGCAAGGCCGCAGTGCACAACATCAAGATCAAGTGTCCAAGCTTTGCAATGTCTCATGAAAACTCCTATAGGAATCCATCAGACCTCTATATATTAAACAACAAGGCAATAAGAGGTGATACCATCATACAGTGAACCGTGGGAACAACGCAGGGGGACCCTGTTGCATTGGCAATATACGCAATAGGACTATCCGTGCTCCAACACACAATAAAATTTGAAACAACTGAGGTCAAGCAAGTGGCGTACGCTGATGACCTTACAGGAGCAGGAAAAGTGGAGGACACCAAAAAGTGGTGGGACCTAGTAACATCACGAGGCCTACAAATAGGGTACCACACAAACGCCAGGAAATCCTTCCTCATTGTGAAGCAATGGAGGTGTTCGGTGGAAATGAAGTCAGAATAGCAAAGGATGGCCAAAGACACTTAGGCGCAGTAATCGAGACGACGGACTTCAAGACCGAGTACGTAACGGGAAAGGTGAATGAGTGGGTTAGGGAAATCCAAGCTCTGTCTGAGATTGCTAAGACAGAGCCACATGCGGCTTTTGCGGCATTCACCCATGGAGTCAACCATCGCTGGAACTACCTGATGCACACTATCCCTGATATCGGACCCCTCCTCCACCCTCTGGAAGAAGCTATCAGGGTCAATTTCATTCCCAAATTAGTGAAACACCCTCTTAAGCCCAGCAGAAAGATCACTCCTTGCACTATCACCGAGACTGGCAGGAATGGGACTGACCAATCCAGAGGATATTGCTGCTACCGAACATCAAAACTCAGTTAAGCTCAAGGCAGCCCTCATGGACCACATAATAGCTCAGAACGCAACAGGGGAGGTGGATACCAGTGAAGTAAACAAGATTCGAAGGTCCATTACGACAGAACGACAGCACGACCAAAGTGATAAGTTGCAGCAACTGTTGCTGAAAGTACCAGAGAATTTGAAAAAAAAAGTAGCTATAGTGCAGGAGGTGGGCGCCTCGAACTGGTTAACTATGTTACCGATAAGGGCAAATGGTTTCAGTCTCAATAAACAAGAATTTACAGATACCATTGCTCTAAGGTACGGTAGGCCAGTAGAAGGTTTGCCCTCCCAATGTGTGTGCGGCTCTTCCCATGATGCCGATCACGCCATGGTGTGCAAGAAAGGGAGCTTCATATGCATGAGGCATGACGAAGTAAGGGATCTCACAGCAAATATGTTGAAGGAAATCTGCTATGATGTCAGGGTACAACCGACCCTCCTTCCATTGGACGGTGAGAATTTCCAACATAGGACTTCAAACACATCCAACGAAACCCGTGTTGATGTCAGTGCTCGAGGATTCTGGATGCGGGGACAGCGAGCCTTCTTCGACATCAGGATTTTTTATCCCATGGCTGCATGTCACCGGAACTTAGCTCTCGATGCTGCACACAGGAAGAACGAGAACGACAAGATAGGGGCATATGGGGAGAGAATTCAGAACGTTGATCAAGGCAGCTTCACTCCTCTAGTGTTCACAACCTCTGGTGCGATGGGACCAAGTGGAAGATGCTTCTACCCAAGACTAGCGGAGGTGATATCCGAACAGAAGCAGCAGCCCAGTAGTTATGTTACAGCCTGGATGAGATGTCGACTGTCCTTTTCTCTCCTTAGGTGGGTTTTGCTCTGCTTTAGGGGAACGAGAGCATCGGCTCCAAAGACGACAACAGTTGCAGATATTGACTATGAGGCAACAGTCACTGAATGCCGCATAGATCTGCGGCTCAACTAACTCAACACAGCTAGGATAGCTACTTCCTTATGTATTAGGATATTTAATGTTAAGGTAATAAAATGGAGGCGAAGGTGTGGGTATAGGGGGAGGATGGGGGCCACTAAAAAAAAAATAGTAGTAGCAATAGTAGTAGTAATATATTTTCGCCCCCAGGCTCTGATGTTGGTTATTGACCTGAGTGCTGGTGAACTAATCACGTAAAAAAAAATAATATATAAATAATAATAATAATGGTTGCCCCTCGTGTCACAAGGATGGCCTGCCAATGGGCCATCATGGCTTGACTTTGTTTAAGGTGTAGATGCTGTCGCCAACACAACAACTACATCCTGAGTTAACGAGCTGAATGACCCAGTGTCAAGGAATCGTCCCAGAAGACCGGACAACTCGCCAACTGCACTGGCTAACCATTACCCCAGAACACGATCCGCAAATCTATTAACATCAGGTTCCCAATTACTGCTGGGTAGACAGAGGCAAATGGGGTACAGAAACTTCCCCTGCACGGGGATCGAACTCAGGTCCGCTGGCTTGCGAGGCGAGCATGCTGACCATTACACCACAGGTCGCCAACACCAATACCTACAATCAGCAATAGATACCACAACCTTCACCAACACTTACCATTACACCAATACCCACCATCAACATCAATACCTACCTTCAACACAAACGCTTACTCTCAACACCAACACCTGCCATAAAAACCAACACCTACCATCAACACCAAATACCACCTACTACTACTACTTTGCTGTCACTCGGAATGGAATATGACGATCATCCAGCTATGATACAATGATATGAGATATTAACGTTGTCAACTTCATTGGTGAGTTCTGAGGTGACTAAAGAGGCCGATACGGGGCCCGCAAGGTCGTCCACAGATCTTGCACGTGTGGAGGGCTAAATTTACTGCGGGAGGGGCGGCCGTAACATCTTTCCGGCGTTGGCGCTTGTCTGCCTCGGTATGCAGTCGGGCTGACTCGAAAGTATTGACACCTTCTTGTTTGGTGCTCCTCCATGCGTTACGGTGTAGAGTAATCGTCTTCCAGGTGAGGGGGGTAGATTTGGCACTTTTCCAGGTTTGTCTTAAGACTATCCTTATACCTTTTCAGTTGCTCGCTAACGTTAGGTTTACAATTCATTAGTTGACTGTAAAGTAGCTGCTTTTAGAGTCTACTGTCGTCCATGCTGGTAAAATGACCTGTCCAGCATAGTTGTTCATAGAAAATGGTAGCCTCCATGCTCCTACAGTTGGTGTCAGCGAGAATACCGGCATTTGTTCACGCATTTGTTCTCTTGTCTTCCCAGCAAACTCGGAGGATGGAGCATAGACTACGTTGGTGAAAGTTTTCAAGTGCCTTGAGGTGCCTCCTGTATGTGACCCATGTCTTGCTGCCATATAGCAGGGTGGGGAGGACCACTGCTTGATATTTGTGCAACTTTGTAGATAATTTGAGCTCCCTACAGCTGAAGACACGGGTACGGAGTATGCCAAAGGCTTCAGATGCACATCTGATCCGTTGTTGAATCTCTTCATCGACATCTGCGGTGGTGGACTGATATGAGCCGAGATACCGAAAGTAGATAACATTAGAGAGGGTTGTACCATTAAGCTGGATAGATGGTGGAGGTGTGGTTGAACCAGAGGCAGGCTGTAAGAGGATCTAAGTCTTACGTACATTCTCCTCAAGGCCAAAGTGTGCATACGTATCTGCGTAGATGATCAAGATCTCCTGTAGGTTGTGTTCAGTGTGAGCTACAAGGGTGAATTCATCTGCATTTTGGAGTTCAGTAATGGAACCTGCCGACACCTTTTTTCCTGTCTGAAGTCGTCTTTTGTTGAAAAGACCCTTCATCCCGTACTCGATGTCCACCCCTCCAGCTAAATTGGCACTTGCACGAGTAAGGAAAATAACCAAGAAAATGGAAAAGAGAGTTGGTGCCAGTACACATCCTTGTTTACCCCCGTTTGGATGGGGAAGAACTCAGGCTGGGTGCCATTGCACAGGACACTGACTTTCATGCCATCGTGGAGTTGCCTCACAATAGCGATGAATTTTGGTGGACAGCCAAAACGGCTGAGGGTCTGCCAGAGGGCTTCCCTGTTGACCAAGTCAAAAGTCTTAGTTTGTCGATGAAGGACATGTACAGGTCATAACGCTTTTCCTGTATCTGGTGGGTAGCAAAGATCATATCAGTGGTGCCACATGATGGTCTAAAGGCACAATGAGATTCTGAGAGGAAGTTTTCCGCCTGTGGAAGAAGTCTGTTTAGTAGGACTCTGGTGATAATCTTGCCAGCTATGGACAGCAGCGAGATCTGCAGTAGTTGCCACAGTCTGATGAGTCTCCCTTGTTCTTATAAATATTGATGATGGCGGCGTCTTTAAGAGCTTGGGGATTTCCTCCTTTTGCCATATAATCTCCAGGAAAGAGTGGAGACGCCTGATAAGCAGAGGTCCTCCGGCTTTATGCACCACTGCTGGGATTCCATCAGGCCCTGAGGCGTTGTTATTTTTCATCTGTGTGATGGCAGTAGCTACCTCATCCAGGGATGGAGGATAGCTGATGTGGGTTAACTTTAGGTGCTGAAGAACCGGCTGGGTAGTCAGGAAATCCAAATCGATGGTCATTTTAGTAGTGAATGGTAGTGCTCTTTCCAGCACTGAAGGATGCTTTCTTCGTCTTTAATCAGGGAGTTACCGCCGGATGAGCGGAGGGGCTGTGCCATAAGTGAGTGGCCTATAAAATGGAACAAATACCACCAACACCACCAACACCTGCCATCAACACCAACACTTACCATTAACACCAACACCTACTATAAATAGCAATACCTACCCTAAAACGCACCATCAACACCAATGCCTACTATCAACTTCAACACCTACTATCAACATCAATACCTACTAACAACACCAACACCAACATCTACCATCACCAAAACCCGCCATCAACACCAATACCTACTATCAACACCAAAACCCACCATGAGCACCAATATCTACCATCAACACCAACACCTGTCAACACCATTGCCCACCAGTGACAGCAACACCTACTATCAACACCAATACCTACCATCAACATCAACATCCTTCATCAATACCAATCTCTACTATCAACACCAACACCCATCACCCACACCTGCCACTAGCATCAATACCCACCATCAACACCCACACCTGCCATCAACACCAATACCTATCATCAACACCAACCCCCACCATCAACATCAACACCTGCCACGAGCATCAATAACCACCATCAACACCCACACGTGCCATCAACACCAACACCTTCCATCAACACCAACACCTACCATCAATATAAATACCTGCCAATAACATCAACACATACTATCAACACCCACTATCAACAGCAACACCTGCCATCAACAGCAACACCTGTCATCAACACCAACATATGCCATAAACTACAATATTTATCATCAACACCAACACATACTATCAACATCAACACCCACCATCAACATCAACACCCACCATCAACATCAACACCCACCATCAACATCAACACCAACCATCAACACCAACATCTGCCATTGACATTAATACCCACCATTAATACCGCCAACACCATCATCACCCACGTCACATTATCATCAAAACTGACAAGCGCCACTTACGTCACAACCTCCACCACCTGCGCCCACATGACCATCACCTGTACCTTGACGTTCAGTGATCGTCGTTAGTAACACAGAACATATCAGCTTCCTCCGGCCTTTCCTTTGATCTATTGTCGCCAGTCAATAAAGTAAATTGAATTCTTATGTATTCAAATGATTCATTCATGAGAAATATGTTCTAACTGATGAAATATTCACACAATGAAACGAAGAAAAATATCCGAACCGACTAACGTCCCAAATGTCGGCCAACTTCATGCGTCCCAGTAAAATGTCGAAAACAATTCTAAACTTTCCATTTCCCGACGAAAAATACCTTTCAATATCAAATCTTTTCAGAGGGCTTCATTGGGCTTAACGTGGAGTGTTTTCAAAATTCCTTTCCAGCAACAGAGTAAAGTAAATGTGTCAGAAAAGATTGTTAACTTTTCCTTTTTTTCGTAGAAGTTTGAAAATATGGATTTTCTATATTCGAAGTTGAAAATGTGTCAAGAGGTTTTTATTTATACAGCTCCTAAGTGTTTTGTTCAGAATCGGGGCCTGGAAATTTGGTTTTATGCAAGCACTATTCTGAGATGATATTGTAAGTTTATATAAAGGCTGGCTCAAAAAATGTGTACACACTTCAATAAATCAAAAGCATGTGACAAATAATTATAGGTAAAAGATACTAAACGACCAACTGTGACTACAAAAAAATCAAACAAAATAAAGACATAAAATTTCTTGTGCAAAGCGTTTGTAATTATTCTTGTGTGAAACAAAATGACACCACGAACGAAAGTTTTTGATAAAGGCCCATGAGATATACTGTTACTCACCAATCATATTGCAGCGAAACAATTTGATTTTCGAATGAAATAACAGAATTAGGCCAATCATAATAGGTGGGAAATGTCTCACAATCACACCTACCAACCCTAGCGAGACCACACGATAGTTCAGTTCCAAATTCATTGGACCCTTCCGAAATATATTTTTTTTACCGAATACATGCGACATCATGCATGTGTGTGTATACTTTCGCACGTATATGTACGTATTCACATAAATATTAGCGTGTGTAAGTTAACCGTGTACCTGTAGTACATAATATTCCTGTATGTACTATACGTATAACAACACAATATCACACACCCAACAAACACTAACCTCCCGGGAATTTTACCAATAGTTTAATGAAGTACATGACGTGACCAGTGTAAACTTGTTCACTTAATTAACATATTTTACCTCGTATTTTTTTCTAGTGGTTTTATATACCACCTATTAATTTATTTGTGAAACCTAATATTAATTTCTACGTCTCGTATGATGAGTAATGTTTTGACGATACCTGTTACCGTATAATCATAGACTTAACACCTTTGTAAGTTTATTAATGTCTAACTTATAAAATACTAGAGTTATTAACTTGTATTGGAATCCCCGTGTGTGTGTGTGGCGGAGGGGGTCATTGTAGTCACAGTTATGTGGGGGTGAAAAAGTCAGTAGTCACAGTCATCGGGGTAGGATGTCATTACAACCACAATCATGGGGGAGGGAAGTCAGTATAGTCACAGTCATAGGGAGGGAAGTCAGTACAGTCACAATCATGGGGAAGGGAAGTCAGTATAGTCCCAGTCATAGGGAGGGAAGTCAGTACAGTCACAGTCAGAAGCTACCTGACCTAGCTTGGAGAAGGACGTGCTCGTGTTAGTGACCAGAGGAAATGGCCGCCGTGGTAGTTGGGAATCGTTGTGTTGTGGGGGAAGAGGGGCGGAGTGTGAGGAAGGACGACCTCCTGGCTACTCTGTTAAGTCAGCTGGAGCAGTTGAGGAGAGAGATACACGTGTTAAAGGTGGAGAACGAAGTCCTCAGGACTGAACTCCTTCAGGTAGGTGTCCTACGAAGGAGGAACAGGCGTGGAGAGTGGTTGCCTCCAAGGGGACTAGGGTCAGACTCAGGAAAACTGACTAGGGTGTGGAGAGCAGTAACCCCCACCAAGTGCTGGAGGAAGCTGGCGAGGAAGAGAAGAGGCAGGACGATGTGGTGCCAAGAGTGAAAAAGGCAGTTGTTCAAACCCTGCCCAATGGTAAGGTCGTGGTAGTTGGGGACAGCCAGGTGAGGTTCTTAGATAGGACTTTTTGTGCAAGAGATAGGAAACGTATGACTAGGGTGTGTTTTCCAAGGACTGGGATAGGGCATGTAGCTCAGAGGATAGATAGGGTTTTGTCAAGGGAGGGTAAAAATCCAGTAGTGTGTCTTAGTGTGGGAGGTAACGACATAGGAAAGGCTAGGAATGAGGAACTTTTCAAGAGGTATAGGGAGGCGCTGGGGAAGGTTAGAGATAGGGGAGGGATCCCGATAGTATGTGGCGTCTAGCCTAGAAGAGGAGTTGGTGTTGATTGGCTGTCCAGGGCAATTGCTATAAAGTGCCGACTGGAAAAACATTGTGCAAGCAATGGTTGGGCATTCATTGATAACTGGCAACCATTCTATGGCAACGACTACCTGTACATTCGTGACGGAGTACACTTGTCTCGCACGGGGGTAAAAATGTCGTCTGCATCCCTAAAGCGTGAAATTATCACTCCAAAGGGGGGGTTTCGCCAGTAGAGAGAGGTCGTGGTAAGTGGGAGTCAAAAAACAAGCAGGTCATGGGGAGTAAAATTGGTTACTCAGGACAAGGGGTAGAACAGGACCAGGGACGGGTAGGTTTAAATAGAAACAGTAGGAGCGTTAGAAATAAAATCGACTTGCTGAGAGCGGTTGTATGTACCGAGAATGTAGACGTCATAGCAATCACCGAAACGTGGATGAATCTGGCGAGCAAGAACTTTTTATCAGAGTACCACATAGAAGGGTACAAGCATTTTCACAAGGACAGGGAAGGTAGGAAGGGGGGAGGGGTCGCACTCTTCGTTAGGGATACATTAAAATGTTGCATTAATAATTCAATAAAGGGTGAAATAGGAATCGAGTCTGTATGGGTAGAAATTGCGGAAGGAAGAGAAAATCTAATTATGGGAGTGATTTACAGGCCCCCAAGTCTTGGGAAAGAAGCAGTACAGGGCAATTTTTTGAAACAACTAATTACAGAACCTACTAGAGGTAACAATATATAAAACCTAGTATTAACAAATAAAGAAAATATTATCAGAGATATCACAATCGGGGAAGAACTAGGGAACAGTGATCACAGAGAAATCAGGTTCACCCGAAATTGGGAAACGAAAAACAATGACAATATGGTCAGAGTCCCAAACTTTCGATTGGCGGATTATCAGGGGTGAAGGGTGAGGTCGCCTGGGAACAGTCAGGTCAGTCTCCAGTAGGAACGCGTGAGTTCACAGGAGACACAAAAATTGATGATGACTATATCATATTCACTCGTATATTACGTAATGCACAAGAACAAAATATACCATACAGAAAAATTAGGTCAAATAAGAATTAGCCTAGGTGGATGACCAGAAAACTTAAACATGACATAGGAATGAAGAAAGGAATTCATAAGAAATTAGAGGGAGGGGAGGAGCACCCCAGAAAGAGGTATAATGAAGTATCTCGGAATGTTAAGAAAAATGTAAAGAAGGCAAAGAGGGACTACGAAATCAGGATAGCAAGAGAATCCAAGGCGAATCCCAAGGGATTTTTCCAGGTATATAGGACAAAGGTCAAGGGCAAAGTTCTGCCTTTAAAGTCAGGGAAGGGGGAAGTGATCGATGACAGTGAGGAAATAAGCAAAGCATTAAGCAGCTACTTTTTATCAGTTTTCACAGAAGAAATTCACGAGGAAATTCCAGAGGTGGAACTGATATTTAGGGGAAATGAAGAAGAGAAATTAAAGAATATCACTATCAGAAAAGAGGATAGTCTTAAGAAAATAAATAAATTAAAGAACACAAAATCTCCAGGGCCGCATGAAATTTTCCCTCGAGTTTTGAAAGAGTGTAAGGAACAGATTAGCGGACCCCTCGTAAATTTATTTATAAAATCATTAGACACGGGAGTTGTGCCAGACTTGTGGAAACAGGCAAATGTAGTATCCATATTAAAAAAGGGAGACAGAGCATCAGCGTCAAATTACCGGCCGATTAGTTTGACGTCAGTAGTGGAAAAATTTCTTGAATCAATTATAGCAAATAGCATCCGAACGGGTTTACAAAGGGAAAATCTTGTCTAACAAATCTGCTGACTTTTTTGGGAAAGTCTTCGAGGTAGTTGATAATGATGATAATTACGATGTTATTTACTTAGACTTTAGCAAAGCTTTTGACAGAGTACCGCATCAGAGGCTTCTGAGAAAAGTTAAGGCTCATGGAATCGAGGGGAAAGTCTTAAATTGGATAAAATCATGGCTCACCGATAGAACACAATGGGTCAGCGTAGATAGTGTTAAATCTGAGTGGGATTGTGTAACCAGTGGGGTTCCCCAGGGGTCAGTACTGGGCCCACTATTCATAATCTACATAAACGATCTAGATACTGGGATTAGCAGTGACATAAGCAAGTTTGCGGATGACACCAAAATAGGGCGGCAGATTAATTCAGGGCAGGATGCAAATGCACTACAGGAGGATTTAAATAAACTGCAGGAGTGGTCAGAAAAATGGCAAATGAAATTCAACACCAGCAAGTGCAGCATACTGAATATTCGAAGAACAAATACTGTCAACCTAGAGAAGTCGACTTGTGAAAGGGACTTAGGGGCACCCTAAGCCCGGACCTATGGCCTAGAAAACAGTGGGTTAATGTTCGAAATAAGGCAAACAGAGTATTAGGTTTTATATCTAGAAGTGTAAGTAATAAGAGTGCAGAGGTCTTATTCCAACTATATCTTGCGCTAGTCAGTCCGCACCTCGATTATACGGTTCAGTTCTGGTGCCCTTATTATAGAATGGACAAGTGATCGTGGGCCCTTCATGCCCGGTGGCGAGTCCAGTGGTACAGTTTACCGAGGCGTGAAAGTTCAAACGCTCGTGCTCGGCTAGCGCGCAACCGCTGTCCTGCTGACAGCGTACAGCGACATCGTATTCCAGATGGTCGTAATTGTTATAATCATGGTCGTGGTTGTTATAATCATGGTCGTGGTTGTAATAATCATGGTCGTGGTTATGATCATAGTCGTGGTTGTTATAATCATAGTCGTGGTTGTTATAATCATGGTCGTGAGTGTTATAATCATGGTCGAGGTTGTTATAATCATATTCCTGGTTGTTATAATCATGTTCGTGATTGTTATAATCATGGTTGTGGTTGTTATATTCATAGTCGTGGTTATTATAATCATAGTCGTGGTTGTTATAATCATTGTCGTGGTTGTTATATTCATAGTCGTGGTTGTTATAATCATGGTCGTGGTTGTTATAATCATGGTCGTGGTTGTTATAATCATGGTCGTGGTTGTTATAATCATGGTCGTGGTTGTTATAATCATATTCGTGGTTGATATAATCATGGTCGTAGTTGTTATAATCATAGTCGTGGTTGTTATAATCTTAGTCGTGGTTGTTATAATCATGGTCGTGGTTGTTATAATCATAGTCGTGGTTGTTATAATCATGTTCGTGGTTGTTATAATCATGGTCCTGGTTGTTATAATCATGGTCCTGGTTATTAGTGTAAAGTATAGTATGTAATTCTGTGCTAATTAAGTAGGAACTTAATTATTTCATTGGGTACTGATTTTGTTGTGTGCAAACAGAGTCAAGGAAATGCACCAAAAAAAAATTATGTGGTTTTACAGAGAAATTGAAGTAACAAGTTCAAGGTAAATACTTACTTGAAATTAGGTTAGAACAATTGCCTCAAGGAAATTATAAATCTTTTTTAAAGTAAAGTGTACAGTAAAGTGTGGAAACATGAAATGTTCAGAATATTGAAGTGTCTGAGAAAAAAGAGGTCAGCTACCTAACTTGTATTTTTTTTTCTTTTTGTGAAATCTCAGAAAAGTGATTGTTGTATACCACGGTAACATTTTTTTTGGTGCCTTCCTACTCTGATACCATTGCAACTGTTGTGATCCCTTGAGTTAATACTTTGATATTTACAGACAATGAGCGAGCAGTGAACATCTGCCGTGATAAGAGTGTTGTGGGCAGTGTTCATTTCTGAGTGTCACCGGAAGGCCATAATTGTACAAAGGTTATGTAACTTAGTGTTATTTGAAATTATGACATATATTTGATGTATTTGTGTTGGTTTCAATTGGAAGTGTTTTAGTTCTCAGTTGACGTCAGTTTTGACAAGTGAATTTATTGGTATAAGACAAGTTGTGTTATATTTTCGAGTATAATTTTAGTACAAAAGGGCATTAGTTTCTAGCAGTGTAGACTTACAGGCATGGTCAGTAAGTGTGTTTTATAATTTTTTGGGAGCTAATACATGTATAATTTCAGCAATTGCATTGATGGGTTGAGGACTCTGTGGTGATATGGACATCTATAAAAGAACTCAATCTTTGAAATTGGATTGTTGAAAATACATGTAAGGACCCCAATTGTGAGTACAACAGAGTACATTGTGAAGTGATAACAGTGTTAAAATCATTGCAATTGAAAAGACAGTGAATACTTGTTGAGTACCGAGGGGACAGTCTCATAAAGTATTATCAATTTGTTTTTGTGAACGTGACTCTCAGAAATGGAAATGTCTGTGGTTCTCTTTAAAGTTGGTTGATTTTCTAGAGTACAGTGTAATTCGGGAAGAGTTCATACAGTGTTGCACCATACAGAGATTGTCAATAGTAAGTACCTTGCCTTGAGTTTGTGCAGTGTGCCTTGGAAAGTGACAAAAGAGTACAGTGATGTTTTCCTCGTGTATTCTGTGAAGCTCTAAAGTAAAAGTTCACATATCCAGTATTATCACTAGGGGAGTGAGTAATAATTTGAGCAGTATTTTGAAGCAGTATTCCAAGTGGTTTTTGTGTATTAGAAGGTCAGTTTGGCAGTAATCCAATTGTATTTGAAGGTGTGCACTGTGCCCGTGTTGTGTAGTTACAGTGAGTTGTTGTGACCTCCAGGCATGATGGCCGTCACAAGGGAGCAGTTCAGGGCAGTCAGCTCCGAACCTGTGTCCGATAAGTTGATGTATAGAGTTGAGAAGTGTGTGGGTGGAGACATGTTCATTCACAGGAATGACACCCAGGTCTCACCACCAGTTGTTTCATCAAGTGAATGGACTGATGGACAGGGAGGTGAAGAAGGGAAGAAGAGTAAGGAATGCCTCTCTTGCTAGTTATGCGAGACATTGTCATCAGTGTTACCGAGATATGTCTAAAGGGTGTAGACCTTTAAACTGGAATGCATTGGTTGTTGATGTGCATGGTGAAGAGTGATGTTTGGCATATTTGTGTTGCAATTTAAAAGTACAACTGGTAAGTGAGAGGATGTTTTGTTGCCTTGCATCAGTAAGTTGTGGAAAGTGAGTATGTTGTTTGCCATGTGAGTGTGGAATGTGGTGGAATGGGAATGTTTGTGAATTAGTAGGTGTTTGTGAATTTTTCTTTTGAATGTTCTTTTCGGAGAGGGATTGTCAATTTGCAGTAAAGACATAGAGATTGGAAGATGGATTGGCAGTTATGCGATCATCTGATGGGTATCTGTTACTAGTTTGAGTAAAGATACCAGTTGTGAGTTCTCAAGTTTTGTGTGTTAAGTCCTAGCTAGGCTTGTTGTTGTGTATAGGAGTAGTGTTCATGATTTTAGGTGGGATCGGGCATGAAGCATGGCACCGGTTTCCGCTATATGGCAAATGCTATAAGTACAGACAGTTTTTTTGGTTTAGTTGTGCTCCAATAAGGACCTTTCCGTATTGCAGTGTATTCTTGAGAATATCTCCACTCGTTCGGGATCCCTCGAATGTTGCTGCCTCTCGCGAGTAGGACATGACTTTTTGGTGTAAAGTCAAACAAATCATTCCTTTAACTCGATGGGGTCCGTTCATCTATGAAGTCTAAGTTAAATCTCAGTGGTGTCGCGTAAGCATTTGATCAATCTCCTCAATGAAAACTTTTTTGATATGAGAAGCTGTATCTCCAGAGTGTGTATTGTGTAACAAAGTTTTTATGTTATATATGTAACCCCATTTTTATGCTTTTTCTATATCAGTACATTATTCTCCTATGTATGTGTATTTTCCTGTATTTTGTTGCCCTATTCAATGTTGTCAGTGATAATAGATTTTTTTTTAAACTACCGTTTATCCCATGTATGTAACCATTGTGTTCTTGTTTTGTATGCCTTTTTGTGCCAGGTGCCTGTAATAGTCCTGATGTGTTGTTATGAGTATATGTAGTGTGAAACCATGTACAAAAGGTAACAGTTATTTAAAGAATCTGTGTAACTACTGTACATGTTTAGTGAACGCTACCGCATAATAAGAATCTTGGGGAAAGGGGGAACTTTGTCATGGTCACATTGACTGCTGGTCTGTTTTAAAACCTGTTGATTCTTATTATACTTCACGTCCGCAAAACATCCCTAGGAAGAAACGCGGCTTACATCAAGGATCCCTCTCCATAAGTCCCGCCTTTTGTACTCAGTTGTCAATACGTATATTCCACTGTCTACTGACAAGCTCAATCTTGAATTAGTTTATGTAAATCAACTTAAGTAATTCACCAGACCCGTGTCAACTGAGGGTCATCTTTGAATGTGTAACAGTTGGTTTGTATGTAATTTTTTTCATTGTGTGAGTAGCCACCTCTGGCAACTCACAGGTATATAAACCTGTGTGAGAAGGGAGAACAGCCTCCCGTGACGCTCTCCAAATTTGCTTTCAGGTATGTAAGCGTGTGTTCCCCACTCATATAGCCATTCAGTTTGACTTAGTCAATTTTGTGAGTATCAGTGTTCATGTTGTGACAGTGAAATTGTCATTTACTCAGTGTAAGAAGTACTAAAGTTTATGTCGTCTGTCGTTGCCAGATGAGAGATTGTTTGTGATTGAGTCATCACCATGCCCTCCTGTGACGCTCTCCAAATTTGTTCTCAGATCCAGTGTGTGTGTTATTTGAACACCCCACCGACCGCCGGAGTCGGTGGCTACCTAACAGTTAGCTGTAGTGGGCGATGTCGCCGATCTACACCTGATCATAACAGCGGTCGTCAGTTGTTGAGTGCTCTACCCTGGGACACTCCTGGAAGTTATATGGTCCACAGTGTTTGTTGTTTATGATTGGGGGATAATTATCTGGAGTATAATTATCCCATGTTGGGTAGTGAACCCATGTAATTTGTTGGTATGAGTAATAACGTGTTGTGTTGTGAGTGCATCCTCAATATGCACTACCAACAGTCTAGTGAAGGGACCATATGTAAGTTTGTCATGTATGTAATGCCATGTATCACCAGTAATGGGCGAGAAGTTAAAGTATTCACTTGGAATGGCAGTTAAGAGAAGCCAAGGAGTTGATCCTGGTAACTATTAATGTAAGGTACCACCAGCAGTGTTGTAAGAAGTAGTAATAGTACAGTATCTAAGTGAATTGCAGTGGAGTTAAGCCAAAGGGTCTGAACCTTGGAGTTGTATGTTAATGACATATTTTTCCATACTTTCATTTCATACTACTAAACAATTTCTTAGAGTATATTTGGGGTATTCATTTCATCCCAGTATCTACCTTTATTCTGTCCAAGTGACCCTGATACCAGAATTACAGTACCCATGTGCCTGACCCTCGCCATGTTACCAAAAGAACTGAGGTTATATTGTAACCATGAACTGAAATATGTAGACAAAACAATTGAAGGAAATAAGACAGAGACAGAAGTTTGAGATAAGAATATAGGGTAGAGAAGAAAATCCCCCTCTTTAATGGTGGTCTCGGTGGTTCAGTAGTAGTAGAGTCGCCGCCCTTACAATGGTGGCAGCGTGCCCCCGTTCTTACAACAGATCTTACTTTGGCAGTGTGTTGCAGATAAATACTTTGCGTAATTAATCGTTTAGGAGGGTATGTCGTACTGTGTTTTCGAAGGGAACTGTCTACCAGGGTGGTAGAAAGAGCTTTTGTCTCAACTTTTTACAGGTGGTCTAGTCCAAACATCACATGTGTAGCTGTAGTATGGATCCAGTTAGATTCACCAGTGCCATGATTCATACATTCTAGCAATTTTAAAGAAACAATGTTATCAGGGCTATCATGAGGTTGACTTCAATTATTCTATCTTTGACACTGGGTATACCTAGTTCTTTCCTCATATTAAGTACTTTAGTGCTCATGGGACAGCCACGGATAATGCTATGGTCTTTATTTTGCATTTTGTTTTTAGTTCTTCAATGTGTGGTGATCTATCAGAGATCATAATATGCCTAGGTACATTGTTTTAACAATTCTAATATTAGCACCATAATACGGGCTGTATTCCGCTACACTTCTGAGAGGTTTCAGTCTGTCAGCACATTGGCGAGATAGCTGTTGTATGGCAGGGAAAATACAAGGGACGGAGACACAAAAGATATCAAAAAGAAGACACAAGTTCAAAAGTGTTGTTACCTATCCTGAACTTGGCGGGGCCGCGTTTGCAGTTACCAGCTGTTTTTTTTAGCACTTTACATTTTTTTCTTTGTGGAGATAATAAGATCGAGGTTTTCATAGGCTGTTTGTACTGTAAATGGTTCAAGGTGGTTTACATTTCACGACGAGTTTTAGTATGTACAGTACAAGAATATCAGCATAGCTGATAGTGATATTGCTGGGGCTGTCTGATATTGAATTTAATAATGCATTCATAGGAAAAATTACTAAGTGGTGTGAGGGGTCGTGAGGGGTGTGGTGGTGTGGAAGGGTTGGTGAAAGGAGTGTGGTGCAGTATGGGGAGGTGAGTGTAGTGTAATGGTGTGAGAGGTGGTGATGAGAGTGTGGTGTGGTGAGGTGGATTTTGGTGGTTTCATGGGTGGTGAGGGGTGTGGTGGTGGGGAGGGTTGGTGAGGAAGTGTGGTGGTATGACGAAAGTGTGTCGGGGTGGGGGGTGTGGAGGCGTGAGGTGTGGTGAAGGGTGGTGGGGTGTGGTGGTGTGGGAATATGGCGGTGTAGGTGGTGGGGGAGTGTGGAGGTGCTGTGAGGGTGGAGAGGAGTTGGTTGGTGGGATTTTTTAATTTTTATTTTTGCCGCTTACAGCTACTTTGTGTGCACACCACACTCATCTTGTGATAGCGCAAAGGATTACAGAGTAGAGTTTACAACGGGTCATAATAATTAACCCCCGTTGTCAGGTTATGGCACTGAATGTTACAAGTATTTCAATTACATTATTTGTTTAGCTCAATACATAAAGGGTAACTTATTCACAAATGCGTGAGTACAGGCGTGTGAAGCAGTATATCTGTACACACCTTTGTTATTCTTTGCGTGAGAAATATTGTGTATTTGTTTCTGCACGAGAACTGATATAGTTACTAAGTGCAAAAGTGCATACAATGGTGGGAGGGTGGTAAGGAGTGTGGTGGTGGGGGGGTGGTAAGAATGTGGTGGTGGGGATGGTGAGTGGAGTGTGGTGGTGGAGGGGTGGTGGTGTGTGGTGGTGGGGGTGGTGGTGGGTGTGGTGGTGGGGGTGGTGAGGTGGAGTGTGGTGGTGGGGGTGGTGAGTGGAGTGTGGGTGGTGGGGGTGGTGATTGGAATGTGGTGGTGGGAGGTGGTGGGTGGGTGTGGTGGTGGAGGGTGGTGGTGGGTGTGGTGGTGGGGTGGTGGTGGGTGTGGTGGTGGGGATGGTGAGTGGGTGTGGTGGTGGAGGGTGGTGGGTGGGTGTGGTGGTGGAGGGGTGGTGGATGTGGTGGGGTGGGGTGGTGGGTGGGTGTGGTGGAGGGTGGGTTGGGGTGGAGTGTGGTGGTGGGGTGGTGGGTGTGGGGTGGTTGGGTTGGTGGGTGGGTGTGGTGGGTTGGTGGGGTGGTTGGTGTGGGAATATGGCGGTGTGGGGTTGGTGGGGGTGTGGAGGTGCTGTGAGGTGGAGAGAGGTGTGGTGGTGGGATTTTTTAATTTTTTATTTTGCCTTACAGCAGCACTACTTTTGCACACACACACTCATCCTGTGACAAACGCAAAAGGATTACAGAGTAGAGTTTACAACAGGTCATAATAAGTAACCCCGTTGTCAGGATATTATGGCACTGAATATTTCAGTATTTCAATTACATTATTTGTTTAGCTCAATACATAAAGGAGTAACTTATTCACAAATGCGTAGTACAGGCGTGTGAAGCAGTATATCTGGCCACACACTTTGTTATTCACATTTGCGTAGAAATATTGTGTATTTGGTTCTGTACACGAGAACTGATATAGTTACTAAGTGCAAAGTGCATACAATGGTGGGAGGGTGGTAAGGGAGTGTGGTGGTGGGGGGTGGTGAGGGAATGTGGTGGTGGGGGATGGTGAGTGGAGTGTGGTGGTGGAGGGTGGTGAGGTGGGTGTGGTGGTGGGGGTGGTGGTGGGTGTGGTGGTGGGGTGGTGGTGGGTGTGGTGGTGGGGGTGGTGGGTGGGTGTGGTGGGGTGGTGGTTGGATGTGGTGGTGGGGTGGTGGGTGGGTGTGTTGGTGGAGGGTTGGTGGGTGTGGTGGTGGAGTTGGTGGGTGGGTGGTGGGGATGGTGGGTGGAGTGTGGTGGTGGAGGGTGGTGAGTGGGTGTGGTGGTGGGAGGTGGTGAGTGGAATGTGGTGGTGGGAGGTGGTGAGTGGGTGTGGTGGTGGAGGGTGGTGGGTGGGGAGTGTGTGGTGGTGGGGGTGGTGGGTGGGTGTGGTGGTTGGGGTGGTGTGGTGGTGGGGTGTGGGTGGGTGTGTGGTGTGGGGAATGTGGTTGGGGTGGTGGGGGGGTGTGGAGGTGCTGTGGGGTGGAGAGAGGGGTGTGGTGGTTGGGTTTAAAAAAAAAAAAAGCAGGAGGTGAGTAAGGGTGTGGTGGTGGGGGGAGTGATGGGGATGGTGGGGATGGTGGTGGAGTGTGTGGTGGTGGAGGGTGGTGGGTGGAGTGTGGTGGTGGGGGGGGATGGTGGGGGTGGTGGAGGTGGAGTGTGGTGGTGGGGTGGTGGTGGAGTGTGGTGGTGGGGGTGGTAGTTGGAATGTGGTGGTGGGGGTGGTGGTGGTGTGGTGGTGGAGGGTGGGAGGTGGAGTGTGGTGGTGGGGGGTGTGGTGGTGGGGGATGGTGGTGGGTGTGGTGGTGGAGGTGGTGGGTGGGTGTGGTGGTGGGGTGGTGGTGTGGTGGTGGTGGGTGGGTGTGGTGGAGGGTTGGTGGGGTGGAGTGTGGTGGGGTGGTGGGTGTGGTGGGTTGGTTGGTGGTGGTGGGGTGGTGGGTGGTGTGTGGTGGGGGCGGTGGTGGGGTGGGTGTGGGGTGGGGTGGGTTGGTGGGTGGATGTGGTGGTGGGTGTGGTGGGGTGGTGGGTGTGGTTGGGTTGGTTTGTGGTGGTGGGGCGGTGGTGGTGGGTGTGGTGGTGGGGTGGTGGTGGAATGTGGTGGTGGGGGTGGTGGGTGGGTGTGGTGGTTGGGAGGTGGGTGGTGGGTGAGGTGGTGGGGGTGGTGGAGTGGGTGTGGTGGTGGGATGGTGGTGGGTGTGGTGGTGGGGTGGTGGGTGGGTGTGGTGTGGGGCGGTGGTGGTTGGGTGTGGTGGTGGGGTGGTGGAGTGGGTGTGGTGATGTGGGGGTGGTGGTGGGTGTGTGGTGGTGGGGGTGGTGGTGGGGTGTGGTGGTGGTGGGGGTGTGGGTGGGTGGTGGTGGGGGGTGGTGGAGGTGGGTGTGTGGTGGTGGGGGGTGGTGATTGGGTGTGTGGTGGTGGTGGGGGTGGTGGAGTGGGTGTGGTGGTGGGGTGGTGGTGGGTGTGGTGGTGTGGGGATGGTGGAGTGGAGTGTGGTGATGTGGGGTGGTGGGTGGGTGTGGTGGTGGGGTGGTGGTGGGTGTGGTGTGGTGGGGGTGGTGGTGGGTGTGGTGGTGGGGAGTGGGGTGGTGTGGTGGTGGGGTGGTGGGTGGGTGTGGTGGTGGGGGTGGTGGAGTGGGTGTGGTGGGGCGGTGGTGGGGTGGGTGTGGTGGGGTGGGGGTGGTGGTGGAGTGTGGTGGTGGAGGGTGGTGAGTGGAGTGTGGTGGTGGGGTGGTGGGTGGGTGTGGTGCTTGGGGAAGTGTGGTAGTATGAGGTGTGTTGATGTGGGGTTGTTGAGGGATTTGGTGGTGTGAAGGTTGGGAGAAAAATTGTGGTGGTTTGAGGGATTGTGGTGGTGTGGGGTATTGTGGTAGTGTGAGGGGGTGGTGAGATGTGTGGTGGTGTGAGAGATGGTGAGTGTAGACTAAGTAGTGGTGTGAGGGTGGTGATGGGGTGTGCTATGATGGGGTGTGGTGCTTTAGAGAGGTGGTGAAAGGAGTCTGGCGGTGTGAGGGGTGGTGAGGTGTGGTGGTGGTGGGTGAGGGTGCCGTGAGGAATGTGGTAGTATGAGGGTGGTGGGGATTGTGGTGGTGTGGGGTGTGGGGGGGTGTGGTGCTGTGGGGGGTGTGGTGGTATGAGGTGGTGGGGGTGTGGTGCTGTGGGGGTGGTGGGGGAAGTTTGGTGGTGTGAGGTGTGGTGACTGTGAGGGCTGGTGAGGTGAGTGTGGTGGTGTGAGGGTGGTGGGGAGTGTGATGGTGTGAGGGTTGGTGAGGGGAGTGTGAGGGTTGGTGAAGGGAGTGTGATGTGGGGGGCAGTGTGGTGGTGCATGAGAGTGTGGTGGGAGGTGTGGTAGCGTGAGGGGTGGTGAGGGGATTATGGTGGTGTGAGGGGTGGTGAGAGATGTGTGGTGGTATGAGTGTGGCGCCGTGAGGGAGTCGTGGTGGTGTGAGGGTGTTGGAGTAGACTGTGGTGATGTGAAGGGTGATGAAAGGACTATGGTAGTGTGGGGGGTGTAGTGCTGTGAGGTGGTGTGGTAGTGTGAGGGGTGTGGTGCTGTGAGAGTGGTGTGGTGGTGTGGGGGGGTGTAGTGCTGTGAGGTAGCGTGGTAGTGTGTTGGGAGTGTAGTGCTGTGAGAGGTGGTGTGGTGTGAGGGGAGTGTAGTGCTGTGAAAGTAGTGTGGTAGTGTGAGGGGAGTGCAGTGCTGTGAGAGTAGTGTGGTAGTGTGTTGGGAGAGTGGTGCTGTCATGGGTGTGTCATAGGAGGGAAGATCAGCTAAAACTAATGGCCCATCACTTTTTAGTAGATTACTAGTGTATATAAACAGAAAATAATTTCAGTTTCAATATTTTGCAACCCAGCCTTTGCTAGGTAAATTTACAGCGTGAAATTTATCAGAAAATCCTAACGTACAGCTGCATTAGTGCATTATTAAATAGTGAACATTGCTTTCTGACTTCATTCTTTAACAACCCAACTAACAATATTTTTTTCTGTTTCAGATTCTGATGCATTTATAAGTTGATAATATTTGTGATGGCTGCAACGTGTGTGGGACGAGAACCAAAATCCAGCCATCTCGGTTACTATCTTGGGTCTGGGAGAGGCTCCTGAAGTCCCGGAGTTGCCTACATTGAGAGATGCTTTGAGATGCAGTATTTAATCAGGCAAATCAGTAGAAAGAACCAAGGCCTTACACAAACAAACATTGCCAGTGATATGACCAAAAGCTGTCTTGGCACAGTGCACTCTGGCTAACCTTTCAGTTCCAAACCTCCAGTCATAACATGTCAGAGAAGAAGATTAGTAGCGAGAGACTGCTAGCCAGTTGAGAGAAAAAAGAGCAAAATATCTCTCTCCAGGAGAGGAAAAAGCTTTTAAAGATTAAGACAACATAACTGGACCAGTTATTTTGACATAATTACTTACCAGTGCCCCATTGTTCTCTGTCCTGAGTTTGGATGGGATCGTGACTGTAAATCCGAGGCCCACATCTCCTGTATTTGCAAGCGTGTTTGAAGATTCCTGTGATCGAACTGGCATTTAATCAAAAGCACAGAGAGAAGACTGGCAATATAGGGGCTCTCATGATTTCCTGGCCAAGATATTCCAGGTCCAAGAGACAGGGAGGCTGCCACAGAGAGACAGAAAGGAAGAGTTGCCGAGGAAGAAGACTTGAGAAGGCCAGGGTGAGGTAAAGGCCGATGATTGGAGTCAGAAAGCTGATTCAGAGTTTAATATGACTTCCCATGGCTGATCCGAGTGCTGACCAGGAGAATGGTGACTTTGTCTACTTGAAAATAATGAGTCTAAACCTTCCAGCATAAAAAAGATTCAGGAAATAAGGAAAGATGTCCAAACATAGCTCTGGCCAGCATGCGACACCACACTGGTCTCAGAAAACTGCAGAATAGCAACAGCTGCCTGGGATTGACGGTGGTTTGTTGATAACACCTGATGATGTTCACCTGGTGATGAATCATAACAAAAGTAAGGAAGCTCAGGAGAAGCTTGTCAGTAACCTAGAAGAGGAGTTTGATAAGGGATAGAGAAAATGGAATCAGTGTTTGTTCTTTGATGGGAGGAGAAGGGATGACACTAAAGTGTTGATGAAAGTTGGAGATTCTGACAAGTTGTTCCTGCCATGGTGAAGAAGGAACTACTCCTGCTGCAGTGAACCAGGAGGGAAATATTTCAATGGCATTTCCTCAGAGAAAGATGACATCAAGGGAAACCAGCTGAGGTAGTGGCAGATAACATTGTGAACTGGCTCAGAGAGAGGGCGTAGACCAGACCCTGCAGGCCATTGGAGGGACAGCACCCAACACGAACACAGGGTGGCAGGGGGGGGTCATACAGTGGATAGAGCGGAAGATTGGGAGGAAGCTGGTCTGGATTGTTTGGCAGCCACCACACCAACAGTTGCCACTCAGACATCTGATCCAGGGCTGGATGGCAGACTCTTTCAAACAACAGATGGTCTGGTCCTCTTGGCAAGATGCTGGACTCTGCCACTGAGTTAGAAATAAATCCGAGCTTTAGAAAAAAATCACAGTTGGCCTCCACTCGTTGAGCTTGCACATACTGTCGTGGCGACCTGAGTACTGACCAGTACTATGGTTACATGATTTGCAGTGCCATCAAAACTGGGGTCATGCCTGATGAACACTTACCTGCAGGAATAGGTCAGTCTCACATTCTAGGTGGCTCACAACGCGGCTCTCCGGGTTCTGCAAATTTGGGTCGCTCATCGCAAGCTGAAAGGGAACCAACTGCAACCTGAGACTTGTCAATTCATCGTGGTCTACTTGCCAAATTGGTTCAACACCAAGGTCAAGTCATCGTTCTCCGAAGGTCCGAGGCATGTTCTCTTCTAGCTTGAGCTCCTGAGGAGTCAGCCAAGGAAGGTTGTTCAGATTGTGGAGCAGACTGTGAGGAGATCTTCCTGGTATGCTCATCCCGAGGCAGTTCTGCAGACAATGCTCTGCAGTAAGGATGAGGAGGAGAGAAGAGTGGCAGTCAAAAAGATCTTGGATATGAGACTTATGAGAGGATCTGGGCATGACGAATCAGTTGGTGACGATTCCTTCAGGGTCAGGAAGACCCCTGAAGTCAATCTAGGTGCCAAGACCCTCACTGATCTCATAGATCTGGATAACATCCAGGCTGGCAGTGAGCCCCCTCTTACCTGCAGCCTCACCAATGTTCAAGTCAGAGCTTTCCTGGACAACCCCATGCATGTCCCTGCCTGGCCCTCGCACACCCAGAGTATAGAGCGTTGTGTACAGCAAGTGAGCGAGGCCAGCAGTCACGTTTACAGCCAGGAGAGGAGGGAAGGCTACATCCGAGCTCAGGTGGTCAGCAGGGAGGTGATGAGTAGAAACAGAAGCAAGAAAGACATGTTCTCTATGGTGTGCAGCAACACCGGGTCGTAGTAGTAAAACCGGTTTTTGTATTTGATGATTTTGTTTTCTAAAGGAATATTTAATTTAATAAATGTGTCAAGATCATTCGTTTTACTATTCTGGATCATTTTCATCCTAATAAATTAACCTGATACATTTACTTTACTTTAAATAAGCTATTTAGTGGTGTTGGTAAAAGGGTGGGAATACTGAATTTTCATAAGATTTCAAGTTAAAATTTACCTAGCAAAAAATAAAAACTTTTCAAATCTGAAGATATCACATGATTCTGCACATAGAACTACATCATTAATACCATGGGCCGATTTTTCAAACTCAAAAAAAAAAAATTCGCCTCCGTATGACACACCCTAGTACACAGTCTCTTTACCATCAAGATGCCTGCTGTGCCTATTATGGCAACACACGGTAATTGGGTGCCTCACTGCCATGGCTAGACCAGCAGGGGATTTCGAAGCAGCAGTGGGCCACAGAGGGACGGCGCATACGTAGGCCCAGCGGCCTGAGAACACGTCCTGGCATCTACCAATCACTGCCCCGCTACCTTGCCGATTAACCTTGATAGTAGAGCCCCGCATTTGGTATGCATGCTTACAGAATTCCAGTAAGACCCCCAACAGCAGAACAGGCAGAAGAGGTAACCAACACATGAACCCAATGATTACACCAGCGAATGAAGGCGATGCAAGATGGACAGGCTACTGAGGCGAAACCCAACAAACTGGGCTATCGGCAGCCCATTGCAACCCTCCCTTTCCTTATATGTTGGAACTACCTGCACCACTGGATCAGGAAAATGAAACGCCAAGATGTGTGGTTGCAGCCTGCGCTCCTGCTTCACCACATAAATCAACTCATGCGCAGCCATAATCCACCTCATCGTCAGATCCCCTAAACTCCCAAAAGTTTTATGGCTATGAGTAGAGACGGGGACAGGCCGAGATGACTTCCGGGACTCTCTAGTTACAAATCTGCAAAAGGGCAGCACAGATAAGATGGTCGTTTATGCACTGGGATCTAGGTAGCAGTGCAATCCGATTTTGTCTGTGCAAGTGAGAAGCCTTTTTCTGGAGCTACTCTGCTCACCCCACCTGGGTAAGGGGCTAGCAAAAGTGCCCTAAATATTGCCTGACTAAAAAAATCAACATGACTGGGCAACCGCACCCAGTAATGTGATCCTAATCCGGTCGAAAACATAATCACAGATCAAAGAACAAACAAATTATACAACCAGTTATGGTCAGGAACCTTATGGATAATTGCACAAATGAGCCTCCTGAAAGAAGAACAACCCTTGTGGAAAAAGAGCTGTCTAGGTACAACATCAATATTGCAGCAATTAGTGGGTCCAGGCTCCCAGACGAGGGTTGACTCACTGAACGGGGGTCCTGCAATAGCCTTCTTCTGTTCCAGCACAAACTCGCTGTATTCTGCATGTTGCCGGTGATCGTTTTATTCCCACTGTTTTCCTCAGTTCATGTATGGATTTCACAGTGGCCTGTAAAAATAAAAATAAATTATTTAAACAGTTGTATGATAATATCATAATATGATTTCTTATTTATTTATCGCTATTATTATTCATCGTACACAAAAATTTTAACGTTTGATAGTTAATTAGTAAAATAGCTTACCCTTGCCAGTCGACAGAGGTTTTCATTCCTTTTGCCTTTTACCTCCTGAAGCTTTCCTGAAGATTTCCATTTTCCATTTTCTTCTTCGCTTCTCTCGGGGAACATTCAAGAACTTGTGCAGTACTAACCCATCAATCATGCTTCTTGGCTTTATTATATTTTAAGCAATGTTTGGGACTCCAAGGCTTGGGATACTTTTCATATTTATCAAGTAAGGTTAGATATTTCTCTCTGTTCCACTCCATGACAAATATAAAGCACACAGAGTAGCTGGAACAGTGCGAAC
Organism: Homarus americanus; assembly: GCF_018991925.1. NCBI lineage: Eukaryota > Metazoa > Arthropoda > Malacostraca > Decapoda > Nephropidae > Homarus > Homarus americanus. Next base: position 13,935,584 of record NW_024743709.1, read on the forward strand.
ACCCGTCCTGACTGCGCACCAACAAATGAATGAATCCTTTTGAGCAAGTACAATTTACCGACAAGCTACGGAAAAAATTGGCGGCCTCTGCTCGGCTCGGAGACACGTACTTACTACCAAATTCTGCCGTGCGCTATCTGCTCCTTTGGTTCATTGAGACAAAAATGCTCAAGACAAGAAGCACCATCAGATTCTCTTTCAGCATGACCCTGATTCAGCCACACCTCCACCATCTATCAAGGTTAACGGTACATCCTTCTCTAATGTTACCCACTTTCAGTATCTTGGCTCCCACCTATGCACCACCGTGGACATCGATGAAGAGATTAGACATCGGATTAGATGTGCATATGAAGCCTTTGGTAGGCTCCATACCTGTGACTTCAGCTGTAGGGAGCTCAAATTATCTACAAAGTTGCATGTATATCGGTCAGTCGTACTCCCCAGCCTGCTGTATGGCAGCGAGACATGGGTCATATAAAGGAGGCACCCCAAAGCGCTTGAAAATTTTCACAACTTAGTCCACATTCCATCCTCCGAGTTCGCTGGGAAAACAAAAGAAAACAAGCCAGTATTCTCGGTGACGCCAACTATAGGAGCATCCAGGCTGCCATTATCCATGAACAATTACGTTGGACTGGTTATATTACCTGCATGGACGACAGTAGACTGCCAAAGCAGTTACTTTATGAATGGTAAACGCTGGCGGTAACGGGAAAGGTATAAAGATAGTCTTAAGACAAGCTTGAAATGTGTCAAATCGACCCATTCTCCTGGGAGACAATCACTCCACACTGTAATGATTGGAGGAGCCACACGAGCAGGTGTCAATACTTTCGAGTTAGCCCGACTGCATATTGACGCAGACAAACTCTATCACCGGAAAAATGCTGCTGGCGCCCATCGTGGGCTTGAGTAGCCCTACAAACGTGCAGCATCTGTGGACGGCCCTTCCGTTCCCGTATCGGCCGCTCGAATCACCTCAAAGCTCATCAACGAAGGTGACATCTTTAGTAACACATATCATTGCATCACAACTGGATGATCGTCATTTTCGATTCCGAGTGACTATGAGGCTACAGTCACTGAATGCTGCATAGATCTGCGGCTCAACTAATTCAACACAGCTAGGATAGCTACTTATGTATTAGGATATTTAATATTAAGGTAATAAAATGGCGGCGAAGGTGTGGCTATTGGGGGAGGCTGGAGGCCACGTTTAAAAAATAAAGAAAAAGTAGTAGTAGTAGAAGTAGGTGGTGTGTGCGACGTGGGTGTCATGGAGCGTCCTCCCCGTTCTATAGTGTTATTGGTGGGGACATACTCGCTGTGTGGGAGCGGGAATTTAACAATGTGTCGGTGAATATCTGATGTCACCCTAAGCATTGTCACACAAGGTTTCTTCTCATCCCTTACGGCATAAATTGTAAATATTCCGTGTGTTCACCGGCGACCACCAAGCGAGTGGTGAACTGTGCTGGGTCGGTGGTGGGATAATGAGGAGGCTCAGCGCCAAGGTCAGTGTCGTTAGGCCTACTTTGACAGGGGTGGTCTCGAGACTTTCGCCCCTATGGGGCCGAGAGTGCTGCCCATGCGGTCGCCCCCCCCCCCACCATAGTAATGGACACTTAATGTAGGGTCTCGATGAACCAAGTGAGTATATATAACTGATATTACACCAGTGAGACCATATAAATAGTGGTTATTTGTGCCAAGGATATATAAACAAGTGCTTGGTGTGACAAACTCTTGTCCATAGTGTATCATTCTTATGTATGGATGGTCGCAATTAGAGGGGGTAGCCTACACACCCACGCGCGCACGTATGCCCCTACTACCTGGAGACAGCAGTCCAGCCTGTCACCTTTCCGCCCTTCCCTCATAAGAACCAGTATTATCTTGTGCCTGGGACTAAATCAGATGTTCGGAGGCGGACGTAACTGTCGCGCAAGGTGCTGTTCACTATGCCTGGCAATAATCATTGCTGCGTCTGTGCAAACCCGAACAAAAACTGCACAAATTGTGTTTGTGCGAGAAACAACCGACCATGTGTGGATTGCAAGAAGCGAGACCAGTGTCGGAGCCCACGTCGCAGGGAGCCAACACAGGTGGCCACAGTGGATATCGCCGGGACCCAACTACCCGATGATATCCGAAATGATAGCAGTGAGTCTACTCAACCCGTAAATGTAGTACTAACAAATGCTGCTCCCTTAGTAGCAGGTGTCCACGAGGAGAATGAGAGACAGCCACCTCAGTGGAATGGCATGTCGATGGAAAATGCAGACATATGGGTCAAAGAAACCTACTCAGAAATTGTCAAGTGGTCGCCCGCTAACTTATTTGAACCACCCAAGTGTGCGGCCACCAAAGAAATGATTCGAGAGATGACTCGCTTCATGACTGATTACACTCAGGACCGCTTCCTCGCTCCCCTAGCTCTTCAAATACTGGCAATAATACCACATCTATTTTGTCAGAGGACACACACAAAGGCTAAGCACAAAGAAAATGTGGCAGCAATGAAGAGAAGATTGACAATGTGGCAGACTGGGGCCCTAGATGATCTCCTATGTGAAGCAAGAACACTGCAGGAGAGACTAAAAATTACGGGTGACGGAAAGCAAAACACCGATGACGTGGCAAGAAAATTTGGAAACAAAATGCGTGTGGGAAAAGTGTCTCTTGCGGTAAGATCTCTCACAGAGGAATCCTCCGGTGGGGTGATGCCAATAAACAGAGAGACATTAAAACTATTGAAAGAGAAACATCCCCCTGCAAGCGAAGATGAAGGCATCAGGTTCCAGGGTGACTATATCCCACCAAATGCTGTCCTGTTCGAGAAAATAACAGGAGAGATGGTGTGGAAAAAGGCACTGAAGACTCGAGGAGGAGCCGGCCCTTCAGGTCTGGATGCAAACGGTTGGAGAGTCATCCTCAGCACAAACAAGTTTGGCCCTGTAGCAAGCGATCTCTGCACTGCCATTGCCGCCCTTGCAAGAAAGCTTGCATCCTCTTGCTGCCATCACCTCCAGGCCCTGACGGCCTGCCGCCTTATTCCTCTGGAAAAGAAACCAGGATGTAGACCTATAGGGGTGGGGGAAGTGCTGAGGCGGATCATCGGAAAATGCATAATGGAGGTGGTAAAGGATGATGTCAGGGCAGCAGCAGGGAACCTACAAGTGTGTGCTGGCCACCAGGCTGGTGGGGAGGCTGCCATTCACGCCATGAGATTGATATTTGAGCAGCGTGATTGTGAGGCCGTTCTCCTGGTGGATGCTTCAAACGCATTCAACATACTTAACCGCAAGGCTGCACTGCACAACATCAAGATCAAGTGTCCAAGCTTTGCGATGTATGTTGAAAATTCGTATAGGAATCCATCAGACCTCTACATAGTAAACAACAAGGCTCTACGAGGTGATACCATCCTACAGTCGACCGAGGGAACAACACAGGGGGACCCCGTCGCAATGGCAATGTATGCAATTGACCTATCAGTGCTCCAAAAAGAAATAAAATTTGAAACAACTGGGGTCAAACAAGTGGCATATGCTGATGACCTTACAGGAACAGGAAAAGTGGAGGGCATCAAAAAGTGGTGGGACCTGGTAACATCGCGAGGTCCACAAATAGGGTACCACCCAAACGCCAGCAAGTCCTTCCTCATCGTGAAGCCAGAACATTATGAACGGGCATTGGAGGTTTTTGGCGGAAGTGAGGTCAAAATAACTAAGGACGGCCAAAGACATCTAGGCGCAGTAATTGGCACTACGGACTTCAAGACCGAGTACATAGCGGGAAAGGTGAATGAGTGGGTTAGTGAAATCCAAGCTCTGTCTGAGATTGCTAACACAGAGCCACATGCGGCCTTTGCAGCATTCACCCATGGAGTCAAGCATCGCTGGAACTTCCTGATGCGTACTATCCCTGATATCGGACCCCTCCTCCACACTCTGGAAGAAGCTATCAGTGTCAAGTTCATTCCCAAATTAGTGAAACACCCTGACTTAACCCCAGCAGAAAGAGCACTTCTTACACTTCCACCAAGACTGGGAGGGATGGGACTAACAAATCCAGAGGTGATTGCTGCCACTGAACATCAAAATTCACTTAAGCTCACGGCAGCCCTCATGGACCTCATAATTGCCCAGAATGCAACAAGGGAAGTGGATACCAGCGAAATAAATAAGATTCGTAAGTCCATTACGACAGATCGACAGCACTGCCAAAATGATAAGTTGCAGCAACTATTGCTGCAGGTTCCAAAAAATTTGAAAAAAAAGTAGCTATAGTGCAGGAGGTGGGCGCCTCGAACTGGTTAACTACGTTACCGATAAGGGCAAATGGTTTCAGTCTTAATAAACAAGAATTTACAGATGCCATTGCTCTAAGGTATGGTTGGCCAGTAGAAGGTTTGCACTCCCAATGCGTGTGTGGCTCTTCCTATTATGGCGGTCACGCCATGGTGTGCAAGAAGGGGGGCTTCATATGCATGAGGCATGACGAGGTAAGGGATCTCACAGCAAATATGTTGAAGGAAATCTGCCGGGACGTCATGGTAGAACCGACCCTTCTTCCATTGAATGGCGAGATCTTCCAACACAGGACTTCAAACACATCTAACGAAGCCCATGTGGACGTCAGTGCTCGAGGATTCTGGACGCGGGGACAGCGAGCTTTCTTCGACATCAGGATTTTTTATCCCAAGGCCGCATGTCACCGTAACGTAGCTCTCGATGCTGCACATAGGACTAACGAGAACGACAAGAGAAGGGCATATGGGGAGAGAATTCAAAACGTTGATCAAGGCAGCTTCACTCCTCTAGTGTTCACAGCCTCTGGTGGGATGGGCCCAAGTGCAAGATGTTTCTACGCCAGACTCGCGCAGTTGATCTCCGAACAGAAGCAGCAGCCCAGAAGTTATGTTATAGCCTGGATGAGATGTCGACTGTCTTTCTCTCTCCTTCGGTCGGCTTTGCTCTGCCACAGGGGAACGAGAGCTTCTGCCCCAACTCTGACAACTGCTGCAGATATTGACTATGAGGCTACAGTCACTGAATGCCGCATAGATCTGCGGCTCAACAATTTAACACACATAGGATAGCTTCTTATGTATTAGGATATTTAATATTAAGGTAATTAAATGGTGGCGAAGGTGTGGCTATTGGGGGAGGCTGGAGGCCACGTTAAAAAAAAAAAAAAAAAAAGTAGTAGTAGTAGTAGTAGTAGAAGCAGCAGCCCAGAAGTTATGTTACAGCCTGGATGAGATGTTGACTGTCCTTCTCTCTCCTTAGGTCGCCTTTGCTCTGCCTCATGGGAACGAGAGTGTCAGCCCCAAAGCCGACAACAGTTGCCGATATTGACTATGAGGCAACAGTCATTGAATGCCGCATAGATCTGCTGCTCAACTAACTCAACACAGCTAGGATAGCTACCTACTTATGTATTAGGATATTTAATGTTAAGGTAATAAAATGGTGGCAAAGGTGTGGCTATTAGGGGAGGATGGAGGCCATTATAAAAAAAATGCTCTATGGGGCCAAGTGCTCTACGCTTGCGGTTGCTCCCCCCCCTCAAGCAACGGTCACTTCATGTAGTGTCGGTCGACCAAGTGTGTATATATAACTAATATTACATCAGTGAGACCATAGAAATTGTGGTTATGATTGCCAAGGATATATAAACTAGTGTTAGGTTTGACAATTCTTGCTCCCAGTGTATCATTCTGATGTGTGGATTGTCGCCCACAGAGGGGGGGGGGCGGGTAGCCAACACATCCACGCGCGCACGTACGCCCCACTACCCAGACACAGCAGTCCAGCCTGTCACCTTTCTGCCCTTTACTCATAAGAACTAGCTTCTTCTTCTGTATGGGACTAAAGCAGATGTTGGAGGCGGACGTAACTGTCGCCCAAGGTGCGGAACACTATGCCAGGTAACAGACATTGCTGCGCCTGTGCTAGCCAGAACCAAAATTGCACTAGCTGTGAGTGTGCGAGAAACAACCGACCATGTGTGGTTTGCAGAAAGGGAAACAATTGTCGAAACCCACATGGCAGGGAGCCGACACAGGAGGCCACAGTGGATATCGCCGGGACCCAACCACCCGATGTTATCCTAATTGATAGCAGTGAGTCTACTCAACCTGAAAATGTAGAACTAATAAACGCTGCTCCAATAGTAGCACATGTCCACAAGGTTAATGAGAGACAGCCACCACATTGGAATAGGATGTCTATGGAAAATGCGGACATATGGGTTAAAGAAACGTACTCAGAAATTGTCAGGTGGTCGCCAGCTAACCTGTTTGAACCACCCAAGTGTGCGGCCACCAAAGAAATGATTCGGGAGTTGATTCGCCTCATAACGGTGTACAATCAGGACTGCTTCCTTGCCCCTTTGGCTCTTCAAATACTGGCAATAATGCCACATCTATTCTGCCAGAGGACACACATAAAGACTAAGCGCAAAGAAAATGCGGCAGCAATGAAGAGAAGATTGACAATGTGGCAGAATGGGGCCCTTGATCTCCCATGTGAAGCAAGAACACTGCAGGAGAAACTAAAATTTATAGGAGACGGAAAGCAAAACACCGATGACGTTGCAAGAAAGTTTGGAAACAAAATGAGTGTGGAAAAAAGTGTCTTCGGCGGTAAGATCTCTCACAGAGGAATCCTCCGGTTGGGTTCTGCCAATAAATAGAGAGACATTAAAACAACTGAAAGAAAAACATCCCCCTGCAAGTGAAGGCGAAGGCATAAGGTTCCAGGGTGACTATATCCCACCAAATGCTGTCCTGTTCGAGAAAACAACAGGAAGGGTGGTGTGGAAAAAGGCACTGAAGACTCGAGGCGGTGCCGGCCCTTCAGGTCTGGATACAAACGGTTGGAGAGTCATCCTCAGCACAAACAAGTTTGGCCCCGTAGCAAGTGATCTCTGCACTGCTATTGCCGTCCTTGCAAGAAAGCTGGCATCCTCGCGCTGCCAACACCTCCATGCTCTGACGCCCTGCCGCCTCATTCCCCTGGATAAGAATCCATGATGTAGGCCTATAGGGGTGGGCGAAAAGCTGAGGTGGATCATCGGAAATGCATAATGGAGGTGGTAAAGGATGATGTCAGGGCAGCAGCAGGGAACCTGCAAGTTTGTGCTGGCCACCAGGCTGGATGGGAAGCAGCCATTCACGCAATGAGAACGATATTTGAGCAGTGTGATTGTGAGGCCGTTCTCCTAGTGGACGCTTTAAATGCATTCAACATACTTAACTGCAAGGCCGCACTGCATAACATCAAGATCAAGTGTCTAAGCTTTGCAATATATGTTGAAAACTCCTATAGGAATCCATCAGATCTCTATATAGTAAACAACAAGGCTCTAAGAGGTGATACCATCATACAGGCAACCTAGGGAACAACGCAGGGGGACCCTGTTGCAATGGCAATGTATGCAATGGGCCTATCCGTGCTCCATCACACAATAAAATTTGAAACAACTGAGGTCAAGCAAGTGGCGTACGCCAATGACCTTACAGGAGCAGGAAAAGTGGAGGACATCAAAAAATGGTGAGACCTGGTAACATCACGTGGTCCACAGATAGGGTACCACTCAAACGCCAGCAAGTTCTTGTAATAGCCCCTGTCTTATAGGCAGAGGCATTATATTAATGGGTTAAATACATTTGATTTATATACTCTATCACCCTCTGTAACGTTCCACTAGCTATGAGGTATTCAGAGCACGTGATAAGGTGTGCCCACGGTAAGTTGTGTCACTTAGTGCTGAGCTAAGGCATCAAGTAGCCGGCTCTCTGCCCACCTGATGCGGGCAGTAGTTCATTATCACTCACGAGAGGAAGACGTTATTGAGAGCCATCGTGGATGGTTCCATCGTCCCTCGTGGGAGGATGTCTGATATATTTCTGTTCTCCTTCGATGGGTCACTACTCACCCTCACTCAACTATCGTATCGACAGGACGTACTTAGTAGAGCTATTTAACATAGCCTCCGTCCATCTCATGTTAAATCTCCTGTTAACATCTCAATAACTACCTTGCGATATTTTACAGTGATGAACCTACAGTAATACACAGTGGAACTCCATCCGAAATAGCTTGTCAAGTGATTGTTACACGTGGGGACAACCCAGGAAGGTTGTTACATATATGACAGTTTCACAAATAACTGTTATATCACACTAACAGTAATATCACCATACACACACTTGGTAAAGGTAGAGATATTATGTTCTCCCCATTACTGTGGCATACTGGTAAAGAAGAAGAACCCATATATGGAACGTAAATATGAAATAGCAATCAAAGATATTGTTATATGTGTTGCATTTACTACTACAAGGAAGAAGAATTGTTATATACGTGGCAGCGGATCTACAAGGAAACCGTTATACTACTGTCACATTAATACAGCATAGTGGTAACGGATAACGACATTCCGGTCTAGATACACATTCTCCATAACAAGTCATAAGTGTCTTACGAAAACAGAAAAAAAAACAGTGACGTTATATTCTTCCAAGTGAAGGTGTATCCCTTACTGAGACGTTATACGTTGAATGACCTTTATTTTGTCATCCAAAGAGATATGCCAATTTTTTTTTCAATAACCAATTCTGAGTTATTGATAACTTTCTATCTTATGGAAAGTTGGCAACACCCCTGGCTGGCAACCAGGCATGACGGCAAGGAATTCACGAGGTCAGCATTCAGCATCCTGTGCGAGGATCTTACAGTGTTGCCACATACCTACGAGCTTCGAGGTTTTGCAACAAGTGGACATTACACCTTTGTTTAAGCAGACTGTTTTGGGTGTTCGTGACTCCAGATTGTTTACTCCCCGTGTGTCCCCAGCAAGTTTTATATATACAGGGCATCCGAAGGTTTGACACACAGAAGGAGCAGCATCTCGTCAGTGGTGGACGTATCCAGCGACCTCAAGACCAGCAGTCAGCAATTTTGGTGGATAGTGAACTCCCCGGCGTTGAAGTGGACTCGCCCGTCGCCATCTTGAAGAATCATTCAGTTGCTATGCAACAAAGATAAGCATCTGATAGCGTGGCGGCCATTGACCCACTCATCTCAACCTTGAATCAGCTGTGTCCGGCGGCATCCGTTTTCTACATTATATATATATCCACATTAACATATTCAACGACATAGCTTCACACAGATAGACATCGTGTAGGTTATATCAATTATTACAAGTACCTTACTAATTTTAATATGTACTAACATAATATAATTTCCAGTATTTATTTTTCACCTGTTCAGCTATTGATACTTTAATTATTTTAAATATAATTTTATCAATTTCCTGTAAATGGATGGAGAAGGTTATTTTTTTTTTTGTATCTAAATAATTTTTCAAACTTTAGACATAGAAAATGCGGACATTTTATTTATTTTTTCCCCAGGAAGGATAATAATGTTAATAATTTTCAAACTACAAATATGATGGTTTTATATCAATGTTAATGATGTCATAGACACATCTTTTCAAACTGCATATTTTAATGATGTCATAGACACATCATTTCAAAATACAAATATGATAGTTCTACAGTATATTATCACAGACTGTAAATTTTCAGCCATACCTTGGTAGAACCCTTCACAACTCAGTACCATTGCTCTCTGTAAAAATGAATGTTTCGTAGAAGAGTCTCAAGCACCACACACTCATTCATCCAGCGTGATTATACTAGCAAAAGTTGTACATTGCTAAGAAGGTGTATTCTTAAACACGAAGTAGGCGAAGATTATTATTTCTGCCATGTTATTACGGGATTTACTTACCCAAGTTAACGATTTCCACTATTGTGTTGATATTGGCAGTAATATGTTTGTCTTTTAAGTCAGAATCATCCAATTTTGCCATTGTACATAAGATACTAGCCCGAAAGATACTTAAGTCTAGGGCCCCAATAGTTGATGAGCCTACGGTTCCAGAGTCCCCAGCTTAGTGTCTACACATATGTTTGTAACATGGTTAGGTTTATGTATAGGATGTTTTTCTGCGAGTATAGTTTATTCCTCACGGAGCTTAGATGGTGTGACCGAGCGATGTAATAGCCCCTGTCTTATAGGCAGAAGTATTATATTAATGGGTTAATTTCATTTTATTTATATACTCTATCACCCTCTGTAACTTTCCACTAGCTATAAGTTAGCATGTTCAGAGCACATGATAATGTGTGCCCACGAGGAGTCGTGTCACTTAGTGCTGAGCTAAGGCATTAAGTAGCCGGCTCTCTGGCCAACTGATGCGGGCAGAAGTTTGATATCCTTGACTAGAGGAAGACGTTATTGAGAGCCATCGTGGATGGTTCCGTTCTCCCTCGATGGGTCCCTACTCATGAGCATTGTCACTCAACACCTCACACCAACCGGACGTATTTAGCAGAGCTATTTAACATAGACTCGACTCTGTCCTCCTCTTAACCCTCATAGCTACAGTGATTAAGTTATGGTGATATACACTTGGAACTGTATCTGAGATAGTTCCTAAATAAATAGATAACAGACAATTGGGTTTTGCTGCTAAAACCCTATATAATATGCATGTTCCAGTCTCATTAACCCAAACGGAATGAACGGTTAAAGGACTAGAACATCCTTCCTCATTGTGAAGCCACAACATTATGAACGGGCAATGGAGGAGTTTGATGGAAGTGAGGTCAAAATAACAAAGGATGGCCAAAGACACCTAGGCACAGTAATCGGCAAGACGGACTTCAAGACCGAGAACGTAACGGGAAAGGTGAATGAGTTGGTTAGGGAAATACAAGCTATGTCTGAGATTGTTAACACAGAGCCACATGCGGCTTTTGCGGTAATCACCCATGGAGTCAAGCATCGCTGGAACTACCTGATGAGCACTATCCCTGATATCGGACCCCTGCTTCACCCTCTGGAAGAAGCTATCAGCGTCAATTTAATTCCCAATTTAGTGAAACACCCTCACTTAACCCCAGCAGAAAGATCACTCCTTGCACTACCACCAAGACTGGGAGGAATGGGACTGACCAATCCAGAGGAGATTGCTGTCACCAAACATCAAAACTCAGTTAAGCTCACGACAGCCCTCACGGACCACATAATAGCTCAGAACGCAACAGGGGAGGTGGGTACCAGTGAATTATACAAGATTCGAAGGACCATTACGACAGAATGACAGTATGGCCAAAGTGATAAGTTGCAGCAACTGTTGCTGCAAGTACCAGAAAATTTGAAAAAAGTAGCTATAGCACAGGAGGTAGGCGCCTCGAACTGGTTAACTACGTTACCGATAAGGGCAAATGGCTTCAGTCTCAATAAACAAGAATTTACAGATGGCAATGCTCTAAGGTACGGTAGGCCAGTAGAAGCTTTGACCCCCTACCCCCCTACCCCCAATGTGTGTGTGGCTCTTCCTATGGCGTCGATCATGCCATGGTGTGCAACAAAGGAGGCTTCATATGCACAAGGCATGACGAAGTAAGGGATCTCACAGCAAATATGTTGAAGGAAATGTGCCTTGATGTCAGGGTAGAACCGACCCTCTTTCCATTGGATGGTGAGAATTTCCAACATAAGACTTCAAACACGTCCAATGAAGACAGTGTTGACGTCAGTGCTCGAGGATTCTGGAAGCGGGGACAGCTAGCCTTCTTCAACATTAGGTATAACGAGTGTCGGAATAAGAATCAATGAATAGAATACTGGTCGGCATATGAACTTCGACAGGTTCGTTGTGTACACACTGAGGCAGTTAAAATTTAGATATTATATGTTATACTTGAAATGTAGTAACATTAGTTTTAATGTGTTAGGTAAAACAAAGTAAGGTTTATTATATTAGTCTCGAATACTAATGAATGAGTGAGCGTTTGATAGCTATTTGTAGATTCGCAACTTGGACGTCTTTTGTTTATGACGTCATTTCCGCCCACCTCTACTCTCTTAGTTTTACCTCTCAGAGCCGGGTGGCTTTATTATTGGGCTGGCAGTTGTAAGATAAGTATCTCCTCTCCTATTGTATATTTCCAGTGGTATACTGTGTTAACCTTGCTCGATTTTTAAGAACACCACGTTTTATATAGTGATTCATATGTGAGACTTGTTTATGAGTTTATGAGTGTGTTGGATAACCACGTTGTTCAGGGTAGTGTCTAGACTAAAAAAGTGTTTAATCAGGACTTTGATGTTCATTATTTTGTCACTAGGTTCAGATTTAGTTTGTATTTATACATTTTTGTACATACAGATATACTTGTTTTATTGTTTGTTTGATTGTTAATATATTTTATAATTAAATCTACTTATGAATTTCAATATACCCCATAGTAATGAGGTGAAAATTTGGTGGGATCTATTCCTGGACCTATAGTACGAAGTTGAATTTGTGAATTTGTGGTATTGTTACACCTTATGAGGCCAGGGGTCGAAACGCAGGATTTTTTATCCCATGGCCGCATGTCACCGTAACTTAGATCTCGATGCTGCACACGGGAGGAACGAGAACGACAAGTTAAGGGCATATGGGGAGAGAATTCAGAACGTTGATCAAGGCAGCTTCACTCCTCTAGTGTTTGTAGCCTCTGGTGGGATGGGACCAAGTGCAAGATGCTTCTACGCCAGACTCGCGGAGGTGCGATCCGAATAGAAGCAACAACCCAGAAGTTATGTTACAGCCTGGATGAGATGTCGACTGTCCTTCTCTCTCCCTAGGTAGGCTTTTCTCTGCCTCAGGGGAACGAGAGCATCGGTCCCTAAGCCGACAACAGTTGCAGATATTGACTTAATGACTATGAGGCAACAGTCACTGAATGCCACATAGATCTGCGGCTCAACTAACTCAACACAGCTAGGATAGCTACTTATGTATTAAGATATTTAATTTTATGGTAATAAAATGGTGGCGATGGTATGGCTATTAGGGAAGGATGATTTGATTTTGCGGCTTACAGCCGCTACTTTATTGTGCACCCCACACTCATCCTGTGAGCGGTAGCGCAAAAGGATTACAGAGTAGGGTTTACAAATGGTCATAATAATTAACCCCCGTTTTCAGGATATTATGGCACTGAATGTTACACAGTATTTCATTTGCATTATTTGTTTAGTTCTATACATAAAGGGTAACTTATTCACAAATGCGTGAGTACAGGCGTGTGAGGCAGTATGTCTGGCCTCACACTTTGTTATTCACATTTACGTGAGAGGTATTCAAGCACATTGCGTATTTGGTTCTGTACATGAGAATTGATATAGTTACTAAGTGCAAAAAAGTGGATACAATCTTAATATGTCGGCTATCTTGGCATTAGAGATGAAGTGTTGTGCCATTTCACACACAGTGTGCTTGGACCTGTCCCTAAAAGGTTCTATCTTCACACAGTCGAGGACGTAGTGTTCAAGTGTGTGGCCATATGTATGGCCACACATTTTACATTTAGTTTTGTTTACATCTGCTTGAGGAACATACTGCCAAAGGTACTTATATCCTAACCTTAATCTAGCGGTTACAACATCTTGTAATCTAGTGATCTTGTTACTTGCTCCATATACATGTTTCACTTGATACATCTCATCATGGTAACCTATGGATCGACTAGTGCCTGTTTGCACTTGCCTACTTGCGTCAAACTCATCAATAAGTTCTTTTCTAATTACAGTTTTAAGGGTTCTTTTTGACAGACCCAAATTGTATTCAACGGTGTCTTTGTTAGACGCGAGTTTGGCGAGGGCATCAACTCTGTCATGTTTTATGAGGCCTATGTGAGAGGGGATCCACAACAGTTTGACCTTGACACCCCGGTCAACAAGGCACGCATATTTATGTCTGGCTTCAGAGACAAGAGCGTGACAACCTGAGTCGAGGGTGCCAAGGGCAAGTAGTGAGGATAGAGAGTCAGTGATGATGAGACTGTCAGTAACAGTGGTTTCAATGAATTTAATGGCTGTGAGTATGGCAACTAATTCAGTTTGTAGAGTGGATGCCTAGTTGTTAATTCTAACTCCTTTCTCAATTATATTACCGTCAGGTTGAATCACAACAATAGCACTTCCAGCCCTCCCACAGGCGGTGTTAAGAGATCCATCAGTGTAGATGGTCTGTGTGATATTATCATCAGTCTGTAGAGTGTGTATGTGTTCAAGAGCTCTCAATTTGGCTGTGTGTTGGAGATAAATGCTTTGTATAATTATTTTTTTGGCGGATACGTCGGTATTGTGATATCGAAGGGAACTGTCCGCCAGGGTGGCAGGAAGCGCTGTTGTGTCTAGTCCAAACATGGTAGTAGTTAGTGTATGTGTGTGTGTGTGTGTTGACCTGACTTCTCTTCCCCGATTATCTCTGCTTTCTTTCCTTATTATCCATCACCATGGTCATGAAATTTGCAAGAGCCATACAACTTCCGTAAAATTCGTTTTTTCTCTTTAGTTTATTGGGACCTCTTAGTCACATAGTGTGTGGGAAATAAAAACATTATGCCAATACTGAGGTTTTATTCCGAGACCAACCGAGATATCTTGCCTGACTGTAGTTCTTAGACCTTGAAAAATGCCTTGAAGTGTCTTTGAATGGAATAGAAAAACCTGGAGAGATGTAGAATCTGAAAAGACTTAAAGTGTAAGGCACCTTATCCAGACGGGCTAGACAGGAGACACACCCACTCGTTTTCTCATTAAGTTTATAAATGTGCATGATTGGTTTTAGTCTTGTTAATATTTCTACACACGGTAGAGCTCCATTTTACTTTAAAAACTCATAAAAAAACCCGCTGGAACTACGTATAGAGTTTTTCCTACGGTTTAATTTCTTCTTTTCTCTCAATACTCGAAAGTTAGATCAAAAAATAAATAAAAATAAAACCTCACGTAAACGCTCTCTAGTTACGGAAATGAAGCCATTGATCGTACATCTGGTGGATTGCCTAAGTTGATAAGAAACCCTAAATGACATCATTATAGAGTAACCACAAAATCTTAAATTTCATATGACATTAACACGAACCTAAAAAAAAAGCAAACCGGTGACCAATATACTGCCAAAGTCTAGTGAGATAACCACTTTGCCTGACTGGGGTTACATCAAGAGTCGCGAGACCTAAAGAAACGGGAGGAAATTGGAAAAAAAAAAGCAGAAAAGAGTATAACCAGGCCATCCTAGGTGACCAGACTCCCTTGACAGTCACAAATTTTACGCAGCTGACAGAATCAATGACAAGGCTGTTAAGGAAAAAAAATAAAGAAGAGAGAGAGAGAGAGAGATCCTTACAACACTATACTATCGGTGGATGGTACACAGACCTACTGGAGCTGTTCCTCGTGATTTATATATGTACAATTGTACATAGCTGCTGTATCAGGTTAATAACGTACTATTATGAAAAATGTGTCGTTAATGTAGCGTAGTTTTCATGTACTAATCACAGAATTACTTTGACTGATCTGTTATTCATAATCAACTAAAAAAAAATATCTTAACACCTCCTCATATTGGCTAAACCGACCAAAATTATGAAAAACAGCAATCAAATAACAGTTTATCTTATGCCTGCTGCCATATTTGATTGATATTTGCCCTTCATCCGTCACCTTAATTTCTGACCAAAAAAATAAATAACAGAGACTTGAATCTGGTATTAAATAATAATTCAAGCAATATTACAATATTACGTTTCATCACAATATCTGCATCAATACAAGAATTACACTTAAGGTAACGAAAGATTTACATGCCACACAAAGACAAACACATACCGATTATCAACACGCGAATATAAAAGATACGAACCAAATCCAAAACAATACCAACTGGAGGACAATAAACACCTCTAATAACAATAAGTTTATATGTAAATAGACGAGAATATCAAACAAATAATGCAAAATCTAATTAAAACTGTAAAGTGTTCTACCTAATAAAATAGAGTTCAGAGTTCTTGCTTCTCTGAGTTTCTGGAAAAAAAAGTGAAATTAAGCCAACAAATATATTCGTATTTTGGGGTGAGGGGTGGTGGAGGGGGGAGACAACACAGGTAATTATAATCGACTCTAAGGGGAGGAAGAATACATGGTGGTGACGCAGACCCTTGACACACACTACTAGAAGGCGCTTCTTCTTGAAGTGAGATTGGACGTTTCGATTTCGATTTGTCACACTTGCCCTCCTCTTCCTCCTCCTCCTTCACACTTGCTTACAAGCAATCACACACTCTGATGCTCACACTCACTCTCAAAGAACCTTCACACTCCCACACTTCCGTATTCAAGAACTCATATATAAGCACACTATCATGTTCAGGCACTCATTCTCAGACTCACATACTCTCATTCATCCATTTTCACTCACACTCACGCACCTTTCTAATCATCCACTCTCACACTTTCCAATTCATGCACATTTACACTCACTAACCCTCACACTCATCTCACTTTTCACCACACTCTCTTCTTTGTTAATCCTCATCGAGATATAAAACCTCCCTAAAATATTGAAGTTTAAAACAGAAAGAACGGTGAACCGAGAATTGGCTGGTTGTGAGGCGGTGTGAATGATTCCTCTTAAGTGTGAAGTGGCAGGGTGGTGGGAGGGCATGCATCCACTTGTCCTTCCTCTCCTGCTCCTCACCTGCATCACTCTTACCCTCACTGTCGTTCTCCTCCTCCCCCTCCTCTTCCTCACCTACATCATTCACTCTTACCCTCACTTACCCTCCTCCTCTTCACCTGCATCACCTGATTGTCCTCCTCCTCCATTTCTTCACTTGCATTACTCTTGTCCTCACTGTCCTCCTTCAATTCACCTCCTCCTCACATGTCCTTGTCCCCTGCTTCACTCTCATCCTATCCTCACTATCCCCCCTCCCTTCTTCAATCTTGTTATGCTCACAGGTCTTCCTCACTTAACTCAATAGTGTCTTCACTCCCTTTCTCATCTGCTTCACTCTCATGTCCTCACACGGCATTCACGCTCACCTAACAGCAAATGAGGAGTTCTCTTCGCTTTGGTTAAAAAGTCAATATAGGTTGTGTGTGTGTGTGTGTGTGTGTGTGTGTGTGTGTGTGTGTGTGTGTGTGTGTGTCCTTTTTGTTTTGGTTAGCTCTGTATACACACTCTATGCTTAGGCTTACTTAACTTATATCCCCGCACTCTTAACCAAAACCAATCTTTATAAAATCAGACACATATAATGCTCCAGTCAACTTCATAAGCCTTAAAGGCTTAAACACACATGTTCAGCCAGTCCACATAACCCCACACATATATTATACGCATATATCTCTGGTTCAGTGTCGTAAAATAAAATAGTGATGAAGGCAGCGCATATAGGACGCCCCCCCCCCCTCCCCCGCACAGCTACGACTCATCCAAGGAATAATGACAATTTTCATGGGCTCGTAAACTCCATTTATGACAACCTCGGGATTATGGTGGTTGAATTACCCCCGGGATTTGACTTCTTACTGCCACCCCTCCATCCCCACTCCCCCTATCCCGCCCTAGCCTTTTAACATTCCCCCACCAGTCCCTACACCTGAATTCTGAATCAAAGCTCATTATTATTACTTACTGTTACTGCCACAGTAAGATAAACTGGGAGAGAGAATGAAAGAGAGAGAGAGAGAGAGAGAGAGAAGAGAGGCAGTGCTGACGTGTTGTTGACGTGTTTCAATACGAAACAGATGAGATTGCCCCGAAGGCAGTATACCGGTTTCTACAGGACAGACAACACGTTGGTTCGGACCACTAGACCCTAAAACGTGAGTGATCGTTAAGTATTAGAATCTTATAAGAAAATCGAAATAACTTTAATAGGTATATTTATGTACTGTAATTTGATCACATTATACAACTTGTCTCCTGATGTATCAACAAGTTATAACATGTGAGTTATATTTAAGATGTTAACAGGCTATGTACTGTATATTGATTGTATTATTCATACTATGTGTCCTGAGATTAGGGTTGCCATACGTCCGTATTTTCCCGGACATGTCCTCCATTTAGGTCTCGAAATCTTCATCCGGAAGGAATTTTTAAAATTCTTCAAAAGTCCGGAATTTCAGCTTCCATCATTTTCTCCACGGAAAAAAACATGAAACTGTAATGAGAGAGAGAGAGAGAGAGAGAGAGAGAGAGAGAGAGAGAGAGAGAGAGAGAGAGAGAGAGAAGGTGGAAACAGTAGAGATCTCGTTCAGTTTTTGTCAGCTGATAAATCACTTGTACGCCTGTACAGTGTTGTCAACTTCGCTGTCAAATATTTGATTGATAAGGGGGTAGAAGTTGATGAAAAGTTTTGACCAAGTTAGTAACCTGAAGCAGTTTGTGGAACATTACAAGAGTGATGAAGAATTTAGTAATCTGCCAACACATAAAAAGTGGACCAGATACTTTGAAAAATCAAAGAACATTGAATGTCACTCAGAATTGCTAAGAATTGCACAATTCTTCTTTGCTATATCATCTCACAATGCAAATGTAGAAAGGGTTTTTTCACTGATGCAAAGTCAATGGACAAAGGAAAGGAACAAATTGAGTGTTGAAACAATGAAAGGCATTCTGGCTGTACAGTACGACTTCCGAGAAACACCTTGCAGTGACTTCTATACCTTTCTAAAGAGCAATCAGCCAATACCGAAAAAGATCCCATCTACAGAAAAGTATGCATGGGCACACCAAGTCACACACACAGTGGGGGAAGAAGACTGCAGCTAAGGGAATAAAGATGTTTAGCCTCAAGCAAAGGTAATTTTTTTTTTTTTTAAGATTTCTATACCATGTATGTTGTATGCCGGGCAGGGGGGGAGGGAGGGGATGTCTTCCGGAGCGTCCTCTTTTTTGAATGTTTAGATATGGCAACCCTACCTGAGATAACAACATTTGTTATAATTATGTGAATTGTTCTTTGACAGGTTTTGACCGAATTATATGGTACGCGTCAACGTCGAGTTTATTTATCCAGCAACAAACCAATAACGCTCCTATGAACGTTAACAGTCAAAATGTTGGTCCTAGACTCAGACAGACGGACCTCAGGGAGACTCACCCTCACAACTACCCAGCAAGAGAACGGAGACGTCTTTGTGTGAATTTGTGAATCATCGACTAAAGTGTGATCCGTATGTAAATAATAATAATAATAATTAACGGTTTAAAAGTTCTGAAAAGGTTCTGCAGCCCGAAGGCTGAAAATATACATTGGACATAAATGACTTATTAGCAGACACGTAGTGTAGTAATTCCCTCACAACTGTTTGAGTGAAGTGTCTTAAATACCCGGACAGTGTCGTAAAGCTTCGGTCTGCGCATACGGGGCTGTGAGCGTTCCTTTCGAACAAGGAGGCCGCGCACCCAGTGAGCGAAGGTTTCAAAACACCCGGACAGTGTCGTAATGTTTGGTCTGGGCGGACGGGTAATTAGCGTTCGATCGAGCACACGCCAGAGATTATATCTAACAGCTGATCTTCCTATACCAGTGACACCATAGTATATCAATATCAACCATATCGCAAAATTAACTTCAGAAAATAATCACCAAAGTTCGCTCAACAGATACATAATTCTGATAAGATCCATTAACTTTTACTTCGTCTTTATCTTAAGTGAACGTACTGTATATAAGTCTTAGTATAAGACGTTGGTGTTACATTTTAGATTTAAGTCAAACAAATAAGGTGAATTACTCTGAGGTTATTTATTATTATAATAATAATAACAATGATGAACGAAAAGGATTTGTGAGTTAAGTGTGTGTACACCATTCAAGTTATATGTATATATATGTATATGTGTATATACAGTATGTGTATGTGTGTATATATGTATATATGTACTGTAAACAATACAGTACACACGTGTTATACACGTGTGTAGAAACGTGGTCCAGTGTCAGCCATTTCAGAAGACGTCACTCGTGTGTGACACCACTGTGGTCGTGATTGTATGACATCGCTTATATTATTTCAGTTGTATGACATCGCTTACATGACTTCAGATTGTATGACATCGCTTGTATAACCTCAGTTATATGACATCTTTATAAACAAGCAGACGTGTCAGTTGAAGAGCGTTCCCGCTTAACCGAACGTCTCTATAGCTGTCCACCGAAAGAGCCAAATCGAGTTCACTGTGTCACCAGCCATGGAAGGAAACAAGGCAGAGGAAACCAGCATAGAAGATCTGGAGGCCCTGAACGACGGAAATGCTAACCGGTCACTCACACAGCCACGGCAATCGGGGGATTAACAGCTGACCCTCACCCAAGTGACGGCAATGATGCAGAATATGAAAGATCATATGGAGCAACTTCAGACTTTAGGCGATACGGAGGACTTTGGTGAAATGCTGTCATTACCATGAGGAAAACCCTTTCTGGAAACGAGTGAAGGGATGACAGCCACAACGAGGTATGCGCGAGACACACGTTGTCAACCGCCGGAATCAGGAGTGTCTAGCTGCTACACCTCGACACCCGCCCAAGGAGGGTTCCCAACACTCAGCGCTTCAGGGACGGGAACATCCCATTGGAGGGAGGGGGATCGTGTTTCCACCCGTCATACCCACTTTCCGGAAGCATTGACACTCAACAACCCATAGACACTGAACACCGGCCGATGCAGCATCATACTTCACAGACGGCTCGGTGGACCAAAATATCATAGATCCGGAGTGGCCTTCTACGCCCATGGTCAAACGCTCAGCTGGAAACTTCTAATGACTGCTCCACGCTACAAACAGAGTTAATAGCAATCTCAAAGACCAAACAAACCACGCACCATCTTCTCCGGGTCATCACACGATACCCATCACCCAGATAGTTTAGGAAGTATCCTCCCCAGCAAGTGCGGACCCCAGTTCAGGGGACGCGCCACTCCGAAACTGACCACGACCAAGAGTGGGGGATGGTGGTAAGCGTTCACTGATAGGGGGTCCGCTTACACTTGCAAACCTGCAGTATCCTTTCATACCTGCAGGTAGGATAACCTCCATTCCCAATCCCAAATCCGGCCTGGCTGCTCCAAGAGCTCCACCCGGAACCACCAAACGGGCCGCCTACAGGAAAAGGCCCGTGTCGGACTACAGTCCGACAATCTCAACAACAACAGAGGATCGCGGAAAGGTGTTATCACTACCAGACACGACCTTCCTGAAACCGAAACTGACAAAGAAATGCTATTTACTTCAAGAGGACTCCCGACGCTCACCTTAACTGTGGAGCCGGGAATATTTCACCAGGGGGAGTGAGGAAGTATTTCCGAGCATCAAAAGGTACTTCCGACCATCAAACTCGCTCACCGAAACCTCTAACGTTGATGAAGGACCATAAGTGACGACTATGTGAATAACGTGCATAAATACAAAGGGAAGCAAGGGAAGCCTCCTGGGATCGAGTGGATGTTGGAATTCACTATGGATATGGTCGACAAGGCGGAGGAGGCCCCAAGGGACAAGGACCAGAAGAACCAAGCTGAATATATGCAGACTCATCCTCATGCGAATCCTCGTCGAGGAAGAAACTTGTGGGTCTGGTCACATCTAGAATGAAGACAACGCTGCTCGTTATGCCACGGAGATCACCTTCAGATGTGTCAGGCATTCCTCAGCATGTCCACAGGGAAGCCAACTTCCCTCGTAAGGGAAGAATGTCGCTACTTCGCCAGCCTGGGTCGAAATCACCGGATAACGGAGTGCAGCCAGAGGATGGTGTGTGGCATAGATGGCTGCTCTGGAGTACACTCGAGGCTTCTACACTTCACGGGAGTTTCTGACGAGCAGTACCAAGGCTGCAAGCAGAGGGAATGCCTGGTTTTCCCTCTCCATTGGCACAATCATGAAAGAAAGAAGTAGTGTAAACGCCGAAGAGGTCAGTGCAAAAGTGGTTAGCCTAGGAGAAAGAAAGAGCCGATCCATCACAATCCCCGAGGTCATTGTTGTTTCACCAGGAAGAACCGGAACTCTCAGACAATAAGAAGCTTGCCGAACAGCGATTGGCGGGTCTGAAAATGCCTACTAAAGAACCCAAGGCTCTCTCCAGAGGTATCAAGAAGAGATGAGACGTCTAGTCGACGAGGGGAGCGAGTCCCACATCAAGAACTCAGTGTTACACCCGGGAAGACCTGGTATCTCTCACACCACCCCGTGTTGAATCCCAAAAAGCCAGAAAAGGTGAAAATAGTTTTCATTGTGCAGCCAAATGTGAGTTGAAGTCATTGAACAGCCAGGTGATGCAAGGGCCAGACCTTAACAGCAAATTTGATGGGAGTCCTCATCAGATTCAGACAAGGAAAAGTGGCACTCATGGCTGATATCAAGGTAATGTCCCATTAAGTGCGAGTAGTACCGAACATCGAGACGCCTTACGATTCTTATGGTGGACGGACGACCAGCTGTCAGGGGCCCCGCCACTTA
The DNA here is from genome assembly GCF_018991925.1 of Homarus americanus. NCBI lineage: Eukaryota > Metazoa > Arthropoda > Malacostraca > Decapoda > Nephropidae > Homarus > Homarus americanus. The sequence goes on from NW_024743709.1 coordinate 13,958,000, forward strand.
CTAAATGACAGTACATCTCTTTGAAGGTATGTGTAGCCCTTCATGCACCGGGTATGCACTACAACGAACATTCCAAGATTGCAGGGAAAGTCTCCATGACGACATCAAGAAAGCGGATCGTAACTTCTACATTGACGATCTGCTTCTCTCAGTAGATTCGCCGGGGAAGACAACGATAATTACCCATTGACTGAGACAGCTGAGAAAGAAGGGCGGATTCGGACTTATGAAGGGGGTCTGTAATCACAGGGCAGTCCTCAAAGCAATTCCACAGACAGAGGAAGCCGTGGGAATAAAGGAAGTCATTTGAAAGACGACAGGCTCCCCACTGAACGAGCACTGGGAATCTTGTGAGACCTGGAAAAGGACGAACTAGAGGTCCGGGTCCAGATCCCTAAGAAACCAGAGACGAAACGAAACCTTCTGAGTATGGTCAGCCCCACATATGACCCAATGGGACTCATCTCTCCGAGCGTCACAAGAGCCAAAGTTTTATATATATATATATATATATATATATATATATATATATATATATATATATATATATATATATATATATATATATATATATATATATATATATATATATATATATATATATATATATATATATATATATATATATATATATATATATATATATATATATATATATATATATATATATATATATATATATATATATATATATATATATTCCAAGATGAGTGTAGACGAGGTATTGGGTTAAATAACGAATCTCCTTCTTGTGTGGCAAGGCCAAGCTAGCCCCTCTGAAATAGCAAATCATACCTTGACTCGAGCTCTGTGCGACAGTACTGGCTGCCAAGGCAGGCAAACGACTTCGACGAGAACTTGAAATTACAAATAGACAGATCAGTGTTCCAGACAGACAGTACGGCAGTCCTTCAATACATACGAAACACCGAAAGACGCTTCCATTCCTTTGTGACCAATCGAGTGGCAACGATACACGAGGACTCCAAGGTAGAAAAATGGCGCCACGTGACGTCGGCACTGAACCCGGCCGACGAGGCTAGTCGTGGATTACATAGAGCAGAGCTCAATGAGGAGGGCAGGTGGATTCGAGGACCTGCTTTCCGCTTGTTGGAAGAAGACAGTTGGCCAAAGAGTCCATTGAGGATTCCAGACCTCAGAGACGGAGACACAGAGGTGAAGAAGGAAACCACGGTGCTGACGACAAACGTTGACCAGGGGTAGGGTACCCTCGATTAGCTGTGGGCCAGGTACTCATCGTGGCATCGACTTCTGAAGAGCGTAGCGTGGATTAGAAGGTTTATAGAATGGCGGCTTGGGAAGCGAAAGAACAAACATCAACGAGAAAATCGGCTCCAGGGCAGCAAATTGGAAGAGGCGAAATTAGCCGTCTTAAGATTGATGCAAAGGAAGGAATTCCCTCGAGAACTAGGAATGTTACAACAGGGACAACCCGTGAGAGATAGCGACATAAGGCGGCTGGAACCTCATCTAGACACAGACGGTCTGATCAGAGTAGGTGGCCGACTGAAACACGCCGCTCTCCACCCAGAGGAGAATCCCATACTATTACCAAGGGACAACAGGATCACGGGGCTCATCGTGAGAGAGGTACACTCAACTAGAGCTGGACAATCAGGACGAGAACACACTCTTGCCATAATGCGTGAGACGTACTGGATACCTAAGTGCCGCAAATTACTCAACCGCACAATACGGACGTGTGTGAAGCCAAAAAAATCAGATTTTCCACCAAAATTTTTATTTTTTTTTATTTTAGCAGACAAAATTACCCACAATATGTAGGTGCTTGAAACTTATAAGTATTATCCTTCATAATTTAACTAACACATTGTTAATGCCTTTATTTTCACTTACAGGTGAAAATCTGACTATACACCTTTTACTGAAACTGAAGAAATAATTCTTGGTGTCATGGATGATGCAAAATTTTTCCCGTTACTGGGAAGATTCTGGAAATTGCTACCTAACCTCGGAATTGATTCCCGACCCGGAACAGAAAAATTTGGAGACTTTCCGTAATTTCCTAGAATTATTCATTATTATATCCTCAGAATTTGATCACAGACCAGAAAAATTGCTATTTCTTGATTTTTTAGAAAATACGCCTCAGAGAAATCAAAGCCAATTTCAATTCCGGGCCTTGAAGAGTTCCAGCTAACGGGGGAGGACTTAAGTTAAGTTTCCAAGATCCCTGACTCTAACCCACTTAAATTGCTTTGTAAATATGGTCTTAGCTAAGGCAGATGACTTAGGTGCACTAGGAAAAGGTTAATAGCGCCAGCAGAGACTTAAGATATTGTGAATAGATTATTTTAATGTATTCATTGACATGCAAGTTCTGTTTTTCTTTTGTTGTCATTAAGAGGTATGTAATGTTGAGCTTATTTTTACATTGTTTTTTTTTCTTCTATTTTTTTAGATTTTGTAAGTTCTTTCTTGATTCATTTCTATTTAGTGAGGTGTCATCATGTTTTGTTATTTTGTTTCATAAAATTTAATATCATATATAACCAAATTGGCAATCTGTTTCATTTCCCATCAGTTTAGAATAATTATATAAATATACAAAGAAATAATTATTTAACCACATCCTGTTTCATATTTATGTGCTTTATTATAAATTTGGTGAATAGAGATATAGCTCATCTTGCAAAAAAATAATTTGACTGCAATACAAGGTTACAGTGCATATTTGATTCATGTCTGGTTTGGTGAAGATGTCAAAATAGCATTTACAGATCTTAGGCAATGTAAAAAAAAGCCGAACAGAACTCACAGAAAATTAAGTAATTCTCAGCAGCATTGAAATGAGCTCCCCACACTCTATGTGTGGTTGGTTTGTTCTTGTAATGTAAGACAGGCAATGTTAAGCTATGGGTGGAATGATGAATCACTGCTGAGAACTCCCTTAACCCAATCTAAACAAAAAATAAGGATTGTTTCTTGGATGCATCTTCAGAATTCATAAGACTCTTACATTAGTGGCAAAAAAGGTATGTTTTTGCTAGAAATTCATGTGAAAATCCCAACAATCTGGTAGTTTCCGCTGACAATGAGTTAATCCTAATACTGGCAGAAAAAAAGTACTGCACTGTACTCTCATAACACATGCCTTATTTAATAATTTTTTATTATTATTTTTTTACAATTTACATACTGTACATACATATATACACACACACACACACACACATATATATATATATATATATATATATATATATATATATATATATATATATATATATATATATATATATATATATATATATATATATATATTCATTAGAGAGGCGTAGAGTTAGGGGAGATATGATAGAGGTGTACAAGTGGGTAAGTGGGATTAACAAGGGTAAAATGGAAGCTGTTCTGAAGCTCAGTAATAACGAAATAACTAGAACAAATGGCTTTAAATTAGATAAATTCCGATTCAGAAAGGATATAGGCAAGCACTGGTTTGGTAATAGAGTTGTGGATATGTGGAATAGGCTACCGAGTGCTATAGTAGGATCGGGGACGCTAGGAAGCTTCAAGATCTAGTTGATATATATATATATATATATATATATATATATATATATATATATATATATATATATATATATATATATATATATATATATATATATTGATAAAATCACACGGGAAAATGGAAACAACGGAGTACCTTAGCTTTCGTCTTTATTCAAGACATCTTCAGAGGCAACTGGATTACATGGACAGAGAGAGGCTTAAATATACAGGGTGACCTAAAAACATGAGGTCAGGTCATAATGATGACATCCACTAATCCCCACACCAACACACACGTAGAGGAGCTTAAGAGAAGGGTGGTGACGTGACTAGCCAGGTCAGGTCAGAAAAAAGGGACCCACAAAATAACTATCATACATCTAGATCAAAGGTTTTCAAAGCATTTTTAACCTTGGGCCACTGACAAATAAATTTATGTAACATATTATCAGTTTGAACTGACCATCACTAAGGTTTATTGATTTTAATTCCTTAATCAAACTAGCTTCAACCAGAAGTCTTTCTGTGACACAAGATGATTTGAATACTTCTAAGCTTTTTTCCCAAGCAATGGGGTGATTATTATTCCTAACATGAACGAACAAGGCACTGCTTTCAGATGCAGTTCTGATATTATACTTATGTTGCTTGATTTTGAGCTGCAGTGTTTTTCCTGTCTGACCTACATAATTACAATTACATTTGCTACATGGAATACAATAAACACTTCCATTTACATTCAAACTTGGGCTATTCCTTATTAACATATTGGTAATGGTTGAGTCATACTTGAAAACAACATTAATATTTAGAAGCTTGAGGGACCGAACTAACGGGACAAATTCATTACGATAGGGCAGAGTCAAAATATTCTTAAGTGTAGGAACTTGTCTGGTTTGAGAGGAATGAAAGGATTTTTTAGCCCTTTTAAAACAACGCTCAACAAACAGAAGGGTACCCAAGTTTCTGTGCAATAGAACGAATGTGTTTCAATTCATCGTCAATAAATTCAGAGTCACAAATACGCAGACATCTTAGGAACATAGCAGAAAAAACTGACATTTTGGTAGACTCAAGGTGATTCGATAAAAAGTGAATGAAACTGTCTACCTGTGTGGGCTTTCTATATACCTTAAATTTATAGTTTTGGCCATTTCTCATGATAAGCATATCAAGAAATGGAAGGGATTCCATTTATTTCTCTTTCAATTTTGAATGTGATACTAGGGACAATATTATTAAGCTTGTCCAAAAATTCCATATATATATATATATATATATATATATATATATATATATATATATATATATATATATATATATATATATATATATATATATATATATATATATATATATATATATATCTTGATAAAATCACACGGGAAAATGGAAACAACGGAGTACCTTAGCTTTCGTCTTTATTCAAGACATCTTCAGAGGCATCTGGATTACATGGACAGAGAGAGGCTTAAATATACAGGGTGACCTTAAAAACATGAGGTCAGGTCATAATGATGTCATCCACTAATCCCCACACCAACACACACGTAGAGGAGCTTAAGAGAAGGGTGGTGACGTGACTAGCCAGGTCAGGTCAGAAATAAGGGACCCACAAAATAACTATCATACATCTAGATCAAAGGTTTTCAAAGCAGTTTTAACCCTGGGCCACTGACAAATAAATTTATGTAACATATTATCAGTTTTGAACTGACCATCACTAAGGTTTATTAATTTTAATACCTTAATCAAACTAGCTTCAACCAGGAGTCTTTCTGTGACACAAGATGATTTGAATACTTCTAAGCTTTTTTCCCAAGCAATGGGATGATTATTATTCCTAACATGAACGACCAAGGCACGAACAGCATCTGAAAGCAGAAAACTAACAGTAATGGTGATATTTTGCAAGATCTTATCCCAATTCATCTGTACAGTGTGTTCATAACTGCCAGAGTAAAATTATAAAACCTCATACTGTACTTTGGTATATTCTATTGACTTCATCCACAGAACAGGCCATAATTCTCTTTATTTACATTCACCCAACATCAACTTTTTGACAAAATTAATACTTTTTTTGTTAGCTTTAATACGGACATAGCAGGAAGGAACAGATACTACACTCTATGCCTACGCTCTTATGGCTGTTGCAGGCTTTATTTACCTATATTCACTGTAAGTGATCGTATTTCATACCCCGAATTGGCTTATAATCCAAAAAAAATGGTAAGTGAGCTGTACCTTAGCTTGGGATTCAAGTTTTTCATGCTGGTAAATTGTGCGATACGAGCAAACGTTTCTTGCCACTGCCAACGTTTTGATGTCGCAGCGTACCAACCTCCCAATCTTCCGCCAGTTGGTACACCTGACCACGATGACGTAGTAACAACACTCGACGGTCGGGAACCACCATGGCCATTCATGAATTATTGGTAAACTTTTCTTTCATCGTATTACGACCGCCGGGATTCCACAGCATCGTGTACACGACGGCAGTTCTTGCATTTGGCCCCGAGAGGGAGAGAGAGAGAGGGAGGCAATGGCTGGACAGCAGACCCGTCGTCCAGTAAGGGTGAGCGTTCGTTACACCACCCACCTTGACTGTTGTGTGAATTTTCGTCACGGACTGTACGGTGGGGGTGTGAGATAGGTACGGTGGGGATGTTGGAGAGGTAAGGTGGGGATGTGGGATAGGTACGGTGGGGAGACGTGCGAGAGATGTGGGGGAGTGGGAGAGGTACAGTGGGGTGCGTGAGTGTTCTCTGAATGACAATTATATTATAATTCTATAAATTATAACTGTACTACTCCCTCAGTTGTTTGAGACAGATTGGCTACTGTTATTATAATGCATTAACGTGCTTCAGAGGCTACAAAAGTCTTTCACCATCGACCAGTGTTAGTTACTACACTAAAACCACAATTACGAAGAATTTGGAGAGATTTAAATTCTAAGACAAAAGTTGCACCCTCTGAAGATAGATCAGAGAAAAGGGAGTCTGATATCACACTTTTTTTTCTTCAAAGACTTTTATCCTAACGTCCTGAGGAGTCGCTGTTTAATATTCTCGTTTGGGTTACGAGTCACCACGAACGCTGGTGAGGGGGGTTGACTAAGTGAGTACTGGGGAGCCCTATGCTGGTTACTCCGGGTCATACAGGGGAGGGGAGGGAGGACAAAGTGCTTGCCTCGTCATAATTAAAGGGAATCGTTCCAGAAAAGGAGGAGGATGAGTAAGTTCCGTTGTATTATGTATGTATATGTGGGTGAGTGTGGTCATGGTTGTTTATGCACGTAACCGTCCTTTCTTACACACACACACACACACACGGCGATGAGCTGCAGCCAGCTTCATTCTCCTGACCCTAAAGTGCCATGTAACCAGTCTGACTCCTAACCCAACATGATCTCAAGTGATTCTTCGTACTCTAATCATCCCTATTAAAGCGACCCATTATACCACCGAAATCCAAGAGAGGCTAATTGTCCATTAAGTCCTGACTCTGATCTTTTCCTTTAAGAACCCGTTTTAGGGACGAGATCAAACTCTGGTAACCGACACAGTACTGAAGGTGGCACTTCTAGGTCAAACAGACGATTAATTAACTTCATCCTTTACATGTCCCTTGTATATACGTTCTTTAATTTTATTATAACAATTTATGCAGTGTACGATTTCTCCTCACTATGAAACCCATTTAGTTTGAGTTAATGAGGCTTATTATTAAGAACCTGGGGAAGGTAATACCAATTGCTATAAGGTTTACCCTGCTTATAGATGTGATCACGATCAAGTCTCACCTCTTATTTTGACTAGTGGCAGAATCATGATAAAGAGGAGTGATGGCATAACAGGAAATGGGGCCTGTCCTGGATTTTATTTTTCATATTGGTATCCAGTATTAACCCGGTGAAGAAGTTAGTTCTTATTATATACATTTTGTGACTTATTAGTATCTGATAAGTCAGTGTAGAAGAATTTTTGATGGAACCATCAGCAATAACTTTACTAAACTCTAAAGTTAGGAAAGAAGATTGGGTTAAAATAGCTCGTGGGTACAAGGTCCAAATTGAACAGCACTGGAGAAAGTCTGTGGTGAAAAATGCTGTCTTACGTCTTCTTGTAAGCATAGAGATACTTGAAGAGTCCGCTTTATCATTGTGTGAGGTAGAGGATGAGTTTAAGAATCAGGCTGTTGAGATAATGGATCGGAAGTTAGAAAGGGAAACGCTAAAAGATAGAGAGAAAGAGAGAGAAAATAGAGACAAAGTGAGAGAGAAAGAGAGAGAGAAAGAGAAGATGTAGAGAAAGAGAGAGAATTTCAGTTAACATTGCTTGAAAGGAAAGCTCAGCATAAGTTGAGTACTGGGGAGGATAGAAGAAATATTAGGGAAACTTTTGATATTACACAGCATGTGAACTTGTACCTCATTTTCAAGAAACTGATCCTGAAGAATTCTTCCCACAATGTTGCAATATGTTTAAATTGGCCCAGAGAATATTGGCCATTACAAATACAACAGTCTTAATGGGTAAAGGTTGTTCTACTTATTTGTCTTTGTCTTCCACACAACAATCAAACTATAACGAAGTTAAGGAGGCAATTCTGAAATGCTATCAAGTAACTGCAGAGCATTATGGAATTTTATTTAGAAATGCTAAGAGCCCAGCCAGACGGATAATGAATATGCTCACTTGATTACTAGGCTTAAAGATAGATGGTTTTCTTCCGGTAGAGTGTGTGATTTTGACGAATTAAGTGAGCTTATTGGCCTTGAACAGCACTTAAGTGGTTTACATCCTGATGTCCGTATGAATCTTTGTGAGAAAGAAGTGACCACTCTTGATAGAGCAGCTACTCTTGCTGAAATTATCATTTGATTCATAATATTGGAAAGAAAAGTCCAGTCCCAGCCAAGCCAGTCTCGTCTGTTTTTCAAGTTGAGGATGATAAGCAAATGTTACGAAATCAGGGCATTTTTGCAAGCAGCGGCCAATAGTGATTAGTTCTGGAGCAACATTTAGTAGCCCACATGACTATAAGAGTAATATTTATTTCAGTAAATCTGTAATGTGTTACTACTGTAAGAAGCCTGGCCATCTGATTGCAGGGTGTCCTAAGAGACTGCACAACCAGCAGAATACAGGTGAACAGGTAAATATTAATTTAGCTTGTGCCCAAAGTAGATACTGTTAACCCGTCGAGTTCTCTTGGAGAACCAGGGTGTAGGGGCCCCAGTTGTCATTCCAGCCGTTTAGGTTCAGTGGCTTTTTGTCAGTATCAGAAGATAGTGCAGCGATACCTGTTGAAATTCTTAGAGATACAGGAGCTTCTCACAGTATGGTTGTTAAAGGTTCTGTACCCTTTTTGGAAGAAACTTTGACTAGTGAAAGTGATATTCTGCAAGGAATTTCCGGATTCATTACTATGCAGTTTTGCCAACTATTTCTGAAGACTGATCTCGTTTCCCAGCCATGACTGTGGGGGTGCAGGATTCCTTGCCAGTGGAAGGTGTTTCATTCTTGTTAGGGAATGATATTGCTGGTAAACTTATTGTGCCTGATCCCGTTGTTACATTCAAACCATTGAGTAATAATGCAACTGCTGATGTAGAGGCAGTGTACCTTGATCTTTACCCATCATGTGCAGTGACTCGTAGTTAAGTTGCAAAGACTAGAGAAGAGTTTATGACTATGGATGCAGGAATGACTAATATGCCCCTTGTTTCTGATAGCCATTCTGGTGGTATTCTTGTACCCGTTGACCATAATGAAGTATTATGTAGCACCATATACATATATGATTGATATATAATTTCCTTACATGTTCATAGGAAATTACCCTGATTGTTTATTACGTTAGGCTATATTATATATTACTTTGTTCTTGTACGTAATTACTGTTTAATATGTATCCAATATTATTGTATAATATGTTTGTGTTAGATAAATGAGTTTAATGTTGTGTATTAGTGAGATAAAATAGTATTGAAATTGAAGACATGGTATCAGCACGGTGTTGGGCACTGGTCACCAACTCAGCCGGTCGAGACCGAGACAGAAGCGGACGTGCCTGGCTGGTGTGAGATTGTTTTTCAGTTAGTCTGGACTCGTTATTATTGTGGAGATAAGTAGTGTATACTTTTTGTACTGTTCAAGTGATATATTAAGGCTGATGTTAGAGCTGAGGTTGATATCGGCTGTGGCTCTCAATATTTCATTATTTTTCCTTCACATGTCCCTTGTATATTCGTTCTTTAATTGTATTATACTAATTTATGCAGTGTACGATTTCTCCTCACTATGAAGCCCATTTATTTTGAGTTCATGAGGCTTATTATTCAGAACCTGGGGAAGGTAATAAGAATTGTTTTAAGGTTTACCCTGCTTATACAGTAGATGTGACCACTCGTGGCAGGGGTGTTTCTCAATGCTATCACGATCAAAGCCTCGCCACTTATTTAACTATCGGAGAATCCTGATAAAGAGGAGTGGTGGCATAACTATATATATATATATATATATATATATATATATATATATATATATATATATATATATATATATATATATGTGTGTGTGTGTGTGTGTGCAATTAAAACAGTAAATTTCTTTGTGACTTTTTGAAAATTCTCATATTAAGGAAAACCAAGATTATCTATCAAACACCCAAGTGCATAATACATGCAGACATATTTAAAGGATTTACTATTTCTATAAGCGCCAGAGAGGGCAATGGTGAAATCTAAAATGGTGAACTGGTGAACACCAAGTCCAATTGAGGAAATTCAGAGTAAAGTTCCACAATACTTGCAAAGGCGATGGTTACCGGCCACGAGTTCCAGATGACAGACTTGAACCGGTTGGTTAATTCCCAATGAACCAGGTTGGTTCACATATATTATATTGGGCTTTAGTAACGAAACCCAATTGAAGTTTCTTGTTTTATTAGAAAAGTATTATGTTTATATAATTCCTGAGTGTAGATCTAACCGTAAGTTCCACTATTTATGAGTGTGATGAGAAAGGGACGGCGTTTATGTAATATAAACGTGAATCAACGTCCGTTCGATATTAGTGTGTGAGTGACTTTGAGTAGTGACCCATCGAGGGAGAACGGAATAGGTACGTCGTTCCCCCTCGAGGGAAGACGGAGCCATCCACTGCGGCTCTCAAATAACGTCTTCCTCTAGTCAAGGATATCAAACTACTGCCCGCTTTAGGTGGCCAGGAGCCGGCTACTTTATGCCTTTACTCAGCATAGTATGACGCAGCTTCCCTTGGGCACACCTTATCACGTGCATTGAACATGTCACCTCATAGCCAGTGGAAAGTTACAGGGGCTGAATCTGAATATAAATCAGATGTAAATAACCCATTTATATAATACTTCTGTTGATGAGACAGGGGCCATTAAAGTCTTGAATAAAGACGAAAGCTAAGGGTTCCATGTTTCCTTTCCCCATGTGATTTTATCAATATATATATATATATATATATATATATATATATATAAATATATATATATATATATATATATATATATACAGTATATATGTATATATATATATATATATATATATATATATATATATATATATATATATATATATATATATATATATATATATATATATATATATATATATATATATATATATATATATATATATATATATATATATATGTTTGAAGCTATCCAGCGTATTCGAGTCAATGATGATATTTGGTAACTTGTTCCATTCATCCACTACTCTATTTCCAAACCAATGTTTACCTATTTCGCTCCTACATCTAAATTTGTCTAATTTGAAACTATTGTTACGAGTTTGCTCCTGGTTGGAAAGTTTGAGTACCTTTGTAATGTCCCCTGACTTCCATTTATAAACCTCAATCATATCGCCACTCACTCTACGTCTCTCAAGGGAGTGCAAATTAAGAAGCTTTAACCTGTCTCTGTACTCAAGGTTCCTTATGCCCGGGATTAGTCTTGTCATTCTCTTCTGAATTCTTGCCAAGGATTCTATATCCATTCGATATCTTCCAGGATTCCGGTAATACACCCGTTTTTAAGTACATGTTAAACAACTTTGCTAAGGGTGAAGGTTCCAAGTGTTCCCTGAAGAAGGCAGTGATGGGTAGGGAAACACCAGGTAACACTGAAGTCCCTTTATTAATGGATAGGAGAAATACAAGTGGTGACTAGCGTGTGCCTTGCACGACCCACAGAGTCGGACTGAGACTGCCTTGCCATATGGCAGCCTCGGGGCAATGTTGCCACATAACACGTGCAGTGTTGCTACGTAATTACATATATAAATGCTGCTCGGCACAGTAGCATAGATACCTAACCTACATCTCCCTCCCCCTCATGCTCATAGTCATTGTCTTCAGCGGACTTCTTAGTCCTAAGTCGCTCCGAGCGTCGAGGTGCACTGTGTGGCGGATCCTCGTGAGGTGTAGGGGACTCGTCCTCGGTCAGGGGGCCAGCAGCAGGGGGTGGGACTGGCCGGAGGAAGCGGCGGTTCCTCCACCAGATGCGGCCGCTCGGCATCCTGACCTTGTAGTCTCGCGACCGGCCGATGCCCATCACTATGCCCACCTTGTCCCAACGTGTCGTCGTCAGGTCCTGGACGCGGACCAATCTCCAGCAGCTGAAGAGGGCGGGCATGGTCGTCATACCGAGCCTTGGCGTTCTGGGCATGTGTAGCGGCGCGGCGGTCGCAGCTCTCAGCTCTGGTCTGCCACTCCTTCGCGAAGGCCTTGGCGTGTGCAGGAACGCAAGAGCAGAGAGGGTGACCATACAGGATCTGGGCAGGGGAGCATCCTGTGTGGGTGGGAGTGGACGCCGGTTCTGGGCAGCTCTGTGCGGCAGTGCCAGGCGCGTCGCTCGTTGACTTACGCACCCTGCTGGCGGTGTACCGAGCGCCTGGTATCTGCTCGGGAAGTCTCTGGGCACCACGCCTAACTCCTTGCAGTGCTCCCACGACAACAAGGGTGTAGCGAGAGTATGCTGCACGTCCATCCATCCGTGACACGACCTGTCGCCGTAGGTGATCTCCGCTTGAAAGGAGCCCACAGCGTCCGGCATCTGGGAACCGTCCGCAATGTAGTACAGCAGCTGCGGCGGTGGTCCCAGGTCGCGTTTAGTGAGGCCCAGTTTTTGGAGGTGCTTCAGGCCTATCACCATAGTATCAGTGCCGGCGTCCGGTATTACCTCGATGTCACCCGACACATCACCGTGTGTGACAGCGACGCGGAGGGTGGGGGAAGGGGTAGCCCTGGGGTGTGTGGTCGATTCCACCCTCCTGATGTGACTCCACTGCTGCTTGGGGCTGCGTGGGCCATCTGAAGGGGGCTGCGTGCGAACCACCCCGAGGGAAGTGTGCTGCTTTCCTCCTCGTCTCGGGCTTTTGGGCTTGGGTTGGCGGCAGCACTTGCCGTAGTGTCCATAGTGACCGCAGGCCTGACACTTGCGGCCTCGTGCAGGGCACCTGTCTGTGTTAGACCAGTGGCCCTTAAGGTCACATCCACGACACAGTGCGTCGGCGGCCGGGCATGTCTTGGGGCCATGCTGCTTTCCACAGCTGCCACAGGAAGCACTAGGCAGAGGCGTGGAAGAACGTGCGGCAGCCTTCACGTTGTTGGCCGCCTTCTTACCCTTCTTGTACTGTGAGATAGCTCTCACAGCAGGTGGGGACCGTAAGGCAGAGGTGGCGGACTTGGTGGCCTCGTATGACCGACATTCAGTCACTACCACCTGGAGTGTGGAGGAAGTGTCCAGGGGGATGAGTCGCTGCACCAACTCTTCTTGCCTGACACCTGTCAAGATCCCGTGCTTGATTCAGGCTTCCTCACATTCCCGGCTGTGCGCCTTGCAGACGTCGATCTCCTCCGAAAAACTCTTCAAACGTACAAAAAAGTCGTCAAAGGATTCATTCTCCGCCTGCTTACAGCTGGTGAAGGCGCGGCAATGCAAAGCCTCGTTATTCTAACCCTTAACGTGCTCCTGTAAAAGGTCGAGCACATCCGTCACTGAAGACGTAGAATTAGGAGGCACTTGCAACTTGTGCTCCAAAACTCTCTGGGTCTTCAGCGACAAACACATCCGCAGTTGGATGAACTGTTTGTTTGGAGGTATGCTATCAAAGTCCACCATCGTGGAGTAATCAGTCCACCGCCGCCTCCACTCACGAAAAAGCTGAAACGTGACGTCTGGTGAGAGGGCGGGTGGGAGTTGAACAGATGCCTTGGGAGCTGTTGGAGTAACAGGAGTACCTGGAGGATGCTGGTGTGGTGGAGGAGGGAGGGTACTGGCGCTTGGTGCGTGATACCTGCGACTGAGGGAGGGTGGGTTAGCGCCAGGGTCACCAATAGTGCATCAAAGCGAGCCTTTTCCTCCTCTCTTCGTATCTCCTCCCTCTGAAGTTCCATCTCTCTGCGTCTCTCGTCCCTGTCGTCCATCCATCTCAGAATTGTGGCAATGTCCGTCGCTGTAGGTGAAGGATGAGAGTCTGCGCCCGGTGGAGAGGAAGGTGGTGGGGAGTCGTGCCTTCCATCTTGACGTTGTCCCTTCTTACCGCCCATCTTAGTATGCTTGAACTGCGCTGTTTAGTATATAAAGTGGCGCCTCATCAGCTCGAACCACATGTATATGACGTAAACAGCGCAGAAATAACGCATAGAGTCCACTGTTCTGTCCGTGAGTGCGTGCGTGCGTGAGTGTGTGTGTGTGTGTGTGTCTGAGAGAGCACTTCGTGGTGGCCTTGGTGGCTTGAGCCGCTGCGGAGGCGAGAACGTTAGTGTCTCCCCGGATGTCAAACGAGAAGGGTGTATGCCTGCGTGCTCCGTGGGTACCACAAAAAAGAGGCCAATGCTCAACTCTCAGCTCTAGACACACTAATACACTGACACTAACACTGCCACCGTCACTGAAACGCATTGTGACGGCGCAACACTGCACGTCGCGGCGAAACACAATGCAACACAACACAACACACTAAGAGTCGACGCGCACATCGCCGGCAGTCGCACATCGCCGGCTAACTGTCCATTGTTCATACACTTGTAAGTCCACAGATCCTACTCACTGCGCCATGAAGGTTCGAAGTGTTCCCTGAAGAAGGCAGTGATGGGTAGGGAAACACCGGGTAACACTGAAGTCCATTTATTAACGGATAAGAGAAATACAAGTGGTGACTAGCTGGTGCCTTGAACGACCCACAGAGTCGGACTGAGACTGCCTTGCCATATGGCAGCCTCGGGGCAATGTTGCCACATAACACGTGCAGTGTTGCCACGTAATTACATATATAAATGCTACTCGGCACAGTAGCATAGATACATAACCTACAAAGGGCATACATACTAAGCTCTTCCTTACATTCCTTTAATACTCTGGCAAATATCTCATCTGGACCTGGTGACTTATTAGGCTTTAGTTTGTCTATTTGCTTACTTATATCGTTACTGTTCACTACTATCTCGTTTAATTTATTTTCTTCGCTATCTCTGTATAACATCGATGCCTCGGGTATCATGTTTAAATTTTCGGTGGTGAAAACTGTTGAAAAATATTTATTTATATTATTGCTCATTTCTCCGTCGTTATCAGTTAGCTCGCCGGTATCTGACTGTATTGGTCCAATATTTTCTTGTGTTTTAGTTTGATACATTTGATAGAATCCCTTGGGGTTTGCCTTCGCCTTCCTTGCTATCTTCAGTTCACTATTCCTTTTTGCTTTTCGTATCTCGGTCATAACCCTACAGGCCAATACCTTATAATAATCTCGGAGGTAGACTTCACCACGATTTATTCTCCTACCTATAGCCTTCCTTTATCCAATAATATTCTTTAAATAATTATCTATCCATTTAGGGTCATTGTTGTTTGATCTGAGTTTTCTGTATGGTATGTTCTGCCTTTGTGCATTAAGTAACTCATTATTTGAATTGTTGTGGAACTCGGCAACCTCAGATCTCGTTATCAGCTCTCCCGGTATGGTGAGGTCGCTCTATGTAGGTAAATTGTGAGAGGTCACCTCATGTGAGGTTATGTAGTTTATCCCCAAGCGTGATACCCCTTCGCTCAGCTGCCTCTTCAAACTATCAAAGTTTGCCTTTCTGAAATCTGGGACTTTAGTGGAATTTTCCTTGAGGCTGCCCTGAAATTCTAGCTGGAATCTAATTTCTTTGTGATCGCTGTTAACAAGTTTGTTCCGTACCTCGACATTACTAATGAGGATTTCTCTGTTTGACAGAACTAAATCGAGTATATTATTACCCCAGGTGGGTTTGGTTATATGTTGGCTTAGGAATCAGTCCTGGATTGTTTCAAGAAAATCCTCTGATTCTGAGTTACCCATAAGGTCAATCCAATCTATTTGGCTAAAGTTAAAGTCGCCTACTATAGAGACTTTGCTATGTATGGAAGCCCTGAGCATTTCAGCCCAAATAAGTCGCTCATTAACTCTATCAAGATTAGGAGGTCTACATATTACTCCTGTGATTAATTTTTCCCAACCATCGATTAGTTCTATCCAAATTGTTTCTGTATTCCGTTCTGTTTTTATTACCTTATTTATTTCACACTTCAGATTATCCCTGACATAGATTTCTACTCCACGTCCTTTCCTAATCTGTCTATTGGTATGGAATAATTTGTAATCTGCAATTTGGTATTCGACAGGTAACTGTCGTGAGCAAGTTTATCCATGTTTCGGTGAATGCTATTATATCTATTATTTTGGTACACGCCAACGCCCTGATTTCATCTATTTTGTTTCTCATACTTCTAGTGTTTGAGTAGTAGACATTTAAGTTAGTCGTGTTCTGAGTCCTCTCTTTGTCGCATTTAGGTTTTAACTCCCTGCCTAATTTAGTTTTGCCATAATTCCTAGCACATTTTCCCTGTAACCATTCACTTTGTTTACCCACTCCCACTGCAGTCTCCTCCACCCCCGTGCTCATATGTTCTCTTAGCAGTTTAAAGACTTCGACATATTTTGAACTGCCCTCTCGAGAGAACCAGGCAGGGTTGCCACCCCATCCCTAGACAGATGCACCCCATCCCTAGCATAAAGGTCCCTTCTGCCGTAGAAGTTGTCCCAGTTGTCAATGAATGGGACTGATATTGACTTGCAATATCCATCAAGACGGCGTTGACACCAACTGCCCTTGACAGCAATTCATTGCCAACTCTCCTTCTAGGCATTATAAGACACCTATATGAAACAGCTATACAGTCCAACCAGACCCCTACAACAAACGTCTACATATTACAACAGCACACCTATAACAAACATCTACATATTACAACACACCTACAACAAACATCTACATATTATAACACACCTACAACAAACATCTACATATTATAACACACCTACAACAAACATCTACATATTATAACACACCTGCAACAAACATCTACATATTATAACACACCTACAACAAACATCTACATATTACAACACACCGACAACAAACATCTACATATTAAAACATACATGCAACAACACCCTCAACAGAACATCTGTTTCGCCTAACTTCCCTTCATCATCTTCCTATTATTCCAGAGACAACACTGTTATGCCCGCTTAGGGACAAGACCCATCCAGTGGCAGCAATGTTCCTACTAGCTTTTCCTAGGCTCAGGCGGTCTGTGGTCGACAACGCAGTGTACAGTATGAGAACAGTCGTGAGGAATTTAATTTGATCAGCAATCGTCATCATTAGCGAAGTTGTGTTGCCGGCAGACCTCACTAAGCTGGGTCTTATGAACCCTGCTCCCACCTGCCGTCCTCTTTCACTACTCGATATTAATTTGTGTACAGGAAGCAAGTTGTTGTCGTCGAGGTCGTCCTCCTCCTCCTCTGTCGCTTTCAGGTTGGGTGCTGGGGAAGGTTTCTTGGGTGATAGTGATGAAGGAGGTCCAAGAAACGTTTGCATCCTGTTGTTGTTGGGTGTTGTTTTTAGGTAGGGTCGGTGTACAGTACAGTATATACAGTATAGATATATTGAATGCTTGTTTGAAGTTATGACGCATATTTGGTTGAAGTGTATTTCTAGGTATACATTACTGTAGATGTGAACCCAGAAACGTTTCTAGTGTTGACATGGGTTATCATTTCTTCCAGTACAACAAGAGACCTTACAAAGTTCTTGGTGAAGCCTGGACTCGCAAATGTTTCCTGGTGCTGTTTGGTTACATCAATGTTTCTCTGTGAACACTTGAGATGCTTTATGGTGCAGCCTTACATAATAACTAGTACATTATATTCTGACTAATTCAGCTTTCCCAAATATTATCAAAGTCCGATACTGCGATTATTCTTCCTTAACTCATATTCACTTAGTCGTCTTATGCTACTCCATCACTTTTCTCCCCTCCCTCTTCTTCCTCTCTCTCCTCATCCTCTTCTCTTTGCCTCCATACCTTTTTTTCACTTCCGCTGATATGATTACAATTCTTATACTCCTTCCCACCTATTCATCACCCCGTCCCTCTCATTACCTATTTTCCTCCCTTGAGCCCCCACATATACAAGTTGGCAGATAGACTCGGGTGTAGTGTAAGTCTGGTCGCCATGGGAACATTACGGTACTCGGAAAAAATGGCACAGGAAAATATGGAACAGGAAAAAAATGGCACAACAAATTTCACTACGAGCTCACGAACCACAACGGGCAAACGGGCCTATGTTTGAAGCTATCCAGCGCATTTGAGTTAAAGATGATGTTTGGTAACTTGTTATATCACCTTTGTTTAGCCGTGACTGTCATTTAAACACCTCGATCATATCGCCCCTCACTCTACGTCTCTCGAGGGAGTGTAGATTATGATGCTTTAACATGTCTCTGTACTCAAGGTTCCTAATGCCCAGGATTAGTCTTGTCATTCTCTTCTGAATTTTTTCTAAGGATTCTATATCCATTCTGTAATGCGGTGAACAGAACTGAACTGCGTAATCCACGTGAGGTCTCATAAGCGCAATATATAATTTTAGGATGACCTGGCTAGTCTTGTTACTAACACTCCTTTGTATGAACCCAAGTACTTTTGTTAGCCTTGTTTCGAGCAAATATGCATTGTTTACTAGGTTTAAGATCCCTACTTATCATTACTCCTAAATCTTTCTCACAGTCGGATTTCACTGTAACGTCGTTGTTCATCTGGTATCTGGTTTCTCTGTTTACATCTCCTAGACTAAGTACTTTACATTTGTCAACAGTAAATTTCATCTGCCATTTTTCAGACCATTCGAAAAATTTGTTTAGACCTTCCTATAGTTTTGGTACAACATTCGTTGAAAATCTTAAACTATAATATGCAATGTGACATTTTTAATTTTGTAATTCATTTATGTACGAGTTTTCACTAACATGCGGTAGAATGTTTTAGTTAAAGGTAATAAATGTTTTATTTTATGAAGTTGATAAAACTCTTAAGTAAGTTTCAGTAACAAACGTTATAAAATTTTGGCGAAAACATGTCAATAAAAATTAATGTGCCATTTTTTCCTAGTCTGATGATTATGCCTTTTTTTTCCGGAGCCATATTTTCCTATTGCCATTTTTCCTACATTGGAACATTACACATGACCACAATTTAAACAGATTTTCACTTTGCTGTTACTGTAGTTGACGTTACTGCTACCACCGCTTCTGATACTGTTAATATTGTTACTGTTGTTGTTTCCGTTCTTAATGCTACTGTTGCTGCCATCACTACTGCTTCTGTTACTATTTAACTGTTGTGTTTTGTTATTAATACAAACTGTTCGAGTTGTTATTGTTACTACTGCACTACTGTTTTTACTGTTACTACCTATTCTGTTAAGTCCATTGTTATTTCCGCTGCTGCTGTGGCTGCCAGTACTGCTGTTAACACTTCCATAAAGTGGGTCGGTGTACTATCGTGCACAAAAATCTTGTCCACTACCCATCCACAGTGAGGTTTCGAATAGCCTTGAGTCTGAAGTTTCGAAACAGCTGGGGGAAATGCTACGGTCGGCCAACAGATGTCGCCCACTGTATTATGTGTGGGGGAGGGGATGAGTGGCAGGTTTATTTATTATTTATACCACCATAATTTCAAGCTGCCTTTTGAACTACGTTTTGTCTTACAGTTGTTTCTTTATGGTTACGAATTCATGGAACAGGTGCAATGCCCTGGGTGCTTATTACCGCTCAGGTCACAATGATACTTTAAAGAATGGAATATATTAAGGACAAGAGTGAAATATGCAAGGATCGGGGTGAAGGGCCTTGGTCAGTTAATTTTACTCAGCGACCACGTCATAATGTTGTTGTTATTCCGACAAAGAGATTATGGTAATATTTATTTATATTCCACCCATCCTTTGCTTAATAAATATTTGTGTTAATATGCAATATTATATAATTATATACTTATGTTAAAAAGAGTGGAGTGAAAAAGTTATCAATATTGTAAAATAGTATTCAGGCTTAATCTAGGTGACTGTTCCAATTCTTCCAAGTTCCAACCACTGCCCCTCATGACCTTGAAGGCCCGTGTGTGTGTGTGTGTGTGTAGGGGGGGGGGCAGGTGCTGGGACTGGCCGCCCGTCACAACACAACTACACCACCACCACTAGAGCAACGCTCAGTGACCCACATGGAATCCATGTGAACTTTATTTCGGGTTACCGTCACCTCAACGTATTCTATACATCCCATTCTCAGCTCTTGCTGATAGAGAAGAATAAGGCTTTGGACAACCTCTCCTCTCGTAAGGGAACGTGAGGTGGCCGTGACAGCATTGAATCGGCTGCTTGTCCAATTAACCAGTCCGTTCACACATATTTATATTTGGGTTTTAAGTGACGAAACCCAAACGGTAGTTCCTTTGTTTTATTATAAAAGGTTGTATATATAATTCCTGAGTGTATATCAACCGTAAGTCTCACTGTCTAGGAGTGAATGAGAAAGGGACGGCGTTTATGTATGATAAACGTTAGGTCACGTCCTTACGATATGAGTTGTGGTGAGCTACTGAAGCTTAGGGGCATCGCAGTGCGTGCTTACAGAAATGCTGAGCTATGGGTCTCGCCCTCTTGGGTAAGTTGCCCGCTCACGTGTCCATCTCATGTCTTACTCATAGACAGTGGAAAGTTACAGGGTGGTGAATCTGAATATAATATCAGATGTATTGACCCATTTATATAATACGTTCTGTTGATGAGACAGGGGCCTATTACATCGCTCGGTCACCTACCAGCCGAGCTCCGTGAGGCCTAAATAACTCACAGAGTACAGTACATCCTAGACAACCCTAACCATGTTATAAACAGATATGTAGACACTAAGCTGGGGAAATTACTGTAGGGGTATTCTCTACTACAGGGGACCTAGACTTTTGTGTCGTACGGGTTAGTATGTTATGAACAATGTTGAATTTGGATGATACTGCCCGGTAATAACAGAACAGGAACATTATTGCCAGAATTAACAGAATAGAGGGAATCGTAAGACTTGGTAGTGCAAATTCCCGTGACAGGTAAAATGGCAAGTTATTATTCAAATCAGCAAAATGTGTCTCGTTCAAGAAAGCTAACACTTTTAATTTCTCTGATACTATTTGAATATCCTTGATAGTGAAATTCATTATAGGAAGTGGAATTAAAGCAGACTTGAGTTTTCGATTTAACGCAAAATGCTGATGAGTAGGCAAGGTCCGTAATGTACTACAAGTGATTTCACAGTAATGAGGAGCCTTGTAATGCCCTTTCACAACTAGCTGCTTAACACCATTTTGGCATTTTAAAATTACAGTAGTGAGATTTGGAAAGAACAAATACTGCACATTGCGAAGGTGAGCGTGGAACACAGTCTTTAGACTAACTGGCCTATAACTGCATTGCGCTAACGCTGTGAGTACATTTGGTTGTATGACTGCCAATTCACATATTCCCTCTGCAGCAGGAATAAATGCAAACAATGTAGGCTGGACATACGTGTAGGTGTAGATAAGACGACTTACACCGTGACAGTACCTCAGAATCCTCTATTGATAACAATGAATATTCTTCATCTACTAAGAAAAGTTCTTTCGGCCTATCTAGGGTATACAGCGTGTCGTTCACAAACCAGGGGAAGGGTTCTAAATGCCATGCATTAAACACATGTTGCCCTCGCATAGGAATGTGGATCAGAATTGCATTGTGCGTGAGGGTTGACTCCAACAGTGGGTAATGATATTGAACCTCATTGTCATTGAAAATCGGAGTTAAATGATACTGCAACTTGGCTATTTTTAAAGCTTCAAGAAGCGTCTGCACAGGCACAAGCTTCGCGTCCACACGTCCTATCCCGGCATCTACAATGCTGTCTATTAGTTCATTTTTAGAGGTTACAATTTTATGAACTGAAATTTCAGCAGCATGCAAATATTCTGTGAAGTAAAGGAGCCATTCTAACGTCGGGATTGCTTTCTGTAACCTAGTAACAATCCTCGAAACTTGGTTAGACTCCATTATGATTGCATTAACCTTTGATTCTAGAGCAGTAATCGCGTGAAAGGTTTGAGAAATAACACGATTCTGTTGAGATACAGCTTGAACGACAACGTTCATGAAACTATTGTCGAATTCATCGAAGCTGTGCTGAGACCATGAAGAATGTCCAATGCTGATTGTAGTTGGCCGTCGACGTTTTCCATCTGACGCGAAATACGAGTTAACTTCTACTCACAGAACGTAGTTTCATACAATAGTCATTTGGGACATTTTGCTTCTGAACAGTCTGTAAGGATGTATCAATCACATTATCATCAACTTGAGGTAAGACATTTATCTGGGTCTTCTTCAGACGATCCGCGTGCACGACATCTGCGATCTGTGCATTAGGCTTCCATATTTTGAATTTGTTGCCTGCTTCTTTTGAGATTATGCGGAATGGACCAGAAAAGTTCGCCGAAAGTTTGGAGTTCCTTTCAGGTACCTGTAACATAACAGCGTCCCCAACGTTCAGTGCGATAGGTTTAGCATGTTTATGCTGTTTGATGATCATTTCGGCGCGTGACGCCGCTAGCTGTGATCGTACTTGGTTATGAATTTCTGTAAAGACATGAATTTGTTTTGCCGCAAAATCATCCGTATTATATACCGGGTATGGCGCCTCTGTAAGGATGTCGTAAGGCAGACGTTTATCTGTGCCATAGACAATATAGTAGGGTGTTTTGCCCGTAGAGCTATTAACTGACCCATTAATCGACGCTGCAACCTGCGGTAACCAATCCTCCCATGCGTATTGAAAACCACTAACAATTGGACGCAGTATTTCTTGGATTTTACGATTGGTTCTTTCAACAAGGCCATTAGCCTGTGGATGATAAGCTGTCACAAAAGTTTGTTTAATTCCATATTGTAAACATATATGCTCTATTAGCTCATTCTTGAACTCTGTTCCATTGTCAAAGAGTAGAACTTTAGGCGTAGTATATGGACATATGAGATTCATCACTAATGCATAGGCTACTGCTTCGGCCGTTTTGCTTTTTAGTGGGATCAAGACCACGAACCTGGAAAAATGATCCACACACACTAAGACGTATCCTGATCCCTGATGACTCATTGGGAGCTGTAACACATCAACAGCGACTGTGTCAAACGGACGGTCTGGTGTAGGATATTGTAGAATCGGGGCAGGTGATCCTGTTGATCCTTTATGTTGAGCACATGCCAAACAATTAGCTATGTGTAATTCTATGTCTTTCTTCATAGTGTTCCAGAAATACTTCTTTCGTAAATCCGCTAAGCATTTATCACGACCTTGGTGACCTGCTTGTGGGACATCGTGGAACAATGTCATTACTGCTTTGCGCAACGTGTCAGGTACGACTATTTGAGACACATTATCCTCAGGAGATTTTCTCGTCCTATTGAGTATGTTATGTCGTAATTCAAACTGACTTAAGGGAAGAAATAACTTGGGGAGTTTAACATCCTCGCCCGATTCGAGAGCAAAAATAACAGCTGACCAATATGGGTCGCGTCGTTGCTCATCTTCCAGCTGCGAAAGAGTGAATGTTGATACAGGCATTACTGGTGCTATATTTCTTGACAGAGCGTCGGCGACAACATTCGCCCTCCCAGGTAAATACCTAAATTCGGGGTCAAACTCTTGAATTGTCAGATACCAGCGTGCTAATCTGCCTGATAAGTTTCTGCCATGGAACAGTTCGGTGACTGCCGCATGATCAGTAAAAACAGTTATCTTGTAGCCAAAGATAATGTCCTTGAACTTCTTAAGTGCCCACACAACGGCTAACGTTTCTAAATGCGTCACCGAATAACGTGTTTCAGCATCGATTAGTTTGCGACTTGCAAATGCTATCACTCTAAACTTCCCACGCGTGTCCTCTTGCATGAGCACTGCTCCGACTCCAATTCCGGGAGCGTCAGTACAGAGAGTGAAAGGTTGAGTGTAGTCTGGGAATGCTAGAACCGGGGCATTGGTTAGCGCTGTCTTCAATGCCGTAAAACTTTCCTCGTGTTCAGCATCCTATATAAACACTGCATCTTTTTTGAGCAACCTCGTTCGGGGCGATGCTAATGTTGCATAGTCCTTGATAAAGGAACGATAATAACCAGATAATCCGAGAAGGCTACGCACATGATCATTTGAGGTAGGACGCGGGAACTGAGATACAGCTTTGACTTTATCATTAACTGTGTGTATGCCCTCACCGTCAACTACATGACCAAGGAAATGGATTCTGGATTTTAAAAACTCGCACTTTGAGAGTTTTATTTTGAGTCCTGCTGTGGAAAGTTTGGCCAAAACTTCACGCAGTTTTATCAGATGGGAATCGACGTCCTTACTGACTACTATTAGATCATCCAAATAAGCGCAGACTGTGTTACCAATTAGTCCGGCAAACAGGGTGTTGATCATTCTTTGAAATGTTAGTGGGGCATTTCTGAGACCAAATGGCATTCGTAGAAACTCAAAGTGGCCTAGAGGCGTGCTAAATGCCGTGATTTCTCGTGATTTTTCATCGAGTGGTATTTGCCAATACCCACTAAGCAAATCTAAGTTGCTAAATACCGCATTATCCATGCCTAAGGATTGCAATATGTCGCTCAAGATAGGCATTGGGTACCTATCAGGGATTGTTTGATCATCTACGCGCCTGAAATCTTTGACAGGGCGCCATCCACCATCCTTTTTCGGGACGAGGAATAATGGGCTATTAAAGGGGGATTTTGAGTGTCTAATGACATTCTCATCTAACATACCCTGTACCATATCTTGCACTACAGCGCGCTGGCTATGAGGTAGTCTATAAGCTGGTACGTAAATAGGGTTGGTTCCTTCCTTTAACGCTATATGATGGGATGTTAAATCTGTCTGACCTAGCGTTTCCCCTGGCAAGGCTACTATATGTCTATAGTCGGCTAGCAGCTCTAAAAGGCGTGTCTTGCCCTGTGGATGATCGATCACCTTGACATGTGGTGCTATTTGATCTATCCTGGCCAGTCGAGTCTGTTGGCAATTCGCAACAATACCTCGAATTAGGAATTTATTTGGTTGCACTTCGACATTGCTGTGATATCTAGAAAATCACACACATAACATCCTTTCTTTAATTTCTTGATAATGTGAAATTGCTCCCGCAATCCCGTAGACTTGTGTGTGTGTGTCCCACAGTAGACACAGCTGATTCCAAGGTCCGGTGATTGGGTCAATGCTCACAAAATTCCTGAGTACAGCAAACCGCCGCTAATGGTCACACAACGTCATCCACAACACCATACCTCAGAATGCAGAGACCATCTCTCAGACCGGATGTGTCATCATCACTAGGGTGGGTGTTGGGTGATGGTAACTGGGGGTTGTTCACGCCATACGAAAGAATTTTGTTGACAGGATGTTGATTGATGAGTAGTCTCAACAACTGCAGTCACGTCCTGTCACACCCTGGGCAGTGAACGAATCATTTGCAGAAACTAATGTTCACTTCAGCTCACAGGATTGTTGCGTTGGTGAATTCCTCATTCTGGTAATGGAGAGTACTCTTCAAAATTGCAGGTACTATCTTCCAACTCTTGCTGCTGTAATCACGCTGGGAAGGTGTGTGGTTGAGGTCGAGAGATATCTCTGACGCAAGATCCGCCTTCCTCTTAATAGGATTGGTAGACAACACTTTCGTCCTAGCGGTGAGCATAGGTTCAGAATGACTCATTGCTGTGTAGGAAACACCTTTAAACGTAACACTATTATTACGTGGATGAACATCTATCATGTTCTTTCGAAGAGTTGGTAGACCAAGTAACCCGTCAGCTGGCAAATTGAACTGCTGAACTATATAAAAGTCCGCGTAGAAGGGCGTACCACGTCTTGAGAATCTGAGTGGTAATGTCACCATTCCTTTGATGCTCAGCTGAGTACCTGAAACTCCTTCGAGCTCAGCGTTACTAGGCCTCCATTTGAATTTGCGGTGAGGGAATTTACGTTGTAACTCGTGATATGATGTCAAGGCCAATACATTAGGGCAAGCACCTGTGTCTATATCAAGAGCCAATCTGGTATTATCCACTCTCACCGGCACTGACAACACTTCCACTTTTCTAAGCGCCGGCTATTAATGAGGCCGCTATAGAAGTGCTGTGAGGAGGGGTGGGGATTACCCTATCTATCCCTCTCCTTGCTGTAGTGTGCGCTGGTCTTCCCCCGATGACTTGTCCTGGGGACGTTTCTGCTTGCGCCTATACGACACCTCCGTTTCACTTAGGTCCACTCCCCTAGCCTTTATTAATATATCGCACTCATGTGAACTATGAGATGTCGATTTGTGAAGAGCGCACCATTTGCGCACTTTCTGGGTAGGAGGAGGAGGTGCTGCTTTGGCTACCTCTCTGTTTGACCTTGAGAATGGCTTTGCACCGGGTGAGGCCTTAAAATTAGCACTATTACCTCGGAGCTGAAAACAATCTTCCATTACGTGGCCACGTTTATTACAATGTGCGCATCGTAACGATGTTTTCTGTTTATATGTTAGGCGGGGAGGAGCGATCGGAGCTAAGTGTGTCGAATAAGGAGTCTGAGAGTGAGGCATCTGTGGCATCTGAGACGGCTGGGGTTGTGGTGACGTCACTGAGGGTTGCGCCAGTAAGGGGCCCGTAGCCTGGGGACAGAGCTTGTTTGCGTATTCCACCATATCCAAGGGTGGTTCATACTGTACTTCCTGTGCCCGGCTATATAAGGGAACACGGACGGAAAGAAGAAAACTTATTAGTTCTATCAATGTTTCCACATTTTCCGGTGGCATATCACCCCGTGAGTTGTACCAGCCTGATGACCGGAAGGTCGCTTGCATGTCCTGGCGAACCTCGCCCGCGATGTCAACAGCGTCAACGGGTGTTTCGTTTCGTATACCTGGAATACAGCGATCCAACCATCTGAGAAAGTGGCTTATGTGAGTCCTATCTTCAAGAAGGGCGATAGGCACTCCACGAACAACTATAGACCGGTGAGCCTGACCAGCATAATATGTAAAGTACTTGAGAGTATTATCAGAGATGCAGCGATGGAACATCTACTACGAAACAACCTTGTAAAAGATTGCCAACACGGTTTTATGCCGGGGCGCTCTTGCTTGACACAATTGCTCAAGGTATTGGATATTTGGACCCATATTCTAGAACGGGGTGGTAATATCGACAATATTTACCTAGATTTTGCCAAGGCTTTCGACAGTGTACCCCACGAAAGGCTGAAAATCAAACTGGAAGGGTACGGAATTCGGGGAAATGTCCTAGCGTGGATAGAAGACTTTCTACATGACCGCAAGCAATGTGTGGTGATTAATGGCACGAAATCGTCATCTGTACCTGTAACAAGTGGGGTACCGCAGGGTAGTGTATTGGGCCCGCTGTTGTTTGTTTGTTTCATAAATGATATGCCTGACGTTGTACACTCCTCCATACAAATGTTTGCCGATGACGCCAAGTTATTTCGGGAAATTAAGAACCAAGCGGACTGTGAAGAGCTGCAGAAGGACCTCTGTGGGCTCCAGGAATGGTCGAAGGAATGGCTGCTGAGATTCAATGTCACGAAGTGTAAGAGGATGCACCTGGGGCGTACCAACGGTAAGGAGGCGTACCATATGTCCCAACGGGATGAAGAAAATGTACTAGTTGAGACTGTGTGTGAGAAGGACCTAGGTGTGTATGTTGACAATGAGCTGAAGTTCTCGGGCCATTGTGAGAAGAAGGTAAATCAGGCAAATAAATTATTGGGTCTTATAAGAAGGTCGTTCAGATATCTAGACGGTCCGTCCCTCGTGACGATCTTCAGGAGTGAAGTGCTTCCCCATCTGGAGTACTGTCACCCCATCTGGTCCCCGAGATATGCTAGGGACTGTCAGTTGGTTGAAAATGTTCAAAGGAGGGCCACCAAGCTGGTGCCTGCACTTCGGCATCTCAGCTACCCTGCGAGATTGGAGCGCCTGAACTTGCCTAGCTTATACTACAGACGGGCAAGGGGGGACCTAGTTGAGGTTTATAAGCATCTCAGGGGGCACTACTCAGTTGAGTGTCCTTACTTGGAGCTGGCGGACGCTCGCCCCACAAGGGGTCACAGCTCAAGATTGAAGAAGCCGCAAGTCCGGAAAACCGTGAGGGCAAACTTTTTCGGAGTGAGGGTTGTAAACTCTTGGAACAATCTACCAGAAAGTGTTGTGACGGCACCGAGTGTGAGCTCTTTCAAGAGAAGACTTGACCAACACTGGAGCGGGTTCAGGTACATTCAGGAGCCGGTGCATGCCCAGTATTTGCCAACAGTGCGTGACAGAGACGTGACCGATCGCCCGGGCGGCTAGCGAGCCGACCTTTTGGTGAAGAATATAAAGGAAAAGAGTGACCGATCGCCCAAGCGGCTAACAAGCCGATCAGTGGCGAAGAGGATAAAAAAAAAAAAAAAGATCCATTGCAGTTGGCCCAGCTGTGACCTACCCCCAAAAATCCCAATTAGCGTTCGCTTGAACTTTTCATAGTCAGGGCTTTGTAAACCAAACGCATTTAAACGACTGCCTGCATAGGAACCCTGCGTTATATGGGAACGTACATATGCTTTCTTTTCTTCGTCAGTCGTTATGTGACTATTGCGCATGTCATCTTCACATGCACGAATAAAATGTTCGACCCTATAATCGTCTTGTCCCGTGAAATTTCGAACATAATCACCGCGCTGCATGATATTAATAACATTATCAGCTTTAGGTGTGGTAGTAGTACTGGTGTGAGGTTTAGACGAAGCCATTTTAGTGTTATTAAGCAAGTTAGTATTCTTACTCTTAACAGAAGGATGGGTTAATAAGGTTGTTACCGATTTAGCAACAGACACACTATCACCTGTAACAGGGGTAACTGCTTTAGTATACTTAGGTGAGGTACTATAGTGATTACCAGACCGTAGGGTACGACGGTTTAAGTCGTCAGATGATTCGTCAATAACTTTCTCACTACTTCCTACAGACTCATTTAACTGTGTTCCATACTCAAAATCTATGTCAGTCTGGGCTTGATCATTGATGAGTTGGTTATCAGCAAACATTTGCGCTAGGCGTTCGATTTCATCTACTGTACATTAGACATGGGAAACTTAGAAATTATCTATTAGCCCCCTTGGGTCAATGAATACTTAACAGTAAGTAGATCACTTGCCTCTCATTTACAAGACAAATGAATATGAATTGTAGTTAATTTTTAAACTATCAATAAGAAGACAGACACTTACAAACTACTGTAAATTATAGGATTTCAATACATTAATCTTACATTCGACACTTTATCATTGAAATAATCCTATCCGACGAACCTATCGGTGTGAAGATATCTCTGGAACGTGTTCATGTGTGTAGAACTATGTAATTTAAATACCTATTTATACAGAGTAGTACGTCTGTATAGAAAATGTGATCCTTCAAGAGTTCTGAGTGGAGTGGTGGGTGGAGTGTGGGAGGGGCCTCTTCCTAGGATGCGTGCGCTGCTGCTGGTTTCCTTGGCAACGAGAAGACGCTTCTGCTTTGGTAAGAGACGAGTCCACTTGAAATACCTGTAGGTGAGTTCCTCCTCCGGCGATCAGAAAACTGATGATTGGTTATCACACTGGTCGTGCTGGTTCGCTGGCGAAAACTGCCGTGTGCCAATTCTTCACAGTCCACGTATATATGGAGATCTGTATGATGACACCGGAATTCGTAATTCGCGCTGACGACACAACAATACTGCTCAGCTGCTAGTGAAATACCAATTGAATTCCAGGCTACGAAACTGTTGTTCAACACTGCAACACTGTAATGTCTAGGGAATGCTGAGTGGAGTCTATCTCAACCGGCTCAATCTGGATATGTACCAACAGGCTGTAATATATGTATATTACGAATTCTGCACGTATTTGTATGTGACAGAGATAATGAGCGCTCACTACATATCGTCTCAATACGGGATATAGTTTTAAACACTCGGATTATGTAACGCGTCACTGCTGTGTGGTTTCTTGTTTTTCACAAGACACAGACGGATGATACGACTACCAGTTTGAAGAATCCGTACACACCGCTTGCCACCTATATGAATCGGCTGCTTGTCCAATTAACCAGTCCGTTCACACATATTTATATTTGGGTTTTAAGTAACGAAACCCAAACGGTAGTTCCTTTGTTTTATTATAAAAGGTTGTATATATAATTCCTGAGTGTATATCAACCGTAAGTCTCACTGTCTAGTAGTGAATGAGAAAGGGACGGCGTTTATGTATGATAAACGTTAGGTCACGTCCTTACGATATGAGTTGTGGTGAGCTACTGAAGCTTAGGGGCATCGCAGTGCGTGCTTACAGAAATGCTGAGCTATGGGTCTCGCCCTCTTGGGTAAGTTGCCCGCTCACGTGTCCATCTCATGTCTTACTCATAGACAGTGGAAAGTTACAGGGTGGTGAATCTGTTGATGAGACAGGGGCCTATTACAGCATTATTCATGGTCTTGCATGGGTTCTCCTCAACCCATAACTGTTACACCGACAGTGAAGACCCAGGACTTAGACAACTAGTCATTAGGTTGTAGTGGATTTCTCCCCTACAAACGCTGTTTGTCGCTGAGTAGCTGACCCCGCGAATTCCACAGTGTATGCCTCGTGGTCTAGGTCAACCAGCGCCGCCCACGGAGCGGGGGTCAACTATCTACCCACGCCTACCTCCGCTATAAAAGACCTGACCTCGTGGTGCACTCTCTCTTCTTCTAGCTACAGCTGCAGCAAGCAACACCTCCTCCTCTGCCGCTGCCTGGCGGCCCTCTCTCCCGCCGGCGAGCATGGCCACCCACAAGCTGTCCTCCTCTGAGCATCCTCACCAACCAGCTCTCTCGACATCACGCTTGTAACCACGCTGCCACTTCCCAGCACCAAGCTGCATTGTACATCCAATACAACATGTATACAGAGAGCACATTGTGAGTTTCCTTTCTCCATCCCATCCTGAGTGTGAACCAAACATTCCATACCCCACAAGGTCTCCAGTGTTTAAACACCCCACTACAATATGCAAGCTTCATATATTTTGGAGTGTGCTCAGTTACTGTTAATATTGTGTGCTGAACATCATGCGCATTTCAATGATGGTAGCAATTGTAACTATATAATTATATTGTGTTATAAGACAACACATTCCACGACGTGTCATACAGACCATTGTATACCACACAATACATAATTTGTGGCTGTTAAGTTACTTTGTTATGAATTTTCATGCGACATAGTTTAAGACATCATTAAGGACATGGATTTCAGATAACACTGTAGGAGAGTTAATATATATTAATTGTATTTACAAACAATACTAAAATCCAAACAATACACCAATACACACATCTTAGTATTTGGTCCAGCCACCCATTGCATTTAGGACTTCATCAAGGCGATTAGGGATGGAGTCGACCAGCTTCAGGCACACCCCTAGTCGTCGACTTATACTCTCCCACACGTCGTAAGCTTTGGCCTCTATTGCTGTGCAGGTTCGCTGCTCCCCAATATCCCAATCACGTTTCATCATGGCCCAAATATGTTCAATCGGATTAATATCACATCCTAGTGTTGGCCAGTCGATGACCTCAATTTCAGGGTGATCCTGGAGGTAGTCCTTCGCTATGTTGCTGGTATGAATGGGACTGTTGTCATGAACCAGCCTGTTAGTGTGGGGGTTGGAACTGCCATAGCCCGGACTGTAGGAATTAGCACTTGCTCCAGGATGTCTACATACTGCTCACCAGTGAAACGGCCATTGATCTTGACCAGTTCACTTGGCCCATGTGCCCACATCCACCCCCAGAATGACACTGACACCCTACCACTCACTGCGCGATGTTGAATGTGTTTCTCATGGTAGCGTGTGTTGGGGGGCCGCCAGCACTGCCTTGCTTCGGCTCCCACTGACCTGAACACCGTTTCATCGGTAAATATAATGGTTCTCCAGTTTTCTTCTCTATGTGGAAGGTGTTTCAATGCAAAGCCGAGTCGACACTCCTTGTGAGTAGGTGTTAGCCACCCTTTGTGAGCTGGAATATGGCAGTCGATCCCGGCTTCGCGTCTCGTCGTCATGTGATGGCAGTTGAGGCCCAGATTTCTTGTATGCTCCACTGATGTTCGCATTGGATATGCCGTTGCAGCTGCCGCGATCATGGCGTCCATCCTTGCCGACGTTACTCGTGGCCTCCCGCTACGAGGTTTCGTCTCCACTGAGCCCTCTTCCTCCAAACCGGCGGATCCACCTCCTAATCGTCTTGGTGCTCCTATTAACTTCGACAGCATTGTTCGGCACAGTTGCCCCGGCTCTCCACATCCCGATGATTTGGCCTCGCTCAGCAAACACTGCCGACGAATTTGCTCGTCCTGCAGGCATATCTGAAATGGCAGAGTAATATTATGTTGTGGTAACTGATGCAGGCTTTTATATAGTAGAGTAAATTAATGGTATTAGTAACACCTAGGTTAAGTATTATTACTCTGACATAACGTTTTGGTAAATCTTTTTGGATCAACTGCCCAAGAAACCCTTCCTATTTCATGTATTCATAGTGAACTGCAAGTGGATCCTCCCCACCCCCACCCCCAAACCTCCACCACCACCCCTGCGACTGTAGAGTGAACATTCGCCGATAATCATCATCATCATCAAGATTTAGTTTAACCAGACCACTGACACCCATTTGAGTCTCTCCTAGGGCTGGCCAGAGGGATTAATTAACATATAGTTCTGTTACTATAATTTAGTGTTACAGTGTTTGGAGGAGATTACAGTATTTCAAAAAGGTCAAAACTGAACTTAGGGCAAATTTTGGGGTCTCTGCTAAAATATCTTACATTGTAGGGTTAGTGAAGCACATTGTTCGATACCGATTATAAATAGGCCATTCAATGAGAATATGTTGGACTGTTATTTATGTTCGGCAGTTGGAGCATATAGGTGGGGCTCCATTAGGGGAAGACAGGAGTTGGCCATGCGTTAATCGCGTATGCCCAATTCTTAGACGATTCAGAATAGTTTCGTGATGTCGAGAGGATTGTTTTGATGATGACCAAGGATAAACTGATGATTTGATCATTTTTAGCTTATGACTTGTTGGTTCATTTTCCCAGGACTTTTGCTAATCGTCAAATATTAATTGTTTATAGGTAGTTAGCCTCGCTGATAATCAAAATATATGGTTTTCTACTGCTTTACATATTTCTTTGAACATTTTCAGCTATGATATGTTCGTCCCAGATTACATATAACTGTAATAGGTTACATTACGTGAGGGTTCGTTAAATTAAAACGTTTTTCTTCATGTTCATTGAGTCGTTCTGAATTCCATTTCTTCTCAAAATACTACAATACCCAACCCAAACTCCCAGGTTGTAACTGGGGGTGTAACATAACCGAGTAAGGTAACGTGCGGCAAACGCATAGCACATCAAACACCATATTTTTATGGTGAAGTTCACTAAGGAGCTCATACAACAACCGTCATATAATTATAATAGGGTGTCCCACTAATTACAGCAGATATTTGTAGAGGTGAAAGAATATGTGATTCTGAGTATAAAACTTCGATACATATATGGATTTTTCGGTTTACGTTTAGCCGTGAGGTGGATTTTCCAAATTACGCAAGGCAACCATTACAAATGGCGGAGTCGAGGCGGGAGATACCGATAGTGATAGCGAAATATAGGAAAGGGGGAAGAAGGTTTAGGAGTGAAAGAATGTGGGTTAAACGGAACAGACTTTTAGGAGGAGAGAAAGTGTGTGGCCTTCTGCCCACTGCATGGTATTGGGTGGTAGGTTGGGGTGACTGGGGCGATGGGAGGGAGGAAACGATGTGGAGAAAAGAAGGCGAAAGGAAATGAAGGGCCCATCCCTATTTGGGTGGGGTGCACCTCATCTTTAATTTGTTTGGAGGGCCCATTCATTATTTTTTCTGAGTAGGGTTACACTTTTTATTATAGATAGAGGGAAACGGATGGAGATAGAGACGTGGTGGCTCAATATCACATATTCTTTCACCTCTACAAATATCTGCTGTCACTCATGGGACACCCTGCAATAGTATAAGGACGACATGGGCTATGCTGACAAATTAATGTGACTTACCTGTTGGTGACAACGATGGTAGGAATGAGACCTCGGCATGTTTCAGTGTTCGACATCATCTCCTTCCCCTGGTGTGGGTGGCGCCAACCTTGGTAACAACTTGTGTATTCTCCGTGACTACCATTACTGGTAGTCACGGAGAATTAATTACTGGTGTGCCCATCAGTCTCATCGTCGTAGCCATGAACGGCAGTGATATGGTCGTTGTAGTGCTTTTATTTACCCGTTACACATGTCTCACCATGCTTTTTTTTTTTTTTTTACGGGAATTAGCCCACCCGGGCACAAGTCAAACGACCCACAACGGAGCCTGGGGGGAAAAAAAAGAATGGAAAGAAATTGAAAATATAGAAATAAAGGTTATACTGTATTAATCTACACCACGAAGATGCCGGAAAACCAGCTTTTTAAAGTGAGACAGATTGTAAGAGCAAGGAAACACAGAAGAAGGCAGAGCATTCCACAGTTTGGCTGTGTGAGGAAAGAAGGAGGTACTATAATGGGTTATTCTCGTGTGACCGACATCCACAGAGAAATGGTGGGCACCGCGGACAAGACGTGTGTTACGAACCCACGGCCTTGCCGGCGGTACACATGATGCCAAATCCACTGAACATTGCCCGTTAAAGTACCTGTAAAAGAGAGAGAGTAAAGCAACATTGCTGCGAAGAGAAAGGGGAGAGAGATTGTCGATTAAAGGAGGAGAGTTAATAAGACGAAATGCCTTTGATTCCACCCTATCTAATAGTTGGACAGAAGAAGAGCCACCCCAGATATGAGAGCAGTACTCCAAGTTAGGATGAATGAATCCCTTATATACTTGGAGCAACTGCTCAGGAGTGAAATAGCTGCGGCATCTGTACAGCATTCCCAACTTTCGGGAGGCAGCTTTAGTTATACTAAGGATGTGTGATTTCCAGGACATATTGGAGGAAATGGTGAGGCCTAACATATTTATTTCAGAATTTGGGAGGATGATAGCGTCCTGAAATGTAATTGGTGGGAGGTCGTCTAATTTACAAAGTGTAATTGGTAAATATTGAGTTATGTTACTATTGAACTTAACCAAGTTTGTATCTCCCCATTCAGAGACGCTGCACAGATCCGCGTTGATAGAAGTAATGATATCAGTTCTAGAAACAGATCTAGTTTGAGAGTTAGGAGGAAGGGGAAAATGTGAGGAAGAGTGAAGAGTAGAATCATCGGCGTAAGAATGGATAGAATTAGTTGTAGTGTGAAGTAAATCATTGATAAAAAGAAGGAAGAGAGTTGGTGAAAGAACAGAACCCTGTGGGACGCCACTATTGGTAGAAAGGGCGAGAAATCGATCCCTCGACAACAACTGCCATGGATCTATTCTCAAGGAAGCTAGAGATGAGAGAACAAAGTGGGGGAGAGAAACCAAAAGAGGGAAGTTTAGATAGCAAAGACTTGTGCCATACCCTGTCAAATGCTTTGGAGATGTCGAGGGCCACGACAAAAGTTTCCCCATAATCCCTATCTTCATGACATTCTTATTGTTATCAGTGTTTGCCGAATTCACGATGTTATGCTCCACCTACACACAGCCTGTTACTAGACTAATCCCCACCTCCTCTATTCTCCCCACTCACTACAGTGGGCGACATCTGTTGGCCGACCATAGCATTTCCCAGCTGTTTCGAAACTTCAGACTCAAGGTTATTCGAAACCTCACTGGCTGGGTAGTGGACATGACTTTTGTGCACGTAGTATATGGCTACAACGCTGGGGGGTGTACGGGGAGCTGTGTTGGGCTTTGAACTGCATGGAGTGACCAGCAAATTAAATTACATATGAGCTGCACTAAGTGAGCTGTTAACGCCTGGTGAGACGGCTGTGAACTGTGAGTTAGAAAAATCTGTTAAGTTTTAGGACGGCAATCTCTTTTGAGTGGTGAACTGTTATACAAAGAAAATCAAATCCCATTTTTTTACTCATTACATAAACAAATGTAGATGAGTTTTCCCTATGTTAAAAAACTCACACCATTATTAAATATTGCTCAAATTAACTGATAAGTGAACATATCCCAGGTCTTA
The DNA here is from genome assembly GCF_018991925.1 of Homarus americanus. Taxonomy (NCBI): domain Eukaryota; kingdom Metazoa; phylum Arthropoda; class Malacostraca; order Decapoda; family Nephropidae; genus Homarus; species Homarus americanus. The sequence continues at coordinate 13,994,260 of NW_024743709.1, forward strand.
ATGATACAATACTACATACTAGACTCAGTTAAAATACAGTTAAATTAGTTTCTTATTATAGAATTGATGAAAAGTTAGGTAAGGATGATTCCCTTTGATATTCTCTCCCTCCCCCCTCTTTAACTGTGGTGTGTGTGGGGGAAGGAAGAACTGCCAGAGTTGCCTGTGGCTGCAGTGTGCGTGTGTGTGTGTGTGTTTTACACACAGGGTAATGTGATACGTCTAGTGTAGTAGCTCTAAGATAGTGTTGAGGTGCATGCTCTGCTTGTTATCCCTCGCTTTCAGCTATTGCCGCTGGCTAACTCTTGTGGTGAACGGGAAAGCAGCTCCACGTCAGTCTTCTGTCAGTACACAGCCTCTCCATTGCCAAGACTCCTACTGAGCCTCCTCGTGGCAGCGCACGGCAACTGGGTGTCTAGCGACCCCATGCTAATACAGTAGGGTATCTCGGAGCAACAAGGGGCCCCAGAGGTGCGGTGTGCAGGCCCACCGGCGTGTCGACATGCCCTGGCACCCACCAACCCCTGTCCCACCGTCTTGTGGGTTAACTGATAAAGTGCAAGACTACGGGAGTCAACCCAAAATGAAAAAACTGTGTTTGGAGTCGTGCAATAGGCGAAGCACAATAAACCGCGCTCTCGGCAGACTCCTGCGACCCCGCTCAGCAGTCGGTCGTCAAGGGTCTCCTATGCCACCGACAGTTGCTGGGGGAGGCCAAGGTAGCGGGAGTGGTGTTTTGTGCTCCATTATCCCCACTCAAAATCCACACATTGCGCAGGCCCTTTGCTCCAATCATCCTCATCATCTCATTACCATCACGAAAAGACCTACGGCGATGGGAACGAGTGGGGGGCACAGGTCAAGGATATGACTGGAAGAGTTTAGTTCCGAACTGCAAGTAGGCGGTGGTGGAATGATGGTCGCAGAGACGTGGGACAGGGAAGTGTGTCTCTTCACCAGCTTCCATCATGACAAGCAGATCCCAACTGCTTCCTAACGGAGGGACCTAGACAAATGCTGTCTGACTCTTGCTCGGGCGGCCCGCTGCGGCTGTCTAGTCATCCCTTAATGCAGTCGAAACAATCAAAAAAATCAGATTAAGAAAGAACTTAATATTGCTACCTGGAATGTCAGAGGGGAGATAGAAAGACCAAGTAGAAGAACTGCCCTGGTCGCTAATGAGCTCAAGAGATATAACATACTGTAGATACTGCTGCTCTTAGTGAAACACGACTGAGTGGGGAGGACTCGCTAACTGAAGTGGGGGAGGGCTACACCTATTTCTGGAGGGGACTCCCAGAAGACACGCGCCGTGATTATGGGGTGGGTTTCGCTGTCAAAACATAACTCCTTCGCAACATCCCTGAGACGCCCGCTGGAATAAACGAAAGGCTCATGACATGGCGCATCCTCCTGGTCAAAGGTCGTTAGGTTACCATCTTCAGCGATTATGCAACCCATCCTTGATGCTAATGAAGAAACAAAAGACCGCTTCAATAGTATATTGGAAACTGCTCTTGCAGATGTACCACCAACTGATAAAATTCTACTTTTTGGGGATTTCAATGCTAGAGTTGGCTCAAACTATGAAACATGGGAAAAAATTCTGGGCAAGCATGGAGTAGGCAAGATGAACAACAACGGACTCCGACTCCTTACACTGTGCTCAGAATACAATCTTACGATCACTAACACCTGATTCCAGATGAAAACCAATTAAGGGACCTCATTGAAACATCCTCGATCAAACACTGGCACCTCCTTGACTATGTTATTAGTCGCCAAGATGACCTTAAGGAGGTGAAAATCACAAGAGCCATGAGGGGTGCAGACTGTGGCACGGACCATAGGCTAATGAGATGCAGGATTCGCATGATAATTCGACCCCAACACCTGAGGCAAGGCCCCAGTCGTAAACTTAACATCAAAACCCTCAGTAATCCTGAAACCTCTAACTCATTAGAAAACAAGATCACCGAAAAACTCACAGCCCATGAAATTATGGAACCTGCACTGTGAAAGATGGCTGGAAAGAGTTGAAAATTGAAATGAGTGAAGCTGCAATAGAAACACTTGGCTTTTCTAAAAAGGACTGGTTTGATAAGAACTCACCTACTATCCATGATCTTCTCAAAACCAAAAAAATAGCCCACGATGCAGTGCAATCAAATCCTCAATCACAAACACTGATGGACTGGTTAACCAACATCAGGTCAGAAATTCAAAGACTGTTAAGCAGCATGGAAAATGACTGGTGGGTAAAAAAAGCACAAGAAATTCAAGCCTTTGCTGATGTCAATAACACACACGGCTTCTATGAGGCAGATAAGTCCATTTATGGCCCACAAAGAAGAAATGTCACACCAGTAAGATCTTTAGATGGCACCACAATCTACAAAGGCAATCAAATAATTGCAGCAAGGTGGGCTGAGTACTTCAGCACACTTCTAAATCAAATTGATCCAATAACACCAACAGCACTGGATAACATCCCACCAATGCCGACCATGCACCCCCTGGATGAAGCCTCACTCCTACAAGAAATGAAAACTGCAATACGAGGGCTCAGCAATAACAAGGGCGCTGGACCTGACGGCATTCCTGCTGAAATCTACAAACATGTAGGTCACCATCTGACTGAGCGCCTCCATTGCCTCTTACTCACCATATGGGCCACAGAGACCATCCCCCAGGATTGGAAAGATGCAAATATCATAATAATCTATAAGAATAAAGGTGACAAAGCAATCTGTGGTAACAGCAGGGGCATCTACCTCCTTGTAGTTGCTGGCAAGATCCAGTCGAAAATCATGTTATCAAGACTTATCCAACACCCAACGGAGAACACTCTTTCTGAATCCCAATGTGGATTTAGAAAGGATCGCAGTACAATAGACATGATCTTCGCAGCTAGGCAAATTCAAGAAAAGAGTCGAGAACAAAATATAGACCTTTACACACCGCCTTCATTGACCTCTCCAAATCATTCGACACAATAAACAGAGAACTTTTGTGGACTATGTTGGAGAGGGTAGGTGCACCACCAAAATTTTTAAACTTCCTCCGCCAGATGCATGATGGAATGCAGGGCCAGGTACTTGTGGGTGGTGTGCAGTCAGAACCATTTAGTGTCCTAATGAGCATAAAGCAGGGCTGTGTGCTGGCACCTGTGTTGTTTAACATCTTTTTGCTGGCTGTCGCACAATTCTCACACAATGCCTTTGGGCCTGATGCAGGTGCGGGCATACGATACCGTCATGACGGTAGCCTTTTTAATATTAGACGTCTGGAAGCCTACACAAAGACCTTAACAACTCTGGACATAGAACTACCGTATGCAGATGACTGTGCATTAATGACACATAACAGAGAATCTATGCAAGGTGCACTGGACGTGATCTCAGGTATTTACAGCTCGCTTGGTCTGCATATTTACACCCAGAAGACTGAGATTTTTGTCCTTCGCATTGTTACAGCAATAGAAGCAACACAATACTACATTAATGGAGATCCTATCAAAATAGAATAACAGTTTAAGTTCCTTGGTAGCACTCTCACACCCACCTGCTCACTGAGTATGTAAATTCAAACCAGAATCAATTTAGCCTCAGCTGCAATGGACGTTTGAGAACAAGAGTATTTCTCAACAATGACCTCAAATATGGAAAGAAGACTGCAGTTTATCGAGTGGTCTGTATATCTACATTATTATATGCTTCAGAAACCTGGACGCCCTACAGACGCCATATCCAAATGCTGGAAAGATCCACACTAGATGCCTTAAGCGTATCTTTGGAATATCCTGGGAAGATAGAGTGACTCATGAAGAACAATATCGTCGCTCAAACATGACCAGCATTGAAACCATGCTAACCAAAAGACACTTGCGCTGGCTTGGACATGTTATCAGGATGCCAGATGTTATGGGTTGCGTTAGGCTTACCCACACAACCAACTCCAAAGTTTGTTAAACTAGAGATAAGACACCCGGCGAGGCATAACTGGGATATGTATTTTCAATTTGTGGCATGTTAGCCAGCCTTTAGGGGGGTGGGCAGTGAAACAGTGTTGTACTGTTCATCGCTTCACACCCAAAAACCTCATTTTAAGTAGTATCCCCTGAGCCATGGGTTAGTTAAGACGTCGTCTCCATCTTCTCCCTCCTGAAAGGGGGCGGGACACCACACCACGCAGAGTCCTCCACCGCACTCCGTCCTGTGAACCGTCGTCGACACGAGACTAAGCGTGTTAACCTAGGTTGTTATCCCCGTGGAAATATCACTTGTGGATGCCTGGTTGCAACAAGAGCAATCCAGGCTGACCTATCAAACCTACAGTAAATGGTTAATTAATTCACGCTTACAGAGTTCTCCTGCACGAAACCCGTCTACAGTGACTGTCAGTGACGCTAGACTATGTGTGGTAACCCAAGAGTACCTTTTTGTTGTTATGGCCGTGGAAAGAAGTTCTTGTGATGAAGCCTGGTTGTAACAAAAGCAATCCAGGCTGGCAGTAAATGTATCACTTGAAGAATTAAGGCTCTGTTAAGTCATGCCCACAGTAGAGTAATCACATGTGTCTCCAAGTTGGAAATTCCCTCTTTTAGAAGATAAACTTTATTACAGCGTGAACGTGAGTGAATCATATATCCATGCAAATTGTAAATCATTGTATGGAAGCTTGACAAATGAATGTAAGTGCAATTATCTGCCCGTATCTGTGATCCTATCTTATTATTACTAAAGGTAATGACTGATTGGTTATGACAAAGTATAACCAATAACTTAGATGGATGTTGAAAATTAAATGAATTCATTAAATCATCATTTTTCAAGTATAAATCATGGAATGTCGAGTGGTGGAGTGAACTTCTACGTAGGTACGCCATAATCTCCTGTAAGTAATCAGTGTGAAGGTATCGAACTCTACGGTAAGAAAAAAGAAATACGACATATTATTATTGTTATATAATATATTCCACTCATATTCCACCAATTCACCGAAAACCATGACAATTGGGGACGGAGTGGCGGTGGATGACTCTGTGTGGTGTGGTGTCCAGCCCCCTTTCAGGGGGGAGAGGATGGAGACGACTTCTTACCTAACCCATGGCTCAGGGGATACTACATAAAATGAGGTTTTTGGGTGTGAAGAGATGAACAGTACAACACTGTTTCACTGCCCACCCCCCTAAAGGCTGGCTAACATGTCACTAATTGAAAATCCATGTCCCAGTTATGCCTCGCCGGGTGTCTTATCTCTAGTAAAACAAACTTTGGAGTTGGTTGCGTGGGTAAGCCTAACGCAACCCATGACACCAGACCACCGGCTTCCAAGACAAATATTATATGGCAAGCTCTCACATGGAAACCGCTCGGCGGGAGGACAAAAAAAGATATATAAGGACCACTCTAAAACTCTTCTCAATTGCTGTAATATACAACCAAATTCAACGGAGCAACAAGTCTCAGGCCATTCCTTATGGCCCTCAACATGCCATAGAAGAGAGGAAACACTTGAGACCTCACTAAACCAAAAGAGTGCTACTAAAAGTAGCCCAACGACACCAGAGGGCTCAAGGCATAATTCCTCTCAATGAACAACATCCCTGTCACCTATGCAACAAGATCTGTGCCTCCAGGATTGGACTCCATAGTCATCTACGGTGGCATCAGAGGAATAACACATAACTCATCAATCATCTCATCTGAGGCAACGTGGTCATCGACTTCGATGGACTGCCATAAGCAAGCAAGGTTAAAATACATTTCATTAATCTTGCGGCAAAAGAGTACAGCACTCCTGATATATCAGTAATTCAAAACCCATAAAATATACTATGTTTGCAAGAAAAAATGTACAGTAATACCACTGTTATGCATTTTTACCTGCCCCAATGCTTCAAACGCTAACTTGTGAGACATAGTGCATTCATCCCAGACTATGAGGCTGCATTTTTCTAAGAGTTTTGCCTTTGCCGATCCTTTTTTGATGTTGCACACTGGATTCTCATTGTGAGCGAGGTTGAGAGGCAGTTTAAAAATTGAGTGTGCAGTACGTCCTCCTTCTAGTAGTGTTGCAGCAATGCCTGAGGATGTCACAGCAAGAGCAATTTTCCCCTGATGACGTACTTTGGCCAACGGAAGGTTAATCAGGAATGTTTTTCCTGTCCCGCCAGGTGCATCGAGAAAGATCATACCACCCTGCTCCACTTGTATCGCTTGCAAGATCTGTTTATAAGCATTCGCTTGATTGAATTGAAACAAATGAATTGAAACAGTTTATTTAGCCAGAAAAATACAGATACAGAGTGGATAATAATAACAATATTAACATGGCTGAGCCAGTTGAGAACCTGAGCTCATTTTCTTCAAGAAAATTCACCAGAACTTCAACTGAGTAGTCTGTCTCTCTGAGCAACTCCCTGTTTGCAACTACTGTTCAGTCCCCAAAACTTCTTCCATCAATAGTTCATTAACGGTGTATATAAGTTCCACTACAACGGTAGAGCAAAGTATATTTTTTTAGCATTAAACTGTTATTATTTTATTGTATAATCATCACTACATATAACACCATCCTTGATCATCACTACATATAACACAATCCATCATCAGTACAGATCGGTAAAGTAGGTACCGAGATTCTCGTGCGGACACACAAACACACATACTTCTTTGTTTTATATATATATATATATATATATATATATATATATATATATATATATATATATATATATATATATATATATATATATATATATATATATATATATATATATATATATATATATATATATATATATATATATATATATATATATTGATAAAATCACAAGGGAAATGGGAAACAATGGAGCACCTTAGCTTTCGTTTTTATTCAAGAAATCTTCAGAGGCAACTGAATTACAAGGGCCGAGAGAAGCTTAATTACACAGGGTGACCTTACTAAACATAAGGTCAGGTCATAAACATGACATCCACAAATCTGCACACCAACATCAACACACACGCAAAGGAACTTAAGAGAAAGGTCGACGTAACTAGTCATGTTAAGTCAAGTAAAAAATATGGGACCCACTAATCATCTATCCTACATCTAACTCGAATGCTTTCAAAGCATTTTTAACCTTGAGCCACTGACAAATAAATTTGTGTAACATATTATCAGTTTTGTACTGACTAACACTAAGGTTTATAAAATTTAATTCCCTAATCAAACTTGCTTCACCCAGAAGTCTTTCTGTGACACATGATGATTTGTACACTTCTAAGATGTTTTTCCAATCTATGGGATGATTATTGTTCCTAACATGAACAAACAGTGCACTGCTTTCAGATGCTGTTCTAATATTTTACTTATGCTGTTTAATTCTGAGTTGTAATGCTTTCCCAGTCTGTCCTACCTAATTTCCATTACATTTGCTACATGGAATGCAGTAAACCCTTCCATTAACATTCAACGTTGGGCTATTCTTGATTAATATATTAGTAATAGTTGAGTCATACTTAAAAACAACATTAATATTTAATAATTTAAGGGACTGAACTAACGGGACAAATTCATTGCGATAAGGTAGAATCAAGATATTCTTAAATGTAGGGTGTTCAATTATTTGTTGCAGATCATTAAGTGAGGAAAACAGAGTGCCTCAGCTCCACCTGGGTGATTCACTACAGAGCCTTCGTAGAGGATCTCGGTGTTGGGGTGTGTACAGTAGATAGCAACGACTCATGGCAGGAAGTGTGATAGTCAAAGAGTTCCATATAGTTGGTAGAGTTTTGAGAACAGTATAGGAAACAAAGAAAAATGGTCATAGTTGGTAGAGATATTTTTAGCCAGATGACATCATAAAGGGAACCACATTGGAAACAAGAAAAAACGAAGTTCCCAAGCGCTTTTGTGGAATTCGCATCTACAGTGATTTATATATATATATATATATATATATATATATATATATATATATATATATATATATATATATATATATATATATATATATATATATATATATATATATATATATATATAGAACATAAGAATATATGAATGGAGGAAACTGCAGCGGGCCTATTGGTCCATACTGGGCAGTCCTGTTTACACCCAACCCCTATTGCTCATATAAGCATCCAACCTATGTTTGAAGCTATTCAGCGTATTCGAGTTAATGATATTTGGTAACTTGTTCCATTCATCCACTACTCTGTTTCCAAACCAGTGTTTACCTATTTCGCACCTAAATCTAAATTTGTCTAATTTAAAACCATTGTTACGAGTTTGCTCCTGGTTGGATAGTTTGAGTACCTTTGTAATGTCCCCTTTGTTTAGCCTTGACTTCCATTTATACACCTCTATCAGGTCGTCCCTCGCTACCTCTCTCGAGGGAGTGCAAATAAAGATGCTTTAACCTGTCTCTATACTCAAGGTTCCCAATGCCCGGGATTAGTCTTGTCATTCTCCTCTGAATTCTTTCCAAGGATTCTATATCCATTCTGTAATATGGTGACCAGAACTGAACTGCGTAATCCAGGTGTGGTCTCACAAGCTCAAGATGCAGTTTTAGGATGACCTCGCTAGTCTTGCAACTAACACTCCTTTGTATGAACCCAAGTACTTTATTAGCCTTGTTACTAGCAAAAACACATTGTTTACCTGGCTTAAGGTTCCTACTTATCATTACTCCTAAATCTCTCTCGCAGTCGGATTTCTCTATGGCATCGTTGTTCATCTGGTATCTGGTTTCCCTGTTTACATCTCCTATACTGAGTACTTTACATTTGTCCACGTTGAATTTCATCAGTGTGTGTGTGTGAGTGTGTGTGTGTGTGTGTGTGTGTGTGTTGTTATACAGAAATCCGACTGTGAGAAGAAATTACGAGTAATGATAAGTAGGAATCTTAAACCAAGTCAACAATGTGTATTTGCTCAAAACAAGGCTGAGAAGTACTTGGGTTCATACAAAGGAGTGTTAGTTACAAGTCTAGTGAGGTATACAATACAATACAAAAATACTAGTGACAGGGGGAAGGAGGTTCAGTGGAAGAATAAAGGGAGGATTGAAGTGAATTTTAGGAGGAGAGAACAGATGCAGTGCCTAAACACCGCTTGCGTGAGGGATTATAAGATGGAGGCAGCAGCAACTCGCCTGTACGCGGCCGGGAGGCGACAAGACACAGCCAGGCTAGCGTCAGGTCAAGCGTCAGGTGCATGTTGGGTTGGGCAATGGATGTTCAGTGCTTGGTCGGCTTGATTGTGTGTGTTGGTTTCTTGTGTGGAGGAGATGTCTTGGTCTTCTTAGCTTGATGTCGATTTTCTTCACACTCTCCTCCTCTTCTTGCTCTCTTGAAGTGTCCATTCGTTTGTGTTTGGGTCTTGTTGTTCGTCTTCCTCGTGTATTAAGTTCTCATGGGTGTGGAGGAAGTCAGAGACGGTGAGGTTGACCACGTGGGCTTCAGCTCCACGGGCCACGTGGTGTTCTTGGTTCTGTGTAGTGGGCGTCTTCTCTTGAGTTTTCTTTTCTTGGTTTTTCTTTTCTGCTGTTTTTTTCTTTTCTTGGGAGCGTAGAGCAAGGAGGGCCTCTTTGTAGCTCAGTATCTTCTCAAGACGAGCCTTGGCTACCCTGCATTCCTCCTTCCATTTGGGGCAGGTCCGGTCGGCGGAGGAGTGTGGGCCACCACAAGCAGCGCATTTTTTTACTTTGTTGGGGCAGACCGTGTAGCGGCGTCCAGGGCTGCTACACATGGAGCAGGTGTCCTCCTGCGCCTTACACTTGTTTACAGTGTGTCCATAGTGCTGGCATTTGTAACACCGTTTCGGTCTGCAGTAGGGCTTGACTGGCACAGTTACCCACGCCAGTTGAGCTTCCTTGGGTAAGGTGGAGTGGTGTCCGATGAGGGCAGTGGTGTCGGACAGCTTCTTCACAACTTGAAGTTGCTGCCCCTTGAGGAGCTCACTCAGCTCTGATTTGTCCATGTGGGCAATTTCGGCGTGGGAGATTACACCCAGCTTCAAGTTGTCCCACATGTAGGCAATCATTTTAAAAAGAATGCCGCTGATGTCTGGGCATGCCCTTCTCGACGAAGGTGATCTTGATGTCACCATGGAGCTTTAGACATTCCACCTTGGTGACCCCCACGATCCCATTAGTTTCAAAAAACTTCTGGAGAACTAGGAGGTTTAGTTTCTTGGGGCAGGTCGGCGTATCCGGACGTATCCGCGCCACGTAATCAAACTCGTAACCGTTCATGGTGAGAGAGGGTTAGAGAGTGAATGACTAGTGAGGTTATCCTAAAACTATATCTTGTGCTTGTGAGACCTCACTTGGATTGAGCTGTTCAGTTCTGGTCACCGTATTACAGAACGGATATAGAATTCCTAGAAAGAATTCAGAGGAGAATGACAAGACTAATCCCGGGCATTGGGAACCTTGAGTACAGAGAAAAGTTAAATCATCTTAATTTGCACTCCTTTGAGAGACGTAGAGTGAGGGGCGATATAATCGAGGTGTATACATGGAAGTCAGGGCGAAACGAAGAACATAAGAACATAAGAAAATAAGGAGTCTGCAATAGGCCGGTTGGCCTGTGCATGGCAGCTCCTGTCGAGAGTTACTACCACTCTCTATCATCCTTGAATCTATCCAGCCTCCCTTTGAAACTTTCCAGCGTTCCAGCACTTACTACAAAGTTGCTAAGCTTGTTCCACTCGTCCACCACCCTATTGGTAAACCAGTTCCTTCCTATCTCCCTCCTAAACCTAAACTTATCCAACTTGAATCCGTTGTTCCAACCAGGAGAGAACTCGTAGCAATGGTTTTAAATTAGACAAATTTAGATTTAAGCACGAGATAGGTACAACATTGGTTTGGAAATAGAGTAGTGGATGAGTGGAATAAGTTACCAAACATCATCATTAACTCGAATATGCTGGATAGCTTCAAATATAGGTTGGATGAATATATGAACGATAGGAGTTTGGTGTAAACGGGACTGCAGAGTATTGGGCAATAAGTCCGCTGCAGTTTCTCCCATTCTTATGTTCTTATGTTCTTTTTCCATCCCTTCCCCTTCCTCCCTCCTGCCCTTGCACCTTGAACACTCACTAGCCCCACACTTGAGTACCACCTCACCTCACCCCCTCATCCCTACCTCCTCCACAATTACACTCTCAGCTGACCTAAAGCTTCTTGTATGCCAGCACCATTTATACCGGCGAGGCCTAAAATGACTCCACTGGGCCGTCGACACCACCTCGGTCCCAATCAACCAGCTGATTGACCAATGGACGCCCACAGAAAGACTCCAATCATGGTAGGGCCGCGCCGTAGACATTGGCGGATATAGCTTGCCTGCGGGGGGTTGGCGGAGGACGGGAGGAGGGCCGGTAGGGTCGAGGAGGTGCAGAGGGAAGGGGAGGGAACGTGTGGGGAGTGGCAGTGGAGGGTCGTAAGTGTCCACCCAGGTGGTGCGGACGTCAGGAGATTGCTTCACCACACCTGCTGTAGTTGGACCAGCTGCCTAGAGGAAGAGGAGATGGGGGGTTTAAGGAAGAAGAGTGAGGTAGGAGAGAGAGATTTTGTGTCGTGGAGATTTTATGTGTTGGATAGTCATAATGTTGGTAGTAGTGGTGGTTGTGTTTAGCGATGGTGGTGGAAGTGGTGGCAGTGTTTAGCAATGGTGGTAGTGGTGGTTGTGCTTAGCAATGATGGTGGTGGTGGTTGTGTTTAGCGATGATGGTGGTACTGGTGGCTGTTTTTCGCGATGATGGTGGCGGTGGTGGTTGTGTTAGGACTAATGGTGGTAGTGCAGTTGTTTTTTACATAAATGGTGGTAGGGGTGGTTGTTTTTTAGCCGATTGTGGAAGTGATGACTGTATTTAATAATTGACAGTTAAAATTATCTTCTCTTCCCTGCTGACATCATTAATCTTTATAAACGCCAGTCATATAGATTTTTGCTGTTTAATTGATAAAATTCATGGATCCTAGTTAGCTGATGGGAGAGACTAAATCACGTGTACTAATTTAACCTTAAAACTTGGGGAAAGGAAATATTACATGTTTTTCCACATCCGAGAAACTTCCCCTTGGTCTTGGCTGTTCTGTGTATAGAAACATTGACCTTGCATAAATTTACGATGGCAATATTATGATGTTGAAAAATAACGTTACTTGATAGTAAAATGATTTTATAAAACATTGTCACCATATGTAATTTAAGTACATTATAACTATATCGATTGTTTTAGAATGTATTTCAGCACTTAGAAAGAATAACATTTAAGTCAAGCACTTATAGAATTTTGAGTTTCATGCATTTTCCTACAAAGGCACCGCAGACTGACTAATACTCATCTTAGTTTATCTTTATCATACTGTATATAATATGAACTTTAAGAGAATAAAGGCACAATTTATTCGTGTCCCCAAAGGTCATCATATGGCCTGGCCATAATGCAAATAATCTCTCTCATTACTGCCATAATAGCACAATACAACATTATAACTTTCAGTGTCCCTAACGCTACGTCGTGGTCACGTAGCCAGCCACTATACATCACACGAGACGCCGTTAACCAAATCTCTTGTAACCAACATATTGCAAGTAAATTTAGCAGAGTCGCAACATTGAAGTAGATATTACTTCTTTAAATGTATAATTTCTTTTATATTTTGTATAATATGTATTAGTAAACCTAATGACTACTGGGATCTTAAAAAGGACGTTAGGCTTAAGTATAGCGTGTGTTGGTACAGGTTGGCGTAAGGTGAGTTGGAGGTGAGGAGGCGGAGAGTTGTTACTGTACACTCGGTAAAAAAATATTTTTTAAATTCTTGTGCGAAACAAAATGACAACACGAACTAAGTTTTTGATAAGGGCCCATGAGGCATAGTGTTATTCACCAATCATATTGCAACGAACTAATTTTATATTTCGAAATAAATAACTAAATTAGGCCCATCATAATTGGTAGGAAATGTCTCACAATCAAGCCTACTAACCATAGCGGACAAACGATTGTTCTTCTCCAAATTCATCGGACCCTTCTTAATGATACTTTTTTTACCGAGTGTACGTACATCGTCTCATGGACAGAGTAAAAGAATCGAGCAGCGCCTCTTTAAATGTGGGTATTAATACCTAAGGATTTCAGGAGGAATAGTGGATAAAAAGCTTGCGGCACTCCCAGTTCACCCAGTCGTGAATGGGTACCTAATCATATAGGTCAGGGGTGGCGAACCTTATTGAGAGCGTGTGCCTAAATTGACGATAATATTCTGAAAAATTCTCTCGCGCACCCGTGGGAATTTTGAGCAGAAGATTATTATTATTATTATTATTATTATTATTATTATTATTATTATTATTATTATTATTATTATTATTATTATTATTATTATTATTATTATTATTATTATTATTATTATTATTATTATTATTATTATTATTATTTTTACATTAGTATTTTACATTTTTTTAAAGAGAAAGAGAACAAAATGCTTGAAAGCATTCTTAGAGAAGTTTGTTTAGGCAACCAGTAACTCTTCTGAATTGTATTAAAGGGGACAACTTTCGGAATTACATGTAATTTATAACGTAATTCACAAGAGGTAAAATTAATTATCTACTTGACAATAATAATGGGCCTTCATTTTAGAAGAAAGGAGGAGTCCTGTTGCTTATTTACGAGTATTAATTTTTTTTACTATTAACAAAAGTATAACAGAGAGAGAGATTGAAATAAATGAAAGCATTTAAGAAAAAACCTGTTCAAAAAATTATTGATATCAATGTTTTTAAAAAGACAATTGAAAAATAACATCATTTATTAATAGTACTGTACCTTATAATCAATATATGAAATGTGACAGTGAAATGATAAGCTTTGGTTTGTAGGGGTATCGAGATATTAATGTTGTCTAGCACTCAGGATGGAAGGAAACTCTAATGTGGTTTTCTTATATAATATAAGTTATATGATAGACAGTCTGGTGCTGGAGGTGCCGTGTGGTGAGGAGCTGCTCAGTAGAAGACGTTCGGTGAGTAGCGTGTTGAAGGAGGTAGATGTGCAGGAGCTTCGTTAGAGAAGATGTTGCCTGTTGCTGGCCTCCTGGTTGAATGAATGCTAACAGCGTGGAGCTTGCTGGAGGAGGTGTTGCTTGTTCAGGAAGATGGGCAGAATGAGAGTTGGTTGGTGAGGAAGCTCAGAGAAGGACAGCTGGTGGGTCGCCATGCTCGCTGGAGGGAGCGAGGGCCGCCAGGCAGGCGAGGAGAAGCGAAGGCAGCCAGGCAGCGGCGGAGGAGGAGGTGTTGCTTGTTCAAGAAGAATGGTCAGAATGAATCTCAATGGAGAGACAGAGCTTATATACCCAGCAGCCGCTTTGAGTCATGTTGGGAAAACCCAGAAAGTCGCCGGTTCCTGGTTCCGTTGCTAAGATACGGTAACATCTGGTTGGTTGCTAGGGAAGGCTGTAGCAGGTGGTGGCTGTGGCTACGCAGTTGTAGGCAGTTGTAGGGGAGACGTCCACTACAGGTTCATACAGTATTATAAAACAAAACCAAAATCAAAGAAAGGAAAATAAGCATATTTTACTCTCAGTGAGACTTTTGCTGCTGCACCAACGATGACAGATATTTTATATCAGGCTTGTATTTGGTTGTTTTGAGAGCTATGCATGCAGCACTAGTTTCATCAGTAAGTCTATACTCCTGTAATTAGACTTGACAAAGTTCATCACTGAAAACAATGACTCACATGAATATGTAGATGAAAATACTGTTAATACTGCCATTGCTAAATTTTTCAGACAGTCAAATGTTTCAGGAATGGAATTCCAGAGTTTCAGAACCTCATTTACTGCAATTTTCGGCGCTGGTCCAGGCACTAACCGATCTCTTTCAATATTTTCTAGTTCAGCTCTTAAGTCGACAAATTTTTGTCTCCAAAGTGAGCTGTTTTGTAAATCAATCAATTGCATCTCAAAATTATCCAAATCAATCCACTGCAACATTTCCAAATTCAGTTTGTCTAATGTTACAATGTCTGCATAGTTTATGAATTTTGCAGTTTCTTCAAATTACCTAAACTTAGTAAATCTTAAAGAAAATTGTTCAGTAGTTGAATCAATGATGCTCGAAAATTGCATTTCAAGGCCCTGAATGTCTTTTTTCTTATGAATTTCAAGATCAGTCATGTGGTTTTTTTTTTAGGTTTGGGAAATATTTAAATGTGCCATTGTCGACATACCTTTTAAAAATTTTCAGTTTGATTTCAAAGACTTTTATGTAATCAAACATAACATCAAGTGTTTTGCCAGATCCCTGTAATTTGATGTTCAAGTCATTTAAATGTGAGGAGAAATCTGTAAAAAAAAAATCAACCTACAAATCCATAAAACGTCAGATAATTCTTGACAAGAAAATTTTTCATTCTTCAAAAACAGACGAATGTCATCAAAACACTCAACAAATCGTTTAAGGGCAGAACCTCGACTAAGCCAACGAACATTATTGTACATAAGTAGTCCTGTGTACACCGAATTCACCTCACTCAGTAAATTCTGAAATTGTCTTTTTTTCAAAGCACGCGCAAAAATAAAATTGACTACCTTGGTTACAATTTTCATCACTTCTTCAAGTTCTTTAAGGCCAGCTTTTGCACACAAAGCCTCTTGGTGTACAATACAATGAAAGGCTACCAGTGGATGTCCAACATATTTTTCAAACAAATTTACAAAACCTGCTTATCTACCAATCATGCTGGGTGCACCATCAGTTGTCACGGAAATTGTTTTTGAAATATTAACTTGTCGATTAGACAGTTCATGTACTACTGCCTTACACATTTCAGCCCCTGTGGTATGTTCAAGTAAAGTTACCAAGTTAAGCAGTTCTTCACATATTTCATCGCCCCTACAAAATCGAGCAATAATGTCTAGCCTAGCTGATGATGTAACATCAGTGCTCTCATCAAGACAAATGGAAAGCAGTTTACATGAACCAATATCTTTATATCTTTTGTTAGCTGTTCTACTATGTTTGTTTTCATCTTTAATATTCAATCTTTTACTGTGTTTCTACTCACTGGCAAATCCTTGATGCCCTGAATATTTTTTTTCCTTTTCTAGAAAACCGTTAAAAAGGAAAGGATCACATTCTAGCCATGATTCTTTAATATACTCCCCATCGCTGAGTGGTTTTTCATGTTGAGCAATAATCTTTTAAATCTCAAAACCAGCAGCAACTAAGTTGGAACTGCCTGAAACAAATTTCATCAAAACATTTGACTGCATTTTTTTTGTTCCTGATTTCTCGAGAAATGTGTTCTTTTTGTTCTTGCTCACTTTTATCGCAAAGCCATTTATGAACAGTTTTATAATGCCGCTTTACAGAGGAAGTCCTGTACACCATTGTTTCGGAACATAAGATGCATAATGCTTTATCACCCTTTTTGATCATGCCAAATCTTTCACGCCACGATTCTTGAAAATCTCTGCTGCTGCTGCTGCCTTCATTTGAATTTTTTTGTTTCTTTGCTTGTTGAGCTGACATTCTGGACAAGCTGAAAAGGGTACACACTATGCAAATACTAATGCGAAGTCAAAACAGAGTAGTAAACAGTAATGCAGTTTACAAATCACTTTACCAATAAATAATCACTCAATCACATTCCACACGACATTATATTCTAATCGTCAAACATTTCAAGAATTTTATTATTCGTTTCATTAGTTTATTATCGTTTTCTTCTATGTCACAAAATATCCAGTGTTCACTTCCAAACAACTGAAGGAAAATATGTGCAGAGCGAAGCCAATGCCAACCATTCACTTCTATCATTACCCGAATACTGATGGGTACACTGTGTCGGCAGGGATTTCAAACGTGCCATCCGTAGTAAAGTGTTCTCGCAACCGCCCAGCTGGCGCCAAACTGGCGTGAGACGTCTCCTGTTAGTAGAGCGGATAATGAAAAATTCGTGCAAATGGTGATACAAACATGCAATTTGGCATGATCATAACCTAGGGGCTACTTGTCAAATCTGCCTGATTGGCCATTTAGAAATTCAAGATGGCGGCCATTTTTCAAGATGACTATCAAATTGACCTTCGAAAGATTTTTTTTTATAGAAATTGATGTAGTTGGTCAATCTAAATGATCTTAGTGTCGATATGTATGTTTTCAAGCATGCTCAGGTGATTTTTTTTCTGATACTCTCAGATATATGTTTGTCTTATTTATTACTGGTTTTATGTACTGGTTTTATGTTTTTCCAACTAGGTGAGGGTAGCATGCAGAAGGTCTCTGCATGTGAGGGAGTGATTGTCGAGCACTACCAGGACACACTGGTGACATCACTGCTGTGCAACCCAGCATGGGGTTCAGTGTCAGCTAAGAAAAAGCATGTCATACTGCAACAGCTTAGTGTCCCAAATGCTGCTTAACCAACCGCAAATGGATTGACAGGATGTGCCAGTGCGGGAGAGCCGAGCCAAGGATAACGGGATTTTAGTTATCTGGGTGGTGTACAGATCACGCAGAAGAGGAGTCAGCCATTTGAAGTGAGCATTACGTCTCTGCTTCCCCTGCTTCGAGATCAGGCACACTCTGTGGCAACCATCAAGCATGTTATGAAAAAAGTTCGTGATACAGTGGCTTTTCTGAACCCAGGTCAGATCCTTGTCATAATAGCTGCTGACCAGCCACTGTATGCCCTGGCAAAACAAATCCAATTGCATTGGCCTGAGTATGGAGAAGACAGGCATGTTATTATGTTCGGGGCACTTCACATAGAGATGGCTGCACTGAAATCACTAGGAACGCTACTACAAGACAGTGGTTTCCTTGTTGAAGCAGGAGTGGCTTCATCTGATACACCAGAGTCTTTTCTGTCTGTATCAAGTGTAACTAAGACAAGATTAGCACATCAAGTCACAGCATGCAGCTTGTACAAACTGATGAAGGAGGCATACCAGGGCTATTGCTCTGATGAGTCTGTAAGGTCAACTTTGAGCTTTGAAGACTGGTGTAAGCAACGGAGGCTTGAGAGTTCACAGATCCAATTCTGGAACCTTGTGCTGGACATGGAGCTCACCATCTTCATGTTGATCCGCTCATTCAGGGAAGGCAATTTCAAACTCTACCTTGAAGCACTCTCAGAGCTGATCCCTTACTTCTTTGCGAACAACAATGTTAATTATGCCCGATGGCTTCCAATTCACATTCGAGACCTGATGTGCCTTGAGCAACAACATCCAGAGGTAGCGAGGGAGTTCTACAAGGGGAACTTTGTTGTCCACAAGTCAGGAAGAGAGTTCTCTGCCATTGCTATTGATCAAACTTATGAACAAAACAATGCAGTGATTAAAGGCGATGGCTGAGCAATTGGGTTGACTGAGGACCCAGCAGCACTTCGTAGGTGGATGGTGGCTGGACCTGAAGTGAGTCGTCTTGTTGCTGGATATGAAGCTGCGTCAGGTGCAAAAGATGGAACCACCACCAGCAGCCGACATCATGAGTAGACCCTGGGTGCACAGAAATCTTTCTTTGAGAAGGTGGAAGCACATTCCAAGGTGCTGGGGGAGATGGGCAAACCTTTCCAAGAAGAGTCATCTGACCTTCTGGTGTTAGACACAAAGAACATTGTAGATCTAGATATTGCTAAAATGGTTGGTACACACCATGACAGAGGAAAAGAGCAATTCCAGTCATTCTTAGAGGGACTAAAGAATGATGGTAAATGTCTGTTCTACCATCCAATTAAGAAAAACAGATCCTCCTTCTTCAAACATGACCACGTTGTTAGCAGTTCCAAGGAGAAGGTACTGACAGATGACTGTCAGATGTTCTCGCGACTCTATATCTCCAGTCAGAACAGACAGTATGACTTGCAAGAATTCTTCAAGCATGAGTACCAGTCAGCTCCTGCCTCCCTCAGTGACAATGGCAGGCTTCATACGTGTCAGAAGTCACAGCTGGCTGAAATTCTTCAAGAACAAGTGAATGCTACATGGAGATGCTATCATCATAGATGGCTCAGTACTGATCAATGCCCTGCCTCCACTCACCTCAAAGACTTTTGATGCCTATGCCAGAGAAGACATCCTGCCCAAAGTAGAATTCTATGGTGCCAAATACAGTACAATAGGGTGGGTGCAGTGTTTGATGTGCACAAAAATTCAAGTCTGAAGTCTGAAGCCAGGTCGAAACGAGGACAGGGGATCAGGAGAAGAGCTACAGGAACCAGTAAGACTCCCCAAAACTGGAGAAGCTTTCTGAAAGATGACAAAAACAAGACAGAACTATTCCACTTTCTCGCGGAGAAAATGTGTGAAGCACAGACGACAAGCACGGTGGTTGTGACAAAGGGAGAAGATGCCATTAGCAACACAGAGAAGTCCCTAGAAGCTGTGGCTCCATGCTGTCATGAGGAAGCAAACACACGAATATTTGTGCTTGCTAGAGATGCAGCTATGGAAGGTAGCAAATCCCTCATCATCAAAGGCAATGACACTGACGTGGTCGTCATAGCAGTATCTGTACTGTCATCACTACATGAGCTTGGTCTTGATAACATGTGGATTGCCTTTGGCGAAGGAGCCAGTCATCGATGGATTGCAGTTCATGATGTAGTTTCTGCGATAGGGTCTAAGAAAGCTAGTGGGATCCTATACTTTCATGCTTTCACTGGCTGTGACGTTGTGTCTGACTTCCGTGGGAAAGGAAAGAAATCTGCATGGCAGACATGGAATGTCTGTGATATAGTTTCAGTAACATTCACCAAACTCAGCCAATGTCCAACAACAGTTGCTGATGTTGACCTGCAGAAGCTGGAAAGATTTGTTGTCCTCATGTACGACAGATCTAGTGCAGCCACTGGTGTAGATGGGGCAAGACTAAATCTCTTTTCCCGCAAGCAGAAACCATATAACTCCATTCCACCAGCCCAGGCAGCCCTCAAGGAACATGCAAAGCGGGCTGCCTACCAGGCTGGTATCATCTGGGGCCAGGCAACAATCTCCAATCCAGAAACCAGCATTCCTGTCAAGTGGGGATGGACGCAGAAGGGAGAGGCATGGCAGATACGTTGGACGACTCTTCCCCCGATTGCGACATGCTGTCAGGAGCTGACCAAATGTTACTGTAAGAATGACTGCATCCAGGAGATGCAAATGCTTTCGCTCTGGACTTTCTTGCACAGCATTTTGCAGCTGCATATGTGAACAGCAGTAAATGCACAAAGATGTACTGTCAGGAGAAGTCACAGGAACCAGTGCTAATAGTGAGTACTTTTTTTTTAGTAAGTTCTTTTTTTTGTTATATTTTTTTTTTACTAAAAAGTGCTATTTATGTCGATAAAATGTTACGTGTGGACTTAAAAACAATAATAAATCATCTGAGAATGCTTGAAAATATACATATCGACACCAAGATCCTCCAGATTGACCAACTACATCAATTTCTATAAGAAAAAATCAACTTTTGAAGCTCAATATGGCGGCAATCTTGAAAAATGGCCGCCAACCTGGATTTTAAATGGCCAATCAGGCGAACTTGACTAGTAACCGTGAAAATTACCATGCCGTTAGTGCTTGTATCACCATTTGCGCCAGTTCTCTTGAAAATTCTGCATGATTCTTGAAAATTGCATTTCATTCCTGTCTCACCAACAGAGCCTAACTAAGATCAGTTAGCGTCAATAGAGATTAAGCGCCTTTTAAGGTATTCAATGACCCCTATCCCTCTTTCACATCGACCTATATCAGTGTGGAGAACCAATACAACGTGCCAAAGTGGCACCAAAAATTTTAAACCCCACCCATAATATATATATATATATATATATATATATATATATATATATATATATATATATATATATATATATATATATATATATATATATATATATATATATATATCAAACAAATCACTGTAGGTGTGTTGATTCAGATATATGCACAATAACCGTAAAAAACAAGTTCCCTTTCGTGTAATTCCTTGGGTGAGTACACTAAGAAAAGTACAAAACAAGTTATATATATATATATTTATATATATATATATATATATATATATATATATATATATATATACACACACATATATATATATATATATATATATATATATATATATATATATATATATACAGAAAAGTATGTAAAGATTAGTAGGATCATTACTTATAATTTACTGTGGACCGGATCACACCCTCCTCTGTATATATATATAAACTTCTGGTTTGTACTTCATATCTTAAACATTTCTTTAATTATATATATATATATATATATATATATATATATATATATATATATATATATATATATATATATATTAATAATGATTTTCATTACTAACAATTATTGCTGTCACGAATTTTACAAGCCGGAGCAGTGAGAAGCATTCCGAACCAATTTTATGAGCAACCAAGTCAAAAATTAATTTTTTATTTCTGAATGAGCATGACGCCATTCACAGTTTATAATAAATACACTATATATACGTACTGCTATGTATGGTGTTCTTACCAGTAGATTTCAGAATACAATAAATTATTAAGCCCGGAACAGCTATATGATCAGATGACTTACATAAAACATTGTAAGAATGTTACATAAATTTGTGTGTCTTCAGAGCTAATGTGGGATTTCCACTTATAGGAAAGTGTCATGCATAGTGATGACGAATTGTAAACCAATATTAAAAGGAGTTTTAACCTGTAAATAGTTAGTGTGTGTGTGTGTCCACATAGGGTCATGCAACAACGTCCAAAGTGCCATTACTTGCTCTCCATTTTTTAGAAAGGGAAAGGATGAAGGCATATGGGGGCTCAAGGCACAGCCAGAGCCGAGGAGGATGGAGAAGTCACAAAATATAGTCGGGGAAAAGTGTTGGAAAAGAAGTAAGATGAAAAAAGAAGTATTTACGAGTTGGGGATTTAGAAACTGGTTTAGAATATAGTTAAAAGTCTACCCAGATCCCAACAGGCAACAACAATAAAAAAACTAAACAAACAAAGACAATCGGACTATAAAAGGGTAGACAAAGGATGCGAGTTTTTGTTGTGTATAATAAAGTACAATAAATTCCTTAACAAAATATCCAACTTTCTATAATTTACCCTTAACCATACTTAACTTAAACATACGCAACATTGGCTTAACAGTATATACATATTTATACAACATACAACAATCTGAAGCAAGTGGAGGTGGGAGGTAATATAGGGTTACAATACTCAAGTGCGGTGCTGAAGTGTCTGACGAGTAGGGCTGAGTATTGAAGAAGATGGTAGGTAGTCACTGTGCGTAGGTTTCCAGGATAGGTAATCCAAGTGTGGTCACTTCCCAGAGTGAACTGAACTCTCCTCGATCCGGAGCTGATGAGGAAGAGTTGGAGGAGGTGACGCAACAACCAGGATATGGAGAAAGGAAACCCGGCGTGGTGACTAAGACTAGTCATACTTGGGTCGCGTCCCTAGATGGCATTGCTCGGTAGTGCTGGGTAGTTTGATCATGACACAATAGATGGCCTGGTTCGTAATACACCCCCCTTCCAAAGACCTCCGTAGCGCGGGCGCGAAGGAAGTGATCACCTGGTGCGTCTGGAGAATAGCTGCTACATTTCCACTGGAGCTCGGGATAAGGAGTCCGCAATCAGGTTGTCCACCCCCTTTATGTGCCGGACTTGTAGATTATAGGGCTGGGTGAGGAGAGCCCAGCGGAGGATTCGCTGGTTGGAGGTCTTGTTGGTTTGGATGAACTTGAGTGGGTTATGGTCGGTGAAGACTAGGGTGGTTTGTGGGCGAGATTGGAGGTAACATTCAAACTTCTTTTTTGCCAACACCAGAGCCAGGGCCTCCTTCTCTATGGTCGAGTAGTTGGTCTGATGTTTTTTCAACTTGGCGGAGTAGTATGCCACAGGGTGAAGGACATCAGTGGTTGGGTCGGGTTGTAGGAGCACAGCCCCCACTCCGACACCGCTAGCGTCGATTTGCAGATGGAAGGGCAAGGTGTAGTCAGGGGGGTGGACTACAGGCTTGGAGGCAAGGAAGGCTTTGAGGCGGTGGAAAGACTGGTCGCACCTCTGGTTCCAGATGTAAGGGACCGCAGAACTGGTAAGGTCTGTGAGGGGTCCGGCCACGCTGGAGAAGTTACTGCAGAACCGACGGTAGTAGCCGCACATCCCCAGGAAACGCATGAGTTCCTTCCTCGTCCTTGGAGTGGGGAAGGACAAGATGGCTTTAACGTTTGCGTCCTTGGGTCTCACCATACCATGCCCAACGATATGTCCCAGGTAAGTTACCGAGGCCCGGCCAAAAGCAGATTTAGCCAGGTTTATGGTGAATCCAGTCTCTTGCAGTCGTGCGAACAGTATCTCCAAACGCACCAGATGTTCGTCCCAGCCGTCCGACACCACCACCAGGTCATCCAGGTAGGCGAACGTCCCATCTAGGTCC
Source organism: Homarus americanus (assembly GCF_018991925.1). Classification (NCBI taxonomy): domain Eukaryota; kingdom Metazoa; phylum Arthropoda; class Malacostraca; order Decapoda; family Nephropidae; genus Homarus; species Homarus americanus. Next base: position 14,017,729 of record NW_024743709.1, read on the forward strand.
TGAATCAGGTAATTGATTGCCCTCTGGAATGTGGCCGGAGCATTAGAAAAGCCAAACGCCATAACCAAATATTGAAAAAGACCAAATGGAGTTATAAATGCTGAGATTATTTTTGCCCTATCCGTGAGTCCCACTTGATAATATCCTTTCATCAAGTCCACCGTTGTAATAAATTTTGCACAGCCTATTCTGTCTATTATATCTTCAATCAAAGGTAAAGGGTAGGAGTCTGAGACAGTGACCTGGTTCCCTTTGCGATAATCGGTACAGAAACGAAAACTGCTATCGGGTTTTGGAATGAGAAGGCAAGGTGAAGCCCAGGGGGAGGTACTAGGCTCAGCTAAGTTATGTTTTAACAAAAAAATCTACCTCCTTTTTCATCTCTCTTTTTTGTGGATTTAGTCGATATGCTGATTGCCTAATGGGTTGTACATCATCTGAGATTAGCTTAATATCATGTTTAAGTATATTGCAAAATCCTGGGAGGTCTGACGTGACTTTAGGAAATGTTGATAATAACTTAGTGAGATCTTTTGCTTGAGATAGATTCAGAACAGAAAAATACTCATCCAAGTTGTTGAGTATGTGACTGTTAGCAGGGTTTTCTTTAGGTAGAGGGAAGTCTAAATTCTCCAATAGGTCCATGTCATCTGTCTCCGGCTCCGGCCCTGACAAAGCCGTATGCAATACAGGTAGGCTTATAGCCTCTGGGATGTCTTCCTCTGACTGCCTGGAATGGTAAAGTGTCATGAGATTAATGTGAACAAGTTGTGAATCTTTTCTGCGATCAGGAGTATGTACTATATAGTTGAGGGGAGATAGTTTATTAGCAACTATATAGGGACCAGTAAACTTACTTTTAAGGGGAGAGCCTGGAATGGGTAGAAAGAGTAACACTTTGTCACCTGGAGAAAATGATCTTTCAACTAATTTAGGTTGGGACTTCACCATTTTTTCTTGGACTTTTTTTAAGTTTGACTGAGCAATGGTTCGGTCTTCAGTTAATTTGTCCCGTAAAGTGTCAATGTATTGGGAAACTATTGCGGGCTTAATAGATGGAGTGTCAATCCACTGCTCCTTTACTATTTTAAGGGGTCCCCTAATTTGTCTCCCATATAGTAACTCGAACGGGGAGAAACCCAATGACTCCTGGGGACATTCCCTGATGGCAAAGAGTAACAAGTCTATGTTTTCATCCCATTCCTTTTGGTGTTCTATACAGTATTTTTTTAGCATTGATTTGAAAGTTTGATGGAACCGTTCCAAGCAACCTGGGATTGTGGGTGGTAAGCCGAAGATGTACAATGGTCCACACTGAGGTCTTTCATCACCTGTTTGAAAAGATTGCTTGTAAAATTGGTGCCCTGATCGGATTGGATCTCTTTAGGAATGCCCACTGAAGTGAAAAGGTGCAAAAGAGGTTTGATTAAATTTTTTGAAGTGATGCTTTTGAGGGGAAAAGCCTCAGGATAACGTGTACTGGTATCCAGAACTGTGAGCAGGAATTGATTTCCCTTCTTAGTCTTTGGTAATGGGCCCACACAATCCACAACAATCTTTTCAAATGGTGTAGAAAATACTGGGATGGGCTTAATGGGAGCTGCTGGTATACTTTCATTTGGTTTTCCTACCATTTGACAAATATGACAAGATTTTAGGTATTTTGACACATCCTTCCTAAGTCCAGGCCAGTAATAGTGTTGGAGGAGCTTTTTATATGTTTTCAGGATTCCCAAATGTCCTGAAATACCATCATGGGCAAGGGCAATTAATGCTGGTCTGACTGAGGAGGGAATTACCACTTGATGTATTTCAGACCACGTGTCTAGATGGGTAAGCTCAGGGGGTCTATAGGCCCTTATCAAAACCCCTTCCTGATAATAAAAACACGGAAGGGTGTTAAAATCTTTACCCTCAACTGCCGCATGATGAAGTTTATTCAAAGATGGATCAGATTGTTGGGCTTTAATGAGCTCATCCTTACTAATGGTCTTATTGTACAGATCTTCTCTGGGTAGGAAGATATTGGAGGTGGTTTTAGATGAAGAGGGCCCATTTCGCACACTCTGTGACCGGGTGACAGCACAAGATGGGAAAAGGTGAGGAATAGTTTCTTCAAGGTCAGTGGTGGAGTTGACAGGTAAGGGAGAGTCGACTGTCTTTATGTTGGGAACCACTAGATCTCCTACCAAGTCATTACCCAATAATAAATGAATGCAGCTCACAGGCATTGGATCTTTCCTAACGGCTACTTGCACTTCCCCAGTAATCAAGGGACATTGGAGGTGCACTTTAGCTAAGGGATAGGAAGAATGAGATGAGAGATCTGAAATTAGAACACTCTCATTAGTAAATGCTGTATATATATCAGGAATGACGTTAAACAGGAGGATAGATTGTGCAGCGCCCGTATCACGTAGTATACGAATAGGGAAAGAACGAGACCCCTCTATGATAGAAATTTTTCCCTCATAGGTGAATGAAGAGAAGAGATCCTGATGGGGCCTTTCCACATTGGTGGTTGCTATTGGTTTGAATTTGGGATCCAGGGAACTACTTTTAGAAGTTCGACACTTTGGGTGTTTACAAGACTGGATCGTATGGCCTGGTTTTTTACAGTAAGAACAATAAAACTTGGTTGCATCAGGGGGGGTAGGTGTGGGACCTTTCGACCTACCACTCACGGTCCCAAGGTTATCATCAGAGGAGGACCTAACATGCTGGAAAGTACCGCGTTCCCTACTGCCCAGTGACTCCACCAGCAAGGCGTACGCATGAGCCACCTCAGCCGCACGCCCTAAATTAACCTCTCCACGCTCCTCCACATGCTTCAATATGTGAAATGGTATCTTGCTCTTCCACTCCTCCAGGACTACCAAGTTTAACAAATCCTGAAATGTGGAGGTCTCTGTAGCCTGTAACCACTTCTTGAAAAACCTAAGCTTTTCTTGAGCAAACTCAACAAAGGTGTGTGAAAATATTTTGGTTAGTTTACGAAACTTCTGCCGATATCTATCTGGCGTGATAGCATAAGAGGTGAGGATATTCTATTTTACGTTATCATAGTCATCAGTCTGGTCTAAACAGTTATAAACTCTACGAGCCTTACCACATATTTTAGGAACTAACACCGACACCCACTGGTCCTTAGGCCACTCATTCTTCCCGGCTATTTTCTCAAAAGTCCTAAATGACCCGTCCATATCGGATTCATCAAACCCGGGAACAAGGGAAGAAGCATTAGCAAGGTTAAAAGCAGCTAGTCTCTCTATTAATGCCACTTCTTTTGATTTAAACTCCGATGTTAAGGTGACTTCTGTCTCTTTCACCTGTAGTTCTTTCAGTCTAACCTCCTGCTCCAACTTGGCCTGTTCCAACTCATGCTCCAACTGGAGTTCTTTCATTTTGATTTGGAACTCGAACCTAGCTCGTTCTATTTCTAAGGCGTCTACTCTTTGTGTTTTTTCTTGAGGGCTAGCCAGACCTGAGGCAATTTCTGAGTGAGGAGGGGTGGTAGATAGTAGTTGAAGTGTATTGGACATGGGCGTTAATTGGTCAACAGCGGATTCTTCTAAAACTTCTTGTTGAACCAACATTTCAATTACCTGATTTTTTAACACTTCCTTAGTCATTTGCTGTGAATATGGGATATTGTAATAGGTGGCTATTCCTTTCCATTCTTTCTTCAGGATATTAACACGTAATTTAGATACGGAAGGGTAATCAATAAAATCCTGGAGATCAAAACCTGAGGTGGTCATTGTTAAGAAAAACTAGATAAATTAACTAATGGCCAAAAAGATAAGATAAGTGGATTACCCTAGAAAATATCACGGCAGTGGATAACCAGAAAGTCCCGGAAACTACCCAAGTTATACCTAGGGAAATTACACTTATGAATATTGTTCTTCTGATAAGATCCTTAAATAAGGATAAGAGACTTGGAAAGATACTTGAAACAGGAAGGGCGTATTACGGCATTAATATAAAGATCCGGATAAACAACCCTTGAGTTACTTTATTATTGACCCCGAATGAGATAATGAGAAGAACAATAATTGAGGCTTTATAATTATGGGGTCCTGGTAGAGCGGGGCGTCCCAAGATATCACTTCACCCTAAACTAGTGACTATGGAACAGCCTACTCTGGAGCGAGGGTACGGCATTAAACAGATCCGGATTCTTCCCTACACTCGATAAGACTTACTACACGACTGCCTACGTGTAATAACAGGTAAGCCTTATGACACTCGGAACCTAATATCCTACGTCTGTCACTCTTACTGTAAGATAATACCAATATATGCACACACATATGAAGGGAACTTTAAACCACCGTAAAGCAATTGTGAACAGAAGTGACTGGGAGGAATAATTAACAAGGAGTAACAAAGGGGGAAGAAATATGGCACTTAAGTTCGGGTCCTGTCACTTTCGCCATTTGTTACGAGTTGGGGATTTAGAAATTGTTTAGAATATAGTTAAAAGTCTACCCAGACCCCAACAGGCAACAACAATAAAAAACTAAACAAACAAAGACAATCGGACTATAAAAGGGTAGACAAAGGATGCGAATTTTTGTTGTGTATAATAAAGTACAATAAATTCCTTAACAAAATATCCAACTTTCTATAATTTACCCTTAACCATACTTAACTTAAACATACGCAACATTGGCTTAACAGTATATACATATTTATACAACATACAACAATCTGAAGCAAGTGGAGGTGGGCGGTAATATAGGGTTACAATACTCAAGTGCGGTGCTGAAGTGTCTGACGAGTAGGGCCGAGTATTGAAGAAGATGGTAGGTAGTCACTGTGCCGTAGGTTTCCAGGATAGGTAATCCAAGTGTGGTCACTTCCCAGAGTGAACTGAACTCTCCTCGATCCGGAGCTGATGAGGAAGAGTTGGAGGAGGTGACGCAACAACCAGGATATGGAGAAAGGAAACCCGGCGTGGTGACTAAGACTAGTCATACTCGGGTTGCGTCCCTAGATGGCGTTGCTCGGTAGTGCTGGGTAGTTAGATCATGACACAATAGATGGCGTGGTTCGTAATAGAAGTTTAATGAGTTAAACAGAGGGGGACGACACCCCTTGTTTTACATATTACAGAGTTTTTTGGCTAACTAAGCTAACCTAGGATTTAGAATGAGGTTGCACAATGGTTATTTTAGTAGACAATGACTAGATTGATTTTACAATTACAAGTTTATTAACATCTTATACTGTATTACGTTATGGACTCACTTGATTGTGACTTGTTAAATGTGAATTTATATCATCTAAGTTTTAATCTAAGGTGGATCACTGTGGTGGACATAGATGGGTCGCGGGTTGGGTTGTTGTAGTGCGGGCAGACTCCTGGGCCACCAGGCGTGGGGTCTCCCTCCGTTGATGTCTTCTCCGCGTAGGTGGTCTGGGCTGTGAGGGTCGTCCAGGAGCTTGTCCCAAACCTTCTTTCCTAGGCGATGGAACCTGAAGGTGAGGGCCTCTGTTTTTTTCTTAGGTGGATGGTTTCCATTGTCTCCTGGTAGGGTGGCGCTTGGCCACTGGCTGACCTCAAACACTTGTTTTGGAAGCTCTGTAGTTGTTGTAGTCTAGTCTTCCCTAGTGTGACGAGTGGTATAGATGGGTACTCCAACACAGGCCTCACCAGGGTCTTGTACAGGTGAACTTGTATCTTCTCAGTCATCAATTTAAAACGTTTTAATTTGGCTGCGGCGACTTTGGCTTTATTTAGTCTGTCCTTCACGTGGGGAATGATGCCCGTCCGAGAAATGATGAGGCCGAGCAACCTGCCTTGTTTAGAGTACTCAATCTCTTCGTCGTCGATCATCAATGGGGCCGGCTTGAATTTGGCTATGGGTATGACCTCAAATTTCGTTTTGTTTGTTTTTATTTTCCATTTATGTTCTACCGCCGCTGGCTAGCCCTCGTGGCGAACAGCGAAGCAACTTGCTTAAGTCCTCCCCTGCCAGTACACAGCCTCTTCATCATCAACTATCCTGCTGTGCTTCCTTGTGGCAACACACGGTAACTGGGTGCTTCGTCCTGCTGTACCTAATTGTGGCAACACACGGTAACTAGGTGCTTCGTGGGCCCAGGCTTGACCAGAAGGGGATCTCTGAGCAGCAGTAGGCCCGCTGGCATGTGGACACGTCCTAGCATTTACCAACCATTGGACCACTGCCTTGCAGATTAACCTAGGTAGGCTATATTAGCTTTGGGTAGAGCTCCCTTTTAACTTGGCTTACATATAAATAAGTTAAAGGGTTAAGTTACAAACCCAAAATGTTCTTTTCTCCATTTATTGATAACCTGAAAATGTCACAGGCTATTAGTATAAGCACCGTAATTAATACTGTAAGCTGTGAGTGTTACTTGAGGACAGGGCTCAGCTGGGCTGAGTTAAGTCACCCGTTCGATTCTCGTGAAAGTCAAGTGTGAACTGAGGTCCTGAGGACTGGTGCCTGTGAAGGGAGGTGTCTCTGAGAAGAAGGGGGCCTCCGGAGGAGATGCCGAGTTAACCCTACAATCTCAAGGTCAGCCTACTAAGGAATTTCCCCTCACGTGAACAGCACAAGGTACCTCACAGCTTATGGAAGATTACAGTAGGGTGATTGTATTATATAAACTAAATATATTAACCCAAATTTATATAATTATTATTGCCATGAGACAAGGGCTAATACAAGGCTACGGGAGTAAACCCTAAACGAAAAATCTGAGGTGGAGCCCCACATCAGGAAGACATCCTAACAGAGCTCCGACAAGACCCCAACGGCGATGTAGGCAGAAGAGGTGACCAAAATGGGAACCCAATGACTTCACCGTCGGATGAAGGCAATATATGATGGACAGGCTACAAAGGCGAAACCCAACAAACTGGGCTATCGTCAGACCATTGCATCTCTCCCTCTCCCTAGTCGCTGCAAGACGTGCACCACCGGATTAGGAAAAGGGAAAGCAAGATGTGTGGTTGCCACCTGGCCACATAAATCAACTCACATGCAGCCATCATCCAGTTCATTATACTTCTCATCATCATCATCAAAACCCCTATACCCCCAGTGGCGACGAGTGGCGACGGGTAAAAAAAAAGATGACTGCCGGGAGTCTCTAGTCACAACTCTACACATAGGAGGCATAGATAAGATGGCCGTTTATACATCGGGATCTAAGCAGCAGTGCAATCCGGTCCTGTCTATGCGACAGAGGAACCCTCTCGAGTACCCACTGTGCTCACCCCAAATGGGGAGGGGGCTAGAAAAGGTGCCCTATACAAAGCCTGCCTAAATAGCTAACCTGACTAGGCACCCACACCAAGTAAGGTAATCCTTATGCAGTTGAAAACACAATCATAATCACAGATAAAAACAAAAACAAACTATATAACCTCTTATGGTCGCTGCATGGAATATGAGGAACCTTCTCGATACTGGCACAAATGAGCGTCCTGTAAGAAGAACCGCGCTTGTAGCAAAAGAGCTGGCTAGGTATAACATCGACATAGCAGCCATTAGTGAGTCCCGGCTCCCAGGCGAGAGTCGACTCACAGAACAGGGGTCTGGCAATACCTTCTCTGGATGGGTAAGCTTGCCACCCGCCAATGTGTCTTACTGTACATAGGCTAACTGAAATGCCAGGTGGGATTAAGGAGCGCCTCATGACGCTCAGCGTCCCTTTGAATCACTCACGTCATGCCTTCTTCATCAGTGCATGCGCCCCCAACACTGGATACGAAGGATGACACCAAGGAGGCCTTTTATGTGGACCTTGACAGAGTGCTGATCCTTATCCCCAGAGGTTGTGTTCCAAGGTGACTTCAATGCCAGGGTTGGCAGAGATGCTGACATTCCACAAGGAATCATAGGAGAAATGGAGTAGTCAAGTATAATCCCAACAGCCTACTCCTCAGCAAGTGTGCTGCAGACACCCTCACTATCACCAATACCTTGTTTATGCAGGCAGAAAAGTTCAAGGGTTCGTGGTAACACCCTTGATCCAAGCACTGGCATCTCATTGACTACAGCATTGTCAAAGAAAGAGACCTCCGAGATGTCCTCATCACCCGAGTGGCTAAGACCTCTGCGACACTGATCATCTCGTCAGAGCCAAGCTCTTGCTTCACGTTGCCCCAAAACGGTGAAGGCAACAAGGCTCCTGATGAAGTCTTAACACTAAGCATCTGGAGGATCCAGCAGTAGCACATGTTTTCAGAGAACATCTCGAACATGAGTTAATAAACAACCCAAATACCAATGCCGAATGTGGTATTCTCGACACTGTCATGACAAAAAGCTGCAGAGAGACCCTGGGTCAGATCGAAAAAAATACACTAAGACCGGTTTTATGAAAATTACCCTGAATTCAGTGTAATCGTCGATGATAAACGTGCTGCCTTAACCGACTGGCTGAACAACCCTCAGTCTCGGACCGAAGCTGATACCTTCCGCAAGAAGAAAGTGGCGGACGAATGGCGAACTTCACAATTGAAGAACAACTAGATTAAAAACAAAGCATGTAAAACGTAAAAACTTGCAGATCAACACAGGATGCACGAAATTTTCAATTCCACTAAAACCTTTTATGGGCCAGTCACTCAAAGAGCAGCCCCCACCACTCATCCGACAGTAACTCCCTAAATAAGGACGACAGGCGTAATGGTCAGCAGGCTCGTCTTGCAAGCGAGTGAATCTGGGTTCGGTCCCTGGGCAGGGTGAAACTATGGGCAAGTTTCTTTACACCATTTGCTTCTGTCTACCCAGCAGCAATTGGGGACCTGGATGTTAATCGATTTGTGGATCGTATTCCGGGGTAATAGATAGCCAATGCAGTATGCGAGTTGCCCAGTCTTCTTGGACTATTCCTTGACACTGGGTCATGCAGCTCGTTAACTGAGGGTGTGGTTGTTGTCTTGGCGACAGCTTCTACCCCTTAAAGAAATTTACACCTAGGTGGCCATTGGCCATATAGTAGGGTGGGGAGGAGCACTGCTCGATATATGTGTAACTTTGTAGATAATTTCAGCTCCCTACAGCTAAAGACACAGGTTCGGAGTCTGCCAAAGACTGGAGGTGCACATCTGATCCAATGCTGAATCTCTTCATCGATGTCTGTGGTGGTGGACAGGTGGGAGCCGAGATACCGAGAGTAGGTAACATTTGGGAGGGTAGTACCGTTAAGCTGGATGGATTATGGAGGTGTGGCTGAACCAGGGTCAGACTGAAAGAGAATTTTAATCTTTCGTACATTCACCTCAAGGCCGAAGTGTGTATATGCATCTGCGTAGGTGTTCAGGGTCTCCTGTAGGTTCGTGTTCAGTGTCAGAGACAAGGGTGAGGTCGTCTGTATACTAAAACTCAGTAATGGAAGCTGCCAACACCTTTGTTTCCGCCTGGAGTCGTCTTATGTTGAAAAGACCCTTCATCCGGTACTCGATGTCCACCCCCGCTGGCTAAATTGGCACTGGCACGAGTAAGGAAGGCAGCCGAGAAAATGGAAAAGAGAGTTGGTGTCAGTACACATCCTTGTTGTACACCCGTTTGGATGGGGGGAAGAACTGAGACTAGGTACCATTATGCAGGACACTGGCGTTCAAGCGATAGTGGAGTTAACTCACAAAGGGAAAGAATTTTGGTGGGCAGCCAAAACTGCTGAAGGTCCGCCAGAGAGCTTCTCTTGGTTAGGTCGATTAAAGCTATGTATAGATAATGACGGTGTTATCTGCACTTTTCCTGTATCTGACGGGCAGCAAAGATCATGTCAGTGGTGCCACGTGATGGTCTAAGGCCACAGTGAGATTCTGGAAGAAAGTTTTTTGTCTCAGGAAGAAGTCTGTTTTGGAGGACTCGGGCGATAATCTTGTCAGCTGTGGACAACAGCGAGATTCCACGGTAGTTGCCACAATGTGACCGGTCTCCTTTGTTCTAATAAATGTTAACAATGGAGGCGTCTTTAAGAGTTTGGGAGACTTCTTCCTTTTCCCATATATTCCCCAGGAGGTAATGGAGATGGCTGGTTAGCAAAGGTCCTCCTGCTTTATACACCTCAGCTGGGATTCCATCAGGCTTTGTTATTTTTCATATGTTTGATATGGTCACATATAGGAGGCACCTCAAGGCACTTGAAAATTTTCACCAACGTAGTCTATATTCCATCCTCCGTCTTTTTGCTGGGAAGACAAGAGAACAATTTCCAGAATTCTCGCTGACACCAACTGAAGGAGCATCGAGGCTACCATTATCCATGAACAACTACACTGGACTGGCCATGTTACCCGCATGGACGACAGTAGACTGCCAAAGCAGCTACTTTACAGTCACCTAACGAATAGTAAACATAACTCTGGTGGGCAACTGAAAATGTATAAAGATAGTCTTAAGACAAACCTGAAAAAAGTGTCAAATCGACCCCCTCACCAGGGAGACGATTATTCCACACGGTAACACTTGGAGAAGCACCACACAAGGTTTCACTACTTTCGAGGTAGCCCGACTGCATACCGAAGCCTCTTTAGTCTGTCGTGATTGTTTATCAGACCATAGCTTGCAGCCCAGAGAAGAACAGCATATATAGCAGTGACCGGAAGCGCAGGTGTACAGCCTCGTAAGTTGACCCACCCTTCGTAAATAAAGTGAGGGTAAGATCTCACCCAACAGAAGTCACGGTCACAATGAAACAATTCAAACCACTGCATGTATTAGTCAAACCGGCGTCATGCCCGTGTTAATTAAAGAAATTACACTCCAGCCCACACCTGTCAAACACAGCTGTCTCGACAGACCCAGATTAGTGTTAATTAGTGACGGCATCTGCTGGTCTGACACCGCCAATATAAGGAACGACAGCTCCTTCCCAGGAGACACAGGGAGAGACAGAACTCAGAGGAAGACGGACTCATGCTCGTCACTAGTCGAGGTCGGTGTCAGGGCTATAGCGAGCAGGAAGGTTGCAGCCGCTCTTTTTTCTTGTTCGCGTCCCCCACTTAGGGGTGGAAGACGGAGGTGAGAACGTGACTGCTGCCTCTACACACAGATCAGAAACTACCCAGCTAGCACTACAGCTGCACTTCCCCGCTACTCCTTCAAATTCTGGTTGTGTTCTCTTCTGAGGCTCTGGACTCGTGGACTGTTTCCCCAGACCTTCACAGATCGATTGTCAACCTCCGGTCACCTGCTCCAGCTACTACCGCGGCTGCCACGTCATCGCCACTTCTTTCTCACCCTCTCCACCGTCTGTGCCCTGGCGACTCTCCTGGGTGGCTAGACCTAACCCGCCAACGCCAACGCCAATTGAGGAAGCTGCCTTGACCCTCCCCCTGAGAGCGGATCCCCGCTCTACGGAACCTTTCACCAGGCCGCCGCCGTAGGAAATATCTGTTCATTGCTTGAGTCCATTAATTGTTTGACTCCCTTAATTGTTTGACTCCATTAATTGTTTGACTCGCGTAATTGTTTGATTCTCTTAATTATTTGATTCCCTTAATTGTTGACTCCAGTAATTGTTTGAATCCCGTTAATTGTTTGACTCCCGTTAATTGATTCCCTTAATTGTTGACTCTAGTAATTGTTTGACTCCCGTTAATTGTTTGACTCCCGTTAATTATTTGATTCCCTTAATTGTTTGACTCCATTAATTATTTGATTCTCATAATGGTTTGACTCATGTAATTGTTATTTGATACTTGTGTGATTGGTGTCAGAGTTTTGTGTTATTTTCATAGTAAAGAGATATTAATCTCGGTTGTTTGTTATCACTAAGAAACCCATGGTTCTTGACTTTCCTCTTATAAGGTCCTGATTAGGCTGGCAAGGGATTTCTATCCCAAAGTCCCAGAACTTTACAAGTGACGACCTTGACAAGATTGTCTCTGACCTTGGTTTCTGAGGGCTAACATTCGTTCCGGTGTTTGTTGTAAGTCGCCGAGTGCACGCCCCGTGCTGTCTGAGGCCCGGAAGTAAGTGTTGTTCGGTGCTTATCCCTTCCATCTGTTGTGCTAATTTTGTTGCTCTCCCTTGTACTAGGAAAATTAATTAGTGTTGGTTGGGGTGCACTGTGGATGCTGTCATAGCATTTTGTTGTTGTTTCACCTTGTGCGGTTTCTTTTCCCTGAGGTGATTCAACGGATCTGGGTGCCAAACAAGGTTTCCTCCAGCAGGATAAAATCATTTAATGGTTTGATTGAGCCACTAAGTAGTTACTTTTGGCTAGTTGCTGGGTAAGTTGTTAATTTGTCACTTTTGCTCTTGACCTTTTGTATCATTATGTCTAGTTTTGAGGAATTGAAAGGTCAAGCGTTGGCCCTGGGTCTGACAGGTGCTGAAGTTGGTCAGTATGTGATCACCCAACAGACTCGGGAGGGAGACGAGCGCAACAAAGAGAGGAGCTCAACAAAGAGAGAGAGGAGCGCAACAAAGAGAGAGAGGAGCGCAACAAAGAGAGAGAGGAGCGCACCAAAGAGAGAGAGGATCGTAACAGAGAGAGAGAGAGAGGGAGGAAGGTAACAGCGAGAGAGAGGAACGCAACAGAGAAAGAGAGTTCGAATTAGCTAAGTTGCAGGCAGAAAGGGACATAGAACTAGCGAGGATTAATGCACCAAGTAGACCAGAATCCTCTGTCCATATACAAGATAATGTGGTAAAACCTAGTCTGCCTGTTTATCGGCAAGGAGAAGACATCGCCTCCTACCTTGTTAGGTTTGAATGGATAGCCGAGCTGCTTGGTGTAAGGTTAGGTAGCCTACTGAGTGGTAAACCGGTAGAGATTTATATGTCCCTGTCTGCCGACATCACTAGAGATTACTCTTTGTTGAAGCAAGATTTCTTGTGAGGGTTTAACAAGACTTCTGGTGGTTATCGTGTTGACTTCCGCAGAACGAAGATTAGAGCAGGAGAAACATACCAGCAGTTTTCGATCCACCTGGGTCGTTTGTTTCATCAATGGCTAGAGGCGTCAGAGGTTGAGGAAACCTATTCTTCTCTCGCTAACTTCATGATATTAGATCAGTTTTGTCTCCTCTACCTCCAGACTTGAGAATTTTCATCAAGGAACACCGGCCAGCAACGCTTGGAGAAGCTGTAGAACTTGCTTACAACTGGGCGTCCGCTCGTAACGCCTACCCTAAGTCTTCTCCTCCTGCAGTGAAGAACACGAAGCCTCCGACCTCCAAGGAACCATTCACAGGAGTAGAGAAGAGTAGTTCAACAGCCGTGCGGTGCAACAGCTGCGGAGAAGAAGGGCTCATTCGTTCTCGCTGTCCCAGGAATCCACTACAAGGTCGGATTCTGTTTGGAAGACAGGAGCTGCCACGGTATTGTGTCAGCGGAACAATAAATGTGTCTTGGGCATCTACTTTCATCAGGGACACCGGTTGCTCGTGCATTATTGTCTCCGAGGAAGCCCTGCCTGACGCTGAGGTCTCCAGCCGCTCGAGGGTTAGTGTCGCTGATTATTTAGGTCGTGTTGACCAGTTCCCTGTTGTTAGGTGCTACCTGCGTTGCCCCTATTTCACTGGATGGTCTAATGTGGTAAGAGCTCCCATTAAATTCGCTAGTGTTCTCAATGGTAATGTTCCCGGAGTTCGTGACCCTAACGACCCGGAACCTTTAAGACTCTCCTCGCCACCAGCGCCAGTCTCCTCGCCACCTGCCGACGTCGATAAGCCACTGTCGCGATCCCACTACCCTTTATACTTGGGGAGTGAATCCTACCCCAAGTTATTAACAAATAAAGGAACAAATAGGGAACACGGCAATAATTATCCTCACCAAAAACCTACTCAACTAAATGTACTTGAAAAAGTAAGAACAGTTGAAATAAGTGAATCACAAAAGGGAAGATAATTAATTAATTCAATTTATGTTCTAAAGGGAGTAATGACTAGCAAACATGAATGTAAGGGAATAAGTAAGTGTATAATAAAATAAGAGTGATGCCGGAAGGGCGAAAATATGCTGTAAGGAGTTAGACCAAACAAATATTACTTAACATTACTATATTACACAAGATATACGAAATATATATATACAACAATCACTACAAAATGATTATCCCTACCAAACAGGAGATACCTTACCACCAGGATCCCTTCCTAGGCCTAACTAAACGTGTCACTAATACCTGATACCCCTAGGGCATTGCACAAGACTGGATAAAGCACTAGACAAGGGTCAAGGCTAGAGAACGAATGGACACGTCTACCCTATGCCACGGTTTTTTCGCTACTGGGGTGGCGTGGGTACGCGGCGAGAAGCGCGTCTCATCTCACGTGATCCAGACATTTGCTAGATATTTTATATAATTAATTAATATTACTCTTGAGTTGACTTAACAGAGTAAGACAATGATGCATATAAATTACATACATAAATATACAATTAACCTAAGTAACTAAGAACAATAATAATATAATAAGTACAATTAACAATTTATTAATAGCTTGTATGAAATGTAGGAGTGAACATATGCCTCACGCTATGCGAGTTCCCGAGCGCTACAGGCACGTGACACCTCCCCCAAAAAAGTGAGCTTACAACTAACTGGAAGCGAAAATGGATATACAGCTACACAGTGAAAGTAATAACTAACACAATTGGTTTAAATCAATATGAAGCAAAATAATTCATAATATAAACACAAGGTACTCAATGACAATAAAACAAAAAATAATTTGCATATAGACATAGTTACTAAATAATCAGACTCGAGAAAGTGCATCAGCCAACACGTTCTCTTTTCCGCGGATATGGGAAATGTTCAAGTTATAGGGCTGAAGTGATAGAGCCCACCTCAAAAGTCTTTGGTTGGTATGTTTCATCTTGTCAACAAAAGTAAGTGGGTTATGATCAGTGAACACTTGAATGGGATAAGCAGTGCTACCAATATATACTTTGAAGTTTTCTAGTGCCATGATCAGTGATAAAGCCTCCTTTTCAATGGTGGCATAGTTTCTTTGATATTTGTTAAATTTTCTAGAAAAATAGCACAGCGGATGAAGCACTTGATCACTCTCACCCTCTTGCAGAAGCACAGCACCGGCGCCAATTTCACTGGCGTCGACATGGAGAGTGAACTGTTTCTGGAGGTCAGGTGCAAGTAGTACAGGAGCATTTGCCAGCAGGGATTTAAGATTCTCAAAAGATTCCTGGCAAGCCGTAGTCCACTTGAAGGTTTTCTTGCCACTCAGCAGGTCAGTCATGGGAGAGACAACGGAGGAGAAGTTTGGACAAAAACGGCGGTAGTACCCCGCCATACCCAGCAACCTCATCACACTCTTCTTATCGCCTGGCACTGGATACTGTTGAATTGCCTCAATTTTGGCTGCTATAGGCTGGACTTCCCCTTGTCCGACCACATGCCCCAAGAAAGTGACGTGGGCATGGCCGAACTCAGTTTTGACGAGGTTCACCGTCAGCTTGCTTGCAGCCAGTACGGAGAAGAGGGCTTGTAGACGACTCATGTGATCTTCCCAGGAACTGCTGAAGACGATGAGGTCGTCTAGGTAACAGCGGACACCTTCCAGACCAGACGTGATGAAATTCATGAGGCGTTGAAAGGTTGCAGGGGCGTTCCGCATACCAAACGGAAGGACTGTGAATTGGTACAACCCCTCAGGAGTGACAAAAGCAGAGATGGCCCTGGAGCGTTCAGTCAGTCTTATCTGGTAGTAGCCCTGGAGGAGATCCAACTTGGTCACGTACCTTGCCTGTCCAAGATCGTCGATCACGTCGTCGATGCGTGGCAAGGGATAACCATCGGGTTCAGTGACAGCATTCACCTTGCGATAATCCACACACAGCCGCATTGACCCATTCGGCTTTGGAACTAGAACAACAGGGGATGCCCATGGACTGATGCTGGGTTCGACGAGGCCTAGCTCTTGAAGACGCTGTACCTCGGCTCGCACACACTCCCGCTTGAAGGCATTAAGACGGTAGGGACGCTGTCGGATTGGCTTGGCTCCCCTGGTCTCAACGTCATGCTCCAGCACTGAACAAGAGAGTGGGTAATCACCAACTATAATAAGATACTCCTGTAATAGAGACTTTATATTATTGGCTTGGTCACTAGAGAGATGGCACAACTTAGCACTGGGGTCCTCCAAGATAGTCGAGTTTTCAACTTTTACACTAGACCCATTCATTATTTCAGAAAAACACTGATCTTTATCATCCTTACACTCTGGCACAATGATACAATTTGGCAAGGATTGATCAACACAAGCAACTGCTTTTCCCAGGGTTTCGTTACGAACATGATATGACTTTAAAAGATTGACATGGATAAGGCGTTTTTTCTTACGCCGTTCAGGGGTGCTAATCACATAATTCACTGACCCCTGTTTTTCTAGTACTTCATATGGACCACTGTATTTGGATTTAAAAGGGTGATCATGTAAGGGCAGGAAGGCCAACACCTGCTCCCCCACTTGGAATTCTCTAGGTTTTGCCTGATGGGCCTTATCAAAATGCAGTTTCATTTTCACCTGAGCACACCTTAAGTTGGACTGGGCAAGTTCTACAGCCAGACGCAACTTCTCCTTGAATTGGACCACATATGAAGCTAAGGGCGTCGCGCTCTGATCACTCAACCAACACTCTTTTAACACCTTAAGAGACCCTCGCGCCTCATGTCCATAGACGAGCTGGAAGGGCGAGAATCCTAGCGACTCTTGTTTACTGTCCCGAACAGCAAACAAAAGCAGGTCAACTCCCTCGTCCCAATCCTTCCCAGTCTCCAGACAGAAGGTGCGCAACATGAGTTTTAGTGTCTGGTGAAATCTCTCTACCACCCCCTGTGACTGAGGGTGATAGGCCGAAGACCTCAACTGCCGGACTCCCAGGGTTTGCATTACCTGATTAAACAACCGGGAAGTAAAATTGGAACCCTGATCTGACTGCACCACTGTAGGAAGGCCTACTTGAGTGAAGAAGTGGGTTAAGGCTTTGATAACATTCTTCGCTGTGATGCGGCGCAAGGGAATGGCTTCAGGATAACGGGTTGCACAATCAATAATGGTTAGCAAGAACTGATGACCACGAGGGGTCTTAGGTAAGGGACCGACACAATCTATGACCACCTTACTAAAGGGCTCTTCAATGACTGGGATAGGCTGCAGAGGGAATGGTTTAACACTGGGGTTCGGTTTCCCCGCTACCTGACAATCATGGCAAGTGCGACAGTAAGAGCTGACGTCTTTCTTCATCCTAGGCCAAAAGAACTGGGATAAAATTTTTGCATAAGTCTTCCTAACTCCTAAATGACCACCCACCCCATCATGAGCGATACTAAGTATGTCCTGCCGCAAAGGTTTGGGAATAACAACTTGATGATGAACTAACCAAGGTGATTGGCAGGAGAATTGGAGGGACGGAACTTCCGCATTAATACACCAGACCTAGTGTAGTAGCAATTTGAATCTTGCTCAGCTTCTGTCTCAGTAACTGACCTATTGAGAAAACCTACTAGCTCAGGATCCCCTGCTTGTAGCTCAATAAACTTACTCCTAGTGATGGGAGAGGAACCAAAACTAGTGACATCTGGGTTCCTATCTCCATCAGAACTAATCTGGAGGTTATCTGTTTGTGGGGGATCCTCAAAAAATTCACTGAGACCAAGATCAGTATGGTCCGGCTGGATAAGATTATCCTCGGACTTCTCACAGTCCTGGAGGGAAACTTCATCAACTTCACTAGTCTCTTCTACCTCTGTACTGCGGCTCATGCTACGGGTCACAGCACACGCAGGGAACAACACTGGAAAATCTACTTCTAACTGCACAGTATTATTCTCAGCAGTGGGACAAGATGAGATCACAACATTAGGGAACATCATGTCGCCAACGAGGTCATTTCCTATCAATAGAGAGACCCCTTCTACAGGTAAGCTATCTACTACTCCTAACGTGACATAGCCTAACTTTATGGATGACAGCAGGTACACTTGACAAAGGGGAATACGCGACCCACCGGTCAAACCGTTCACAAGCACCCAGCTACCAGTATAGCATGAATCCAGGAATGGAGCAGCTTCTTTAGTAACAAGAGATAAGGCTGAGCCTGTGTCTCTCAAGAGTTTAACAGAAATGGATTGACTGAATTGATCCAAAGCTAAGGAACCAGGAGAACAAAATGGTTCAAAGGTTGATATCATAGAAGAGGGGGAAGCATTCAGGGCAACAGTCTGACTGAGGGCAGTGACACAGGGCTCCAATAATTTCTCTGATTGCTCGGCCACCCTGACCAAAAGAGTGGGGGATCCTTGGTGAGAGGAATTTCTTTTCTTTAACTTGAGACAGTCGCTGATGACATGTCCTGGCTTCTTACAGTACCTGCAACTAGAGTTTCTCTCACCAGTAGGAGTGGATCCACCTGTCCCATGGACCATGGGCTCACCCGGGGTAGATGATGCAGAACCTGAGGGTCGGGTCGGTATGACAAGAGGCAGGGACCCCGATGTAGATGTTGGTGTGGGCCGCTTGAAGGAAGTGAAGGACTGGGACATGGGAGCATAAGACCTGGAATTTACATTTCTATTAGTTAAGGAATAATGGTCAGCCACTGGACCAGCATCAGCCAGGGTACAGATACCTCTCTGATCCAAGTGTGCTCGAATGTCGCCTGGGATACACTTTCTAACCTCCTCTAGCAGGATTAGTTCAACAAGCTTGTCATGTTCTACATGGGCAGACTCACTTTCAATCCACCTCCGACAAAGGACCTGTTTCTGCCTGAAGAACTCCACAAATGTTTGTTTGTCAGTCTTCCGGCAGTTACGGAACTGTTGCCGGTAGGCTTCAGGAACAAGTTTATAAGCGCTCAAAACCGCGGACTTAACAAGGGCATAGTCTCGACATTGATCCTCAGAGAGGGCAGAAAACACATCTAATGCTTTACCAGTGAAAGATCTATAAATAAGTTGAGACCATTGAGAAACAGGCCACTTGTTAAGTCGGGCAATTTTCTCAAAAAGAGAGAAGAATTTGTCTGGTTCTTCCTCATTAAATTTAGGAACACTGTTGAGACATTTGTCTACACTGAATGTTGAAGTATTACTACCTTGAGCCAAACCTCGTTGTTTGAGAGTTTCCAGCTCCACCTCGAGTCTTTTGAGTTCAACTTGTAAGGCCAAATTACTTGGTGTAACAATTTCCTCTGAATTTCCCGACGGTTGGGCTATGATTTCATTGTCAATAAGGTAGTTGAGGACAGCCTCTTCTAACCTAGCCTTATTCATGGAAGAGCGGCCTTCTACTTCATAATAAGCAGCGAGGGATTGCCACTCTGCCTTAGTAAGCCCCTTCAGTACTTCGGCTGAAGGTGAAGCCAAAAAGCTTTCCAGGTCAAACATGTTGAACTCAAAATCGAGTAGCGAAAAAAAAGTAACCGTGGCAGCTAAGCTAACTAGCTAGCTAATTAATAATATCAAAATGCAATAAACTGTGAAACACAGCAAGGGATTAACCAAACACCTGGTACACAAGATAAGGGTTAACTCACCAGTAGCTTAAGCAATAACAGGAGCAATATAAATGAACACTGTGAACACAGCAACTTGCATCCAAAAATACTTAGCGATGAAACAACACCTGGCGAGTAACAACACTTGATATGACACAACAATGGTGGTTAGCTCCCGGACACAGGCCCCCACTTGTCGCGATCCCACTACCCTTTATACTTGGGGAGTGAATCCTACCCCAAGTTATTAACAAATAAAGGAACAAATAGGGAACACGGCAATAATTATCCTCACCAAAAACCTACTCAACTAAATGTACTTGAAAAAGTAAGAACAGTTGAAATAAGTGAATCACAAAAGGGAAGATAATTAATTAATTCAATTTATGTTCTAAAGGGAGTAATGACTAGCAAACATGAATTTAAGGGAATAAGTAAGTGTATAATAAAATAAGAGTGATGCCGGAAGGGCGAAAATATGCTGTAAGGAGTTAGACCAAACAAATATTACTTAACATTACTATATTACACAAGATATACGAAATATATATATACAACAATCACTACAAAATGATTATCCCTACCAAACAGGAGATACCTTACCACCAGGATCCCTTCCTAGGCCTAACTAAACGTGTCACTAATACCTGATACCCCTAGGGCATTGCACAAGACTGGATAAAGCATTAGACAAGGGTCAAGGCTAGAGAACGAATGGACACGTCTACCCTATGCCACGGTTTTTTCGCTACTGGGGTGGCGTGGGTACGCGGCCGAGAAGAGCGTCTCATCTCATGTGATCCAGACATTTGCTAGATATTTTATATAATTAATTAATATTACTCTTGAGTTGACTTAACAGAGTAAGACAATGATGCATATAAATTACATACATAAATATACAATTAACCTAAGTAACTAAGAACAATAATAATATAATAAGTACAATTAACAATTTATTAATAGCTTGTATGAAATGTAGGAGTGAACATATGCCTCACGCTATGCGAGTTCCCGAGCGCTACAGGCACGTGACAGCCACCCTCACACGCCACCTCACCTCCAGCAAAGGTCCAAGCTGTGGAGACACGGTCGGCGAAGGTGAAACGACTGCATCCCCTGATTTTGATGAAATTGTTGCCACTGGCTGTGACGCCCAAGGAGTTCGCCAAGCTTCAAGCCTTGTGTACCACTCTGATGCTGGTAAGGGAGAAGGTGACTTCAGGGGAGGAGGATCAGGTTAGAGATGGGTCTGTTTACAAGTTTGTTTGTATTAATGGTCTGTTACACAGGTCTTGTGTGTCATCCAAGCGACCAGCCAAAGTAGGTCGGTTTTTACTTGTTGTTCCTGCTGATTGTCGTAGCAACATTCTCTCTGTAGCTCACGAGAGCCCTCTAGCAAGACACTGTTCTCGTCGGAAAACTTATAGGAAGGTTGCTGATGATTGTTACTGGCCAGGTATGGGAGCGGATATTAGAGATTTTTGTAGGAGTTGTGAGCAGTGCCAGCGTATGTCCTCCAAGGGTAGAGTCCGTCCTGTCCCTCTTATACCTTTACCCATCATTACAGAACCATTTTTTCGGGTAGCCATAGATTTTGTTAGACCGTTCTCACCCCCTTCCTCTAAGAAGCCTAAATTATATCCAGCTAATTTGTTAAGGAAATATAATTGCAGTACCGACATTGCTCGTGCCCTGGACGACGTTCCCAAGCTGGAGTCAGTCGTGGCACTACCCTGCAAGAGTTCCTGTGAAGATCAGGCCCCACACTCGAATGATCTCGGTTGCCAGTTACCGATAACACTGGACGGGATAGAAGAATCCTTTACGACTGGTTAATAGGCCCAAACTTAAACCTGGACTGAAGTGGATCCCACGTGCAGTTCCTTGATACGGCCTTACGATTTGGACATCAAGTTACCACTTATTCTTTTAATGTGACCATTCTTTATTTTCCTATGTGTATTTAAGCATTTGTTGTAGGATGATTGTGCTTTGTGTACTAATCTCAAAATTTATACTACCTTACAGTAGATTTTTCTTGGGGGAGCTGTGTCAGGGCTGTAACGAGCAGGATGGTTGCCGCCGCTCGTTTACTTGTTCGCGTGGGTAGACGGAGGTGAGAACGTGACTGCTGCCTCAACACACACATCAGACACTACCCAGCTAGAAGCACAGTTGCACTTCCCCTCTTCTCGTTCAAATTCTGGTTGTGTTCTCTTCTACTGTCCAATACGTCACCAGTAACGCAAAAAAGGATGTCTCCTACCATCATCTACAGCAGAGGAAGCCTGTAGCAGTAAGGAGACCTTGGAGCAGAGTGTGAGGAAACAGTGAGACTGAGAAGCAGCTCAACCCTCCCCTTCACAGCGGTTGCGACCTTGAGCAGAGAGCTCCTCAGCCCTCAACAGACGCGAGCTATTACGCCGCCTCCTCCGCTTCAGCTACATCGTTGCCGGACACAAAACATTACAAATGTAAGTTAACTAATTATGAATTGTTGTTTTAATCAAATGCGTGTGATATATTCAGCATTTGCCCTCTACGTTAGGATGCGTTCAGCCATTACAGAGAGTAAATTAATGTTTATACATTTTATGTTGAGCCCCCATATCACATGGTTATAACCTTAGAGTGACGGTAAATAATGTTTCAATATCAATACACGTGCAATATCGGCCACTCGAGTCACCCTAGAGCTCACCAAAATAGGTGTCATCTTTAATAATTCTTTTCATTTTAACATAGCTGGATGATCGTCATAATCGATTCCGAGTGACAGCAAATTAGTAGTAGTAGTAGTAGTGTGTTTGTAATAATAATAATAAAATAATAATTGCATTAGCCCCTGTCTAACAGACAATAATACCTATATACATGTGAGTTAAATACATTAGGTATATATAATTACATCACCCACGATAACTTCCCTATGAGCCGTGAGTAGTCATCAACTGGACATAGATTAGAATTTTTAGATTGCCGCCGAGGGGGCTAGTTAATTAGGCACCCCCTTACATCCTGTGCAAGGAGAAGTGCAGAAGCGTTTACAGCGCCCATCTGGGAAGCATGCTAAGTTCATGCTTGCCTTTATGATTCATGCATTAAGGGCGTAAAAGCCTGAAGGGTCATAGGTTTTGTCACGTAAAGTGACAGAATGATGAGTGTGTGGGGGGAAAGTTCCCGGTACATTTTATCTGTTTATGGCAAAGTGTGGCAGGTCCCTAATAATGTCAAGTGCTAGGCCTGTGACTCGGAGGAGGGATGTCTGGTCAGGGAGGGAAGAGGTATTGGTAACGGCTGGGGACCTGTAGGAGGAGGTCATAGGGCAAGTGAGGATGTAGTGAGAGAGGGTGTGGAAGTCGGGTTGGCCACAAAGTTTACAAACAGTGCGGCCAGGCTCAGGGTTGCCAATGTACTCCCATAGGTACCTGCACCCTAGGCGTAGTCTCGTGTACATAATCTGTTGCGATTGAGTCAGGGATTGATACTCTTTGTAGTGGCGGTTGTCTTCACCGGTTACAGCGTCATAGTGGCGTAGTGTGACGCTACCCCGTTGTTTCAGGCGTGTCCAATTTTCGTCGAATGCTTCTCGTTGTGCGGCGTGTATGCGAGATTTGAGATGATTCTGGGAGAAGGCGAGGGTGACTTCATGGCAGTGTATTCCCATTTTGCCATAACACCTTGACTGCAATCATCAATTAAGTAGCCGGCTATCGCCAGTTCAACTCCCGTCTCTGAGCCACTGATACATGTGCTCTAAGAAGAGAGTAATACCCAAGCTTCGTCCATTATTAACGCTCACAGCTCATAGCGCTAATTAGTGATATGCCAGTTATTAAGGAATAGTTTATTTTCTTAATAAATGGAGAAAAGACCATTTGGGTTTGAGAACTTTAATCCATAAACATTTATGAATGTTGCTTCCAGTTCACCTCTAATTAGTGATTCCACAAGTAACCAGAAAGTGCAACATAAAGGTGGCAGCGGTTCTTCGAATCTATGAATAAAAACCAGTGTTTTCTACAAAAACTGACTGTTTGGTTAAGATTTGACATTCTCAATTTTTGTTACTTGATATCTACCTTTCTGAGAGAGTAAAGTTTCCCTGTTTACATCTCCTATACTGAGTAAAGTACTCATTATAGGAGATATAAACAGGGATACCAGATGAACAACGATGTTATTGAGAAATCCGACTGCGAGAAACATTTAGGAGAAATGCTAAGTAGGAATCTTAAGCAAAGTAAACCATGGGTATTTGTTCGAAACAGAGCTAATAGAGCACTTGGGTTCATACAAAGGAGTGTTAGTTAAAAGACTGGCGAGGTCATCTTAAAACTATATCTTGCGCTTGTGAGACCTCACTTGGATTATGCAGTTCAATTCTGGTCACCGTATTACGGAATAGATATAGAATCCTTGGAAAGAATTCGGAGGAGAATGACAATACTAATCCCGGGCATTAGGAACCTTTAGTACAGAGACAGGTTAAAGCATCTAAATTTGCACTCCCTCGAGATACGTAGAGTGAGGGGCGACATGATCGAGGTGTATAAATGGAAGTCAGGGCTAAACAAAGGGGACATTACAAAGGTACTCAAACTTTCCAACCAGGAGTGAACCCATAACAATGGTTTTAAATTAGACAAATTTAGACTTAGGCGCAAAATAGGTAAACATTTGTTTT
Organism: Homarus americanus; assembly: GCF_018991925.1. Taxonomy (NCBI): domain Eukaryota; kingdom Metazoa; phylum Arthropoda; class Malacostraca; order Decapoda; family Nephropidae; genus Homarus; species Homarus americanus. The sequence continues at coordinate 14,041,888 of NW_024743709.1, forward strand.
GAAATAGATTAGTGGACAACTGGAACAAGTTACCAAATATCATCATTAAATCGATTACGCTGGATAGCTTCAAACTTAGGTTGGATGGATATATGAGCAATAGGGGCTGGGTGTAAATGGGACAGCCCAGTATGGGCCAATAGACCCGCTGCAGTCTCCTCCATTCTTATGTTCTTACGTGTGACGTCCCAGTGCAACGTACAAGTTTCTATTGTTGTTATTATAAGTGATTTAATACATTTTATCACTTCATATGTGGCAACACTGTACAAACCAGCATTACCACACCCTGTAACTCTGTTTTCAAGATCTCATAACTGTTTTCAACTACTGACGGCCATTTTTTTAAACTTTCGGGTTACTTATTAATAACCCGAAAGTGCCCTCCGAGCCCTAATCCATTTTTTTTTCTCGGGTTACCGTTTGGTAGTCCGACAATATTATTGAAAGGTTCCTGATAAATCCCTGGGTGTGGGTAGGCACCGGATAGACTTTTCCCGAATGTTCAAACTAGTTATATATGAATAGAAAACGTCTCTGAAATATAGTGTATGTAAATTAAATTGAGATAATAAGGAAAACAAATATTTAAATGTCCTATTAACCGGTTCCAATGGAAATGTATATATTTTTCAGAGATCGCCGTGTACCTCTGCAATGGCACAAGACTGGTGGTGAAGAACACGATGCCACATGTACTGGAAGCTACAATACTGACCGGAAAAGATAAGGAGAGGACGTTTTTATACCAAGGATACCTCTCATCACCACTGACCTGCCATTTGAATTCAAGCGAATTCAGTTCCCGGTTAAAGTGAGCTTTGCCATGACCATCTATAAAAGCCAGGGACAGTCCCTAAAGATGGTTGGCCTAAACCTGGTGTTTCCTTGCTTCTCTCATGGACAGTTCTATGTTGGATGCTTCAGAGTGGGAACTGGCAAAAAATCTGTACATACTTGCTGCTAATGGCAAAACCAAAAATGTGGTCTACCTTAATGCACTACAGTGAGACAATGTGGAGCCTCCCGGAAGGTGGGGTCCTACCGTGGCCTAGCGAAAGAGCTGCCCGGAGGGCGGCGATTCCGCTAGTATATTATATAAGAAAGATCTAAGATAAGCCAAATATAGGTTGCTGAAGTAATATTTTACAACAAGTGTCATCTGTGACCCACGCTGATAATTACCATGGAAGAAATTTCTCCTGCTACATTTCACTGTTTGGGTTGTTGTTGTTCCGGTTGTGCTTAGGTACTACCAATATTTGTAAGTTTAGATTAGGTTACATAAAAAAAAAAAATTATTTGAAATGTTCGAACTCAGGGTTAGAAAAAAGTGCCTAAATTGATTAATGATGACGCTTCCGTGACGCCTGCTGGACCACCACTCGACGAGCCCCTGACGGAGACACGATGATCCTCCCCATACTGGCCGGATTTTATGAAAATAACATTGATTATGTGTTAAAGGAATATCCTTCCTTCCTTAGACTTTAGTAAGCCCCTTTATAATATTTATACTGTACATACTTATCACACTTGCCAGATGCTTCTGGTGTTATTGTACAGGGGTACCTAGTAACCGCACTAGGATCCCGCTTCCTCTATCAAGGAATAAACAATTGAATTTGAATTGATTAATGATGTTTTCAATAACTCGATTTAAATCGTGTCAGTCCTATCACCGGAACAACAATAAACAAAAGCTAAATATACTATGGACAAATTATCTTCAAAAAAATTCTCTGTATTAGCTATGCAACACGCTTGTAAACTATGATCAAAAGTATCTTATATACTGTAGTTACGGCAATATATAGATAATAGATATTAGATTTTGTTTTATTTTTTTCAGGCTGGCATTGTGGTATTGTTATTAAAGACTATCAAAATCCTTTTGCTTATCTCTCAGGAAGCCATTCATGAACTTCTTGAACTACTTCAACCACATACGCCAAGAGTTCAAGAATAAACGAAGCAAGAAATTCTGGTGTTATTATAGTGTGCGGTCTGCAAGATAATTGGGTTAGGTTAGCATAGGTTGGGCTAGGTCACGTTAGGCTAGGTCACGTTAGGTTAGGTCATGTTAGGTTAGGTCATGTTAGGTTAGGTTAAGTTATGTTAGGTTAGGTTAGGTTAGGTTAGGTTAGGTTAAGTTTGGTTAAGTTAGGTTAGATGAAATATATCTTTGTAGACTGAAACTCTAAATCTTGGAATTTGGTCGTTGTTTACAAGTGTATTGGGTATTTATTAAATGTTATGCAGTGATGTAAAAAAGGGGGAGGGGACATCACCACTGTACAGTACTCAACACCCATGAAAACCCCTAAACCCACCTCCCATGTATAATAATACGATCAGGCCATAATTACAGTGCATTAATATCTTCATTACCCAGAATTCGTTAATCTGTACTTAGAATTGAAATTGGCTCAGTTTTTCTGTGAAAGTTTTCAACATTCCGGGTCTGTGAACGAGTTTTCAAGGTTTAAGATCGGGTTATTTATTTTTATATTTTAATTCCGAAAAATTTCTTAAATTTGATTCCAGACCCTGGAGCAAATTTTGAAGTTAAATATCAGGCGCATTTTCTGGATTTTATTTATGAAAACTTCCTGAAATTCTCTGAGTTTTTTCCCGGGTCCGAGGATGAAAGAATGTTTAAACTCGGAAATTTTTACATGTAACCGGAAAAATTCTAGGGATGTGGGATTTTTTATGGTTTGAGAGTCTTCTTGTTATCTGGAAATCTCTCATCCCTGGAAGAGCTTTGCACCAATTATTCCCGCTAACGGGGATATCACCTGTATGTTGCACTTTACTGAGGGTGATTCTCTGAAGAACGTAAAATGTAACACGGTAATATATATCATCATAGGAGACCTGTTGTTTACTATAATCAAGATATGCAGTGTTAGACAATACAGTAAATAACAAATTATATACTGTATATCCTACAGGATGCAGTATTCCATACACCTGCAACCCCTAATTGCATTGAGATACTTTATCAGTGGCAGCTTCCAAATAAGTATGGCAGACTGCTTGAAGATTTCTGTGTCATCAGTTTGCAAGTTTGTCAGAAGCTATGCAACGATTTTGCCTCTTATTGCAAAAGATTACATCCACTTTCCAGAATCAGGAAACATACAAAACCTTGTAGATGAATTTCACACCATTGCAGGGATGTCTGGTGTATCTGGCTGCATTGATGGGTCTCCTATCCCTGTTAGAAGCCCTGGAGGGAACACAGCTGAACTACATCGATGTAGAAAGCGGTGAAAGTAGAGCAAGTGTAAGGGTAAATGAAAGCATTATTGGTTTGGTAAAAAAATAGTTTTAAATAATAGATTTTATTATCAAGGTTATTTTCCAATAATTTTTCTGGCTTTGAATAACACATTTTATTTCCTCCAAACATTATCACAGTACAACTTGAAACAGTATTTCAATTCAAACAAAATTAAAAAGGGATTACACTGGCATGACTAAAGAAAAATATATCACATCACAGTACAGTACAGTACAGTACAGTACAGGGTATATGTAAAATTATATCGTTCAAGCAGTTTAGTATTTTGTTTGAAATAATAAATGTACATATTTCTAAAGGCTTCAAAGTACTATACTGTACGGAAATAGTTGCAAGTGTCAGAGAAATCCATAAACAATTTTAGTTCTTCTAAATAAGAACAAGCAGCAAAAACCAAATTTATCTCGGTACTTTTACAGTCCTGTATATAAATTAATAGCAATCATACTTAGTTTGAAATTGCAAATACAGTTATAGCAATTATCATTATTGGAAGATTTTAGAAGAACTGTACTGTACTGTACCTGGATTGAAATTGTAATTAAAGTGCAAAAGAAATGTGAAATAAAAGAATTATTAAAATTCCCAAATAAATATGAGTATATAATACACAGTATCACAGTATATTGTATATGAAATTCTAGCAAAAAATATGTTGAATCTATTTGGTTTCACAAGAAGTAAAAGAACAAAAAATAATAACAAATGTTTTATATACAAAATATGATTTCGCATCTCCATTATGTGTAAAAAAAACGGTAAACAATTAAAAAAAAATATCTGCAATAAGTATGTGTACAATACACAGAATCACAGTACTGTATATTGTATCTGACATTACTGTATATCACAAATTAAGTTGAATGAATCTATTTGTTTTCAAAAAAGAACCAAAAAAAAAACCATAAATGTTGAAGCATAAAAAATACTTCACATTCTCCAGCAAGTGTCGAAGAAAAAATAGTAAACACAGAGAGAGAGAGAGAGAGAGAGATAGAAAAAAATCACAGTGGAATTATGGCTGCACTCTTGACATATGCCATTGGCCAACAAATCTAATGCTTGCTCTAAATACAATACGCATAGATTAGGCTGATAATGTATTGTACATACTAGTGAAGGCCTTTAAATCATCCAGTATAGCACCATTCAGTTCTTGTGTACTGTCCTTAATAATGTCATTGAAGTATTCATTCCTCTTGGTCATCTGCTTCCTTATCTTGCCCCTGTGACTGGATGTTGATGCTGCTGTTGGTGGCACGGGTGATCCTGATGTTGGTCATTTGATTTAAGTGTTCCTGCTGGTGCAGACGCTGGCATAATTGGTGGTAATGTCTGCCTTCTCACTTGAAGACGAACTTTTATCTCCACAACTCCTGTATCTGCTTCAATTTTGGCTCTCAGATCGACCTGGTTTGTTTATATTTATCTCGAGTTGTGGCGTTCGAGTTACCAAATAGTAACCCGACATTCGGGATTGCTCTTCGGGCTTACTTCCCCGAGTGTTTAAAAAAATGGCCGAAAGCATAACAAGTCAGCAAGCCCTCTCTCCCAGGGGAGCCTACCCCAGTCTTCAGCTCAGTGTTCTTTTGAAGGGTCAATGTCTAGCTTAGTACTCTCTCGACACTTAGTCAACACTCTCGGTGGCTGCTCCTAGTGACCTACCGTGTGACAGACCGTGTTACCCGCTGTGACCCCGTGCACCCGAGTTCCACCGGACAGCTGTCTTCGATACCGCTAAGGTCATCGTATCTGTCAGACCCTGGCACTACTACATCATTGACACCATCTTGGACACGTCAACGACGCCATATTGGAAACGTCCTTTCAACATCATAGCAAGTCGCCATCTTGCATGTTCGCTTTTATAAACAAGAAATGACAATGACTTCATTCTCACCAGCTGTGAGACTGCACCCCGCAGAACTCTAAAAGACTTCAAGACCAGAACTTCAATCAGGTCTTTGTACTTCAGTCAAGTCTTTGTACTTCAATCAAGACTTTGTACTTCAATCAAGCCTTCGTACTAGGTATTTCACGGACATGCAGTAGATTTTTACTCACAGCAAACATATTCTGCAGTGTACCATCACATGTCAGACGTCGTGATAGGATAGTTTTTTTAATTATAAGTGTCTTACTTTATATATTACTGAAGTATTATAATTTTAAGTATTTTCACTCACTCGCTTATTTAATTAATTTTACGTAAATGGATGGGCAAGGTTATTATTGAGTGTAATCTTGTATGATTGAATTATCATTTATGGCTGTTTTATTTCATCTGGGTCAGACATTATGCATTTAGCGATAATATTACAATATTACCTCTGAACGAACAGAAAACACAATACTAATTGATGCAGCACTCCTTATCGGAACTGGAATTGTTACTGGTATTATAGAAGATATGCATGGAACACACATTTACACAGTGAATCATTCCATTGGGAATAGTGAACATTTAATCGATCAATCATATGGTGATTTACCCTTTACCCAACTTAGGTCAGGTTGTATGTACGACACCACACCTCAGTACGGATCTGTTCATTCTCCCTACCCATCAATCCCCAGTGTCAGGACAGTATACTTACCTCCTACATCCTCTATTCCTCCAGTGACATCTAAGTTGTCTTACACCCAAATAACAATGGATAGAGCAGGCTCAAGCATGTTTACTAACACTTCCATTGTATTTAAAGTGTTGCCGCAGAATGACCACATTCGCGAGTTCACAGCAGATGATTATTATCACATAGCTACATTTTTACGTGAGGATGTTGTGCAGAACATCGCAATCGAGGAAGATGAGGATTGCAAGGACAACACCATATCATTAGAGCACTTTGCACGAATTGTTGAAATTGCAGCTGTTGTATTATGTTTACAGGACTCTGCGTACAGTCACGCTAAGACTGGTGATTATGCCCAGTTTAATACAATACTGTTTTACGCACGTAAGTTCCAGGCCAGTACAGTTACACCTATGGGGCCGGTTCATCTCAAGGTTTCCAAGGATACTTGTACGAAACCTAAACAGCAACTGTTAAGCAAACACTGTAACACTAATAGTCATATTATTGACTATTATTACCAGATCCAGCAAGGATGTAACATACCCAAACACCACACAACCCCTACAGCAAATTCAGCAGTTGTTCAGACCAAGTCTACTAATGAATGTACCGACAGGTGATATGTGGTTTATATTACACGACTCTGCTTCACATAATTCCCAGCACTTTGTAACTCTACAACGGTGTAATGATTCGAGGTATGATAGACATCTACGGCAGCCATGTCGTCGCTATTTTAAGCAATCGGGGAAGACCACCGTTTTGTTCAACAAGACGCACGATAAATACAACCATAACAATGCAAAGCAACATTTCTAGTGCTGCTTCGTTAATCGCAGCGTTGAACAAAACAGAAGTGTTGTCCCTTCCGGTGATAGTGGGTACCAACGCACTTTCCTTAGATATAGATAAGGGTATGTGTGCGCAAGTGTACTTTCATTAGCGTCCTATCAAGAACTACATCGACATTCACCTCACCGAGGATTTCAAGTTTGACCTACTGACACCAATCTTTTAGGAGTTTCCGGTGCCCAGCTGGACATTACAGGAGTGGTAACACTACCTCTACGCTTTTCTAGACATGGTAAACAATTTCCGGCAGTGTGTTACATAGTCAAGGACTTTAACTTACCAGCTGACGGATTAATTGGTCTTCCAACGCTTAAACACAACATGAGAGATGTCCAGCTAAGTGGACATACTATCACGGTTGGTGGCGTTACCTATCGTGCCATGGATCTCGAGTCTCAGCGAGTCCCAGTCCCTACTGACTCATTTACCCGGAGTGATTTTAGCAGCAAAAGTTGGATAGTAGTACCTGCAGTTTTAGCAGGTACTCTCGCTTACCTGACGTTTTCACTGGGAATGAAGCAGTCTGTTTTACGGAAACTTCCAGGATTAAAGGTCTTTCATGTGAATCTACATTGAGTACTATTCTTTCTGGTGGTTTAACAGATGTCGTCGTTCTCCACAGACCAGACGCTCCCAGAATATTGAAACAGGGAGGTTGTTTGTGTGATTAACTGTTTTATCATTCTAATGTTGCTTTACAGCCTACACTGTTTCTAATTGATAGTGTTACACATGCACTTACATAAACCAGACAGGAGAGGATGGATCGACGAATACCGCGTTAAGGTAACTGATCACCCTCAAGGCAAGCCTAGGCTTCTCGAGTTGCTTGCCGACTACAAAAAGATTTAGTTTTACCTGACAATCCACTAGTTCAGACGAGTGTCACTTCACTTCACATATCTTTAACACCCGGACACAAACCCGATTACTTACCAAGTTACAAACTACCTCATAACCAGCACGTTGTAGTACAAGACATGGTTCGAGATATGCTAGAAAAGAAGTTGTCACACATTCAAAATTCCCTTTCAATTGCCCATGGCTTTTAGTCCCTAAGAAGGATGGGAGTTGGCCCCCATTCATTAATATTCGGTAAGTCAACGAAGCCACCATCCTGGATAGGAACCCTATGCCTGTTCTGAGCGATATAATGCAATCTTTATTGAAAGATAATACTACCTTTAGCACTCCTTTGGGCCATTTTGAGTTGCTACGTATGCCTGTCGGCATTCGAAGTGCGCCATTGACTCTTCAAAGGATAATCAACACTTAGTTTGATGATTTAATGGGTAACGCGGTATGTGCCTATTTAGATAATCTCATCGTACTCAGTTTTCCAGAAACTTTCTACAGCGGGACGTAAGGTTAAGCTCTCTAAATGTGAATCTTTATCAAGAAAACACTTCCTTGGTCATGTAGTCGATGGAGACAGCATTCAAACAGTTGACGGCAAAGCTGTTGCACTGTTCCCACGTCCTACAAACGTTAATAAGGTGCGTAGTTTTCTTGATTCATCAGGATATTATCGTTTTTTTAAAGGATATGCTACGTTACAATCGCCACTGACTTAATTACTCAAGAAGGACGCCATATTTGTCTGGAATGATGAACAGGTGACTAGTTTTATTGCACTGACGACGGTACTGTACTTCTCAATTCACCTGTTTTGGCATTTCCCGAATTCCTCACCCATTTACTCTGTGTACCGGCATCTCAGGACGAGAGCTCGGAGCTGTACTCATGCAGCTGGACACACGAGGGGAATACTTAAAACAGTGGTTGCTTACGCCATTCGTACCCTTAATAACGCAGAAACACGCCATTCATTAACGCACCTTGGAAACATTAGCTGTTGTCTGGGTGTCGCGATCCCAATATCCTTTATACCTGGGGAGTGAAACCTACCCCAAGTTATTATCAAATAAAGGAACAAATAGGGAACACGGCAATAATTATCCCCACAAAAACCTACTCAACTAAATGTACTTGAATAAGTAAGAACAAGTTGAAATAAGTGAATCACAAAAGGGAAGATAATTAATTAATTCAATTTATGGTCTAAAGGGAGTACTGACTAGCAAACAAGAATTTAAGGGAATAAGTGATTGTATATTAAAATAAGAGTGATACCGGAAGGGTGAAAATATACCGTAAAGAGTTAGACCAAACGAATACTACTTTACATAACTATATTACACAGACATACAATATATATACAACAATCCCTACAAAATAGTTAATTCCTACCAAACAGGAGATTCCTTACCACCAGGATCCCTTCCTAGGCCTAACTGAACGTGTCACTAATACCTGATACCACTAGGGCATTGCAGAAGACTGGACAAAGCACTAGACAAGGGTCAAGGCTAGAGAAAGAATGGACACGTCTACCCTATGCCACGGTTTTTCGCTACTGGGGAAGCATCCCCACGCCGTGGAGGAGCGCGTCTCATATCATGTGATCCAGGACATTTGCTAGATAGTTTATATAATTAATTAATACTACTCTTGATTTGACTTAACAGAGTAACACAATGATGCATATTAATAACATACATAAATATACAATTAACCTAAGTAACTAAGAACAATAATAATATAATAAGTACAATTAACAAGTTATCAATAGCTTGTGTGGAATGGAGGCGTGAACATGTGCCTCACTCCATGCGAGTTCCCGAGCGCTATAGGCACGTGACACTGGGCACTTAAGAAGTTTTAAGGATTTACTTATTGGTTATCCCTTAACCGTCCATACGGATCAAGTGGCAGTGAAAGAGCTGTTCCAGGGGAGAAAAAAACTTTCAGGCGGGTCTAACCTGCTGGTATCTGGCCATTCAAGAATTTGTGGCCGTGTTCACGTACTTACCGGGATGAGAGACCGTGGTCACCAACGTTTTGTCCAGGAACATAGCACCAGTGACGTATGCATCTTCGGTCACTCTCTCGCAATTACAAGATGAACAACGACTTGATCCCTTGTGGTCTACAGTCATTTTTGCTCTAGAGTCGGGTGAGGAGGCTGTTCTACCGAAGTTATGTCTTCCGTTCAGTCAATCTGAATAACGACAGGACATACTCCATCGCTCCAAACAGACAGCACAGGGTATTGTTACGGAAATTGTTGTACCTGATACACTTCGTGCAACGGCGTTAACGTTGTACCACAATGTTCTTAGGGCAGGCTATCCCGGGCATGACAAATGTCTTGCAGAAATCAGAAGAAAAAAAATATTTTTTTAATACAAAAAAAACCCCAGTGCAACACATTGTTTAAATGTTTATCGTGTGTGCAGCACAAGGGTACTACTTTTCCACCTACTCCAGTGCTAGAATACCCTACAACGGACTTCCGATTGACACAGTCGCCATTGACTTGTTACAACTTCCGAGGAGTCACCAAGGATCCTCTTACGTACTGGTGTGTGTCGATAATTTCTCTAGATTTGTGATTTTAGTCTTAATGAAGGATAAATCAACAGAATCTGTGGCTCACGCCCTAGCTATGCATCTCATATGCTTTATTACTACGCCCAAGGTTCTTCTCTCCGACAAAGATTAGACTTCAAGAATCATCTTTAGCACAAATATGTCTGCAATACGGCATCCTACAAATCAGGCCTCCACAGCGAGCAATCTACATATCAAGCTTCCTCGGTGACCGCCCAACAAAGCTTCATCACAACTTTTCATCCACAGGAAAATAGCCTTGTCGAAAGAACGAATTGTAAAATCCTGTAGGAAATATTTGTACTTTGTTTGGCTCCCGTAATTGTTTGACTCCCTTAATTGTTTGACTCTATTAATTGTTTGACTCACGTAATTGTTTATTTGATTTGTGTGAGTGGTGTCAATTATTATGATTATTTTTGTAGAATAGAAATGTCAATCTCTAACGGTTATTTGTTACCCCTTGGAAACCCATGGTTCTTGACTTTCCTTGTATAAGATCCTGATTAGGCTGGCAAGGAGGTTATATCCCAAAGTCCAGGCCTTTACAAGTGGCGACATTGGCAGGATTGTCTCTAACCTTAGTTTCTGAGGGTTAACATTCGTTACCAGTGTTTGTTGTAAGTCGCCGAGTGCACGCCCCGTGCTGTCTGAGGCCAGGAAGCAAGTGTTGTTTGGTGCTTCTCCCTTCCTTCTGTTGTGCTAATTTTGTTGCTCTCCCTCGTACTTGGGAAGTCGATTAGTGTTGGTTGGGGGTGCACTGTGGATGCTGCCATAGCATTTTATTGTTGATTGATCTGGTGTAATTCTTTTCCCTGAGGTGATTAAACTGGACTGGGTGCGAAACAAGGTTTCCTCCAGCCAGATCAAACCATTTAATGGTTTGGGTGAGCCACGAAGTAGTTACTTTTGGCTAGTTACTGGGTAAGCTGTTTAATTTGGCACTTTGGCTATTGGCCTTTGGTATTATTATGTCTAGTTTTGAGGAGTTGAAAGATCAAGCAGTGGCCCTGGGTCTGACAGGTGTGGAGGTTGGTCTGTATGTGATTGTAAGGGCGGAAACGATCTTCCTGCTCGTTACCACTGCTAACTCTCTCGTTTGATGGTGCGGACGACACTTGGGACGGTTGGACAGAGGTGAGCTAGATAGTGACTATCTGGGTCACGGGCAGATTCAACCCAGCCGCCATACAGTCACTATCTAGCTACCCCGCTGTTCGTCAAATTCTGGCTGTGATCTCATCATAGGTCCTGGACTCGTGGGCTGTATCCCCAGACCTTCACCTATTGACTGTCAATTCTCTGATCATCTACCACTACCACATACCAGGACCGTCAATTCACCTCATTCCGTCTGTGCCCCTGTGTTCTCGTGCCATTTCAAGACAATCGGCCTCTGTCGCTCGAGTGTGGAGTTGAATGGACGCTTCCCTACCCTGAGTGTGCATCACCGTGTTCCAGAACCTTCCCCCAGGGCCACTGCCGTAGGAAATATCTGTTCATTGTTTGATTCTATGGCTCTTTGCTTCCCTTAATTGATTAACTCCATTAATTGTTGACTACATTTAATTGTTTGAATCCATTAATTCCTGACTCCCATTAATTGTTTGACTCCCGTAATTATTTGTTGTTTGTTGAGTGGTGTCAGAGTTTTGTGTTATATTTTTTATAGTAAAGAGATGTCAATCTCAAACGGTTGTTTGCTATTCCTCAGAAAACCATGGTCCTTAACTTTCCTTTATTAAGAACCTGATTAGTCTGGTAAGGGATTTCTATCCCAAAGTCCCAGGCCTTGACAGTGATCACCCAACAGACTGCCGAGAGAGAGGAGCGCAACAGAGAGAGGGAGAAATGCAACAGAGAAAGAGAGAGGAACGCAACAGAGAAAGAGAGAGGAACGCAACAGCGAGAGAGAGTTCGAATTAGCTAAAGTTGCAGGCAGAAAAGGACATAGAACTAGCGAGGATTAATGCGCAAGGTAGACCAGAATCCTCTGGCCCTATACAAGATAATGTAGTAAAACCTAGTTTGCCTGTTTATCGTGAAGACATCGCCTCCTACCTTGTTAGGTTTGAACGGATAGCCGAGCTGCTTGGTGAGGACCAAGATAGCTAAGCTGTAAGATTGGATAACCTACCGAGTGGTAAACCCGTACAGATTTATACGTCCCTGTCTGCCGACATCACAAGAGATTACTCTTTGTTGAAGCAAGCTCTCTTGCGAGGGTCTAACAAGACTTCTAATGGTTATCTTGTTGATTTCTGCAGAACAAAGATTAGGGCAGGGGAAACATACCAGCAATTTTCAATCCATCTGGGTCGTTTGTTTCAACAATGGCTAGAGGCGTCAGAGGTTGAGGAAACCTTTGTGTTTCTCACCAACTTTATGATATTGGATCAGTTTCTGTCTTCTCTACAGCCAGACCTGAGAATATTCATCAAGGAACACAGGCCAGCGACCCTAGGAGAAGCTGTAGAACTTGCTGTAACTGGGCGACCGCTCGCAACGCCCACCCCAAGTCTCTCACTCCCCCAGTGAAGAACACGAAGTCTCCGTCCTCCGAGGAACCATTCACAGGAGTAGAGAGGAGAAGTTCACCGGCCGTGCGGTGCCACAACTGCGGAGGAGAGGGGCACATTAGTTCTCGCTGTCCCAGGAATCCCCGCGCCTTCAAATCTACCGACATTCATCAGCACAGCTACAAGGTTGGATTCTGTTTGGAAGACAGGCGCTGTCCCTGTTATTGTGTAAGCGGAACCATAAATGGGTCTTGGGCATCTACTGTCATCAGGGAGACCGGTTGCTCGTGCATTATTGTCTCCGAGGAAGCCCTGCCTGACGCTGAGGTCTCCAGCTGCTCAAAGGTTAGTGTCGCTGACTATTTAGGTCATGTTGACCAGTTCCCTGTTGATAGGTGCTGCCTGCGTTGCCCCTATTTCATTGGGTGGTCTAATGTGGTGACAAGAGCGCCCATTACATTCGCTAGTGTTCTCATTGGTAATTTTCAAGGAGTTCGTGATCCTAACTACCCAGAACCCTTAAAACTATCCTCACTGTATGTATATTCTGTATGCTGTATTTATATTATGCTATGTATATTATGTATGTGCTCTATTTATGTATTATTTATTTAGCCTAGCTAGTAGCGTGTGGCAATGTATTTATCAATGTCCCACATGCTTAATTAATGTGCCTGGCGACGTATGGAAGCTGCTAATGTATCACTTGCCATACGTCGTCTATAGAGCAGTTGACAAGTGGACAGGTCGGAGAGCACTACTCCCTTTGTGTACATATCTCTTATCCAGTAAATCGAACCTACAAATCTATACAGGTGTTTGTGTTCGCTCCTGTATATTGAGCTTATTACCCAGAACATTGAACACTCACCACCAGCGCAAGTCTCCTCGCCACCTGCCGACGTCGCCTCCCCTCCCTCACACGCCACCTCGCCTCCAACAAAGGTCCAAGCTGTGGAGACACGGTCGGCGAAGGTGAAACGACTGCATCCCCTGGTTCTGCCGAAATTGCTGCCACTGACTATGACGCCCAAGGAGTTCGCCAAGCTTCAAGCCTCATGTACCACTCTGACGCGGGTGAGGGCGATGGTGACGTCCGGGGAGGAGGATCAGGCTAGAGATAGGTCTGTTTACAAGTTTGCTTGCATTAATGGTCTATTACATGGGTCTTGTGTGTCGTCCAAGCAACCAGCCAAAGTAGGTCGGTTTTTACTGGTTGTCCCTGCTGATTGTCATAGCAACTTTCTCTCTGTAGCTCACGAGAGCCCTCTAGCAGGACTCTGTTCTTCTAGGAAGACTTATATTAAAGTTGCTCATCAGTTTTACTGGCCAGGTATGGGAGCGGATATTAGAACCTTTTGTAGGAGTTGTAATCAGTGCCAGCGTATGTCCTCCAAGGGTAGAGTCCGTCCTGTCCCTCTCATACCTTTACCCATCATTACAGAGCCATTTTTTCGGGTAGCCATAGATTTTGTTGGACCATTCTCACCCCCTTCCTCTAAGAAGCCTAAATTATATCCAGCTAATTTGTTAAAGAAATATCATAGCAAGGCCTATATTAACTTTGCTCGTGTCCTTGACGTCGTTCCAAAGCTGGAGTCAGTCCAGACACTACCCTGCTTGAGTTCGTATGAACTTCAGGCGCCAGACTCGGATGATCTCGGTTGTCAGTTACCGGATGGTATAGAAGAATCCTCTACGACTGGCAATAGGCCCAAGCTTAAACCTGGACTGAAGTGGATCCCACGTGCAGTTCCTTGATACGGCCATACGATATTTGAATATCAAGTTACCATTTATTCTTTTTAATGTGACCCTTGTTTATTCTTTATTTTGCTCTGTATATTTAACCATTTGTTGTAGGATTGTTATATGTTTTGTTGTACTAATCTTAAGTTTTAATCTACCTTACAGTAGAATTTTGTTGGGGGAGCTGTGTAAGGGTGGCAACAAGCGCAATGGTTGTCCGCCGCTTGTTCGCAGCCCCACTAGGCTGGGGGTGGGGGGGAGGGTAGACGGAGGTGAAAAGGTCGCTGCTACCTCGTCACACATCACACTCTCTAACCCTCTCTCACCATAAACTGTTACGAGTTTGATTACGTGGCGCGGATACGTCCGGATACGCCGACCTGCCCCAAGAAACTAAACCTCCTAGTTCTCCAGAAGTTCTTTGAAACTAATGGGATCGTGGGGGTCACCAAGGTGGAACGTCTAAAGCTCCATGGTGACATCAAGATCACCTTCGTCGAGAAGGGCATGCCCGTACAGCTCGCGGAGATCCCAGACATCAACGGCATTCCATTTAAAATGATTGCCTACATGTGGGACAACCTGAAGCTGGGTGTAATCTCCCACGCCGAAATTGCCCACATGGACCAAGCAGAGCTGAGTGAGCTCCTCAAGGGGCAGCAACTTCAAGTTGTGAAGAAGCTGTACGACACCACTGCCCTCATCGGACACCACTCCACCTTACCCGAGGAAGCTCAACTGGCGTGGGTAACTGTGCCAGTCAAGCCCTACTGCAGACCGAAACGGTGTTACAAATGCCAGCACTATGGACACACTGTAAACAAGTGTGAGGCGCAGGAGGACACCTGCTCCATGTGTAGCAACCCTGGACACCGCTACACGGTCTGCCCCAACAAAGTAAAAAAATGCGCTGCTTGTGGTGGCCCACACTACTCCGCCGATCGGAGGGGGTTCATATCTAGGTCTGTGGGTTCATATCTAGGTCTATGGGTTCATATCTAGGTCTGTCTGGGATCATATCTAGGTCTGTGATGGGTTCATATCTAGGTCTGTGAGTAACAGAACTGCTGACGTTATCTTGAAACTTTACCTAGCATTAGTGAGGCCACACATGGATTATGCGGTTCAGTTCTGGTGTCCTTATTATAGAATGGACATAGATTCTTTGGAGAGAGTACAAAGAAGAATGACAAAAATGATCCATAATATTAGAAACCTTCCAAAAGAAGGCTTACATTCATTAGAGGCGTAGAGTTAGGGAGATATGATGAGGTGTACAAGTGGGTAAGTGGGATTAACAAGGGTAAAATGGAAGATGTTCTGAAGCTCAGTAATAACGAAATAACTAGAACAAATGGCTTTAAATTAGATAAATTCCGATTCAGAAAGGATATAGGCAAGCACTGGTTTGGTAATAGAGTTGTGGATATGTGGAATAGGCTACCGAGTGCTATAGTAGGATCGGGGACGCTAGGGAGCTTCAAGACGAAGTTGGATAGGCACATGGAAGTGCTGGGATGGGTGTGAAAGGGATCTGCCCTGTATGGGCCAGTCGGCCTCCTGCAGTATCCCACTTTCTTATGTTATGTTCTTATGTTATGTTATGCCCCAAATGGAAGGAGGAATGCAGGGTAGCCAAGGCTCATCTTGAGAAGAAACTGAGCTACAAAGAGGCCCTCCTTGCTGTACGTTCCCAAGAAAAGAAAAAACCAGCAGAAAAGAAAAACCAAGAAAAGAAAACTCAAGAAAAGAAAACTCAAGAGAAGACGCCCACCACACAGAACCAAGAACACCACGTGGCCCGTGGAGCTGAAGCCCACGTGGTCAACTTCACCGTCTCTGACTTCTTCCACACCTATGAGGACTTAATACACGAGGAAGACGAACAACAAGACCCAAACACAAACGACTGGACACTTCAAGAGAGCAAGAAGAGGAGGAGAGTGAGAAGAAAATCGACATCATGCTAAGAAGACCAAGACATCTCCTCCACACAAGAAACCAAAACACACAATCAAGCCGACCAAGCACTGAATATCCATTGCCCAACCCAACACGCACCTGACGCTTGACCTGACGCTAGCCTGGCTGTGTCTTGTCGCCTCCCGGCCGCGTCCGGGCGAGTTGCTGCTGCCTCCATCTTATAATCCCTCACGCAAGCGGTGTTTAGCCACTGCATCTGTTCTCTCCTCCTAAAATTCACTTCAATCCTCCCTTTATTCTTCCCCTGAACCTCCTTCCCCCCTGTCACTAGCATTTTTCTATTCTATTCTATTCGTCACACATCAGACACTACCCAGCCAGCACCACAGCTGTACTTTTCCCGCTATTCGTTCAAACTCTGGTAGTGTACTCCCCTAGGGCTTGTGGGCTGATTCCCCAGTCCTTCACTATTTGGCTGTCAATCTCTGGATACCTGCTCCAACTACTACCGCGGCTGCCACGGCATCGCCACTTCCTCCAAGCCCTATCCACCGTCCGTGCCCTGGTGTCTCTCCTGCGTGGCAATACATCGCCCACCAACGCCGGCGCCAAGTGAGGAAGCTGCCCTAGACCTTCCCCCTGAGAGCGGGCCACCGCGTCAACGGAACATTCCACCGGGCTGCAGCCGTAGGAAATGTCTGTACTTTGTTTGGCTCCCGTAATTGTTTGACTCCCGTAATTGTTTGACTCCTGTAATTGGTTGACTCCCTTAATTGTTTGATCTCCATTAATTGTTTGACTCCCATAATTGTTTATTTGATATTTGTGTGAATGGTGACAATTATTGTGATTATTTTCGAAGTATAGAGATGTCAATCTCTAATGGTTGTTTGTTACCCCTTGGAATCCCATGGTTCTTGACTTTCCTATTATAAGATCCTGATTAGGCTGGCAAGGAGTTTGTATCCCAAAGTCCAGGACTTTACACAGTGTGAAAAAAATTTAAGCCAAATACAAACCTCAGACGTAGTACATGCGGTTACACTTTAAAGGGTACACTCAGAGTTCGTACCCAGGGATGTCAACGATATCCCGGACACATCTGCTCAATCTGGAAACATCTTTTTACTTTTACTTTTATTCTGTTCACGACTCATCGGCTCGTTAGCCGCTTGGGCGATCGGTTACTTCTCTGTTACGCACTGTTGGCAAGTACTGATCATGTACGGGCCCCTGAATGTATCTGAACCTGTTCCAGTGCTTGTCAAGTCGAGTCTTGTAAGAGGTCACACTCATTGCCGTCACAACACTCTCTGGCAGGTTGTTCCACGACTTCACAACTCTTATTCCGAAAATGTTAGCCTTCTTAGTTTTCTGGACTTGCGGGCTTCTTCAACCTTGAGCTGTGACCCCTTGTGAGGCGAGCGTCTGCCAGCTCCAGGTAAGGACTCTCAACTGAGCAGTGCTCTTTGAGCTGCTTATACACCTCATTTAGGTCTCCCCTTGCCCGTCTGTAGTATAAACTAACAATTGCAGGCGCTTTAATCTCTCAGGGTAGCTGAGGTGCCGAAGTGCTGGCACCAGCCTGGTGGCCCTCCTTTAGATATTTTCAATCAACTGACAGTCTCTAGCATATCTCAGGGCAAATGAGGTGACAGTTTTCCAGGTGGGGAAGCACCGTGCTCTTGAAGAACATTAATACCAGTGATAAGCTTATTGTTGCTTTAATTAACACAGGTTTAAGACGTGTGGATGCCCACCTCTTCCTTGTACACACTCTTTAATTAGCCCCTAATTTGCATGTTGAAATTGTGATTTTTTTTTCTCCTTTAACTAGAAGCAATGCTACGGCATACTGTACTTCTCTTGTTATTCACATTCCAGTGTTCTCACCACATGACAAATGGAACCATTTCCAATATATGTAATGACACACTTGTGACCCTGGATTAACAAACTGAGCATCATTAGTGCCTGATTACTTCTCATTTGTTTTAGCAATGGATGTTCCTAAGGTGAGGTCACAGTGTAAATCGTCATGTCTATTTTTTTGTTTTTTACGGGATTAGCCCACCCAGGCACAGGTTACTGACCCACATACGCGTTTATTCCTGCTGCAGAAGGAATATGCAAACTGGCACGCATACAAACGACTGCTCGTACAGCACTTACACAATGTTTTTATACACCTAGTTCCACAAATACCGTGTTTCATGCACATCTTCATAACGTGTGATTTGTTCTTGACCAACCCAGTGTCAGTTTACCATGCCAGGATGGTGGTAAGCACTTTGTAGTTCAAGCTTATTTATATATGGCTTCAGTCTATTGTGAACTCACCAGTAGTGTCATCATAAACTTGCCAGACCATCATATTTTTTGCCTTTAATTTGATTTTAACTTCAGATCTGACATCATTATTCCTTAAATGTTAATATTGCTTCCAGCAAACTCAGTCTAGTGTCTGACAATTTAACATTAATTACTTATTTCAATGTAAATCAAACCCCCTTCATTTGAAGATATTTTTTTCTCTGGGTTTTTGTGAGCCCTATTTTTGTTGTAACAACTTTCAGTCTCATTTTATCAATTTTATGTATGTTTTCATATTCCAGACATGTCTCTCCGAAAGTTGCAATTGTAAATGTTATAGCCCTGAAATGTAAGGCGTTTAAAGCTCGGAATTCAGACTTTTATCAATTGGTTGTAGATTTCTCACTTCATCTACAGCACATTTTATCTTTCATGACATGGATCGGCATCCATAGGTATTATGTTATATTACGTAGTTAGTTTATTCCTCGTAGAACTCAGAGGGTGGTGGCCGAGCAATGTATTAGCCCCTGTCTAACAGACGGTGATACTTATATAAATGTGAGTTACATACATTAGGTTTATATAATTACATCACCCACGGTAACATTCCTATGAGCCGTGAGAAGTTATCAACTGGACATGTGACAGTGTATTCCTACTGTGCTCTCACACATTTACTGCAGAGTCATCAATTAAATAGCTAACTATCGCCAGTTCAACTCCAGTCTCTGAGCCACTGATACATGTGCTCTAAGAAGATAGTATTACCCAAATTCGTCCATTATTAACGCCCACAACTCATAGTGTTAATTTCGGTGATATCCCAGTTATCGTGCAATAGTTTATTTTCTTAATAAATGGAGAAAGGGCCATTTGGGTTCGAAAAATTAAGCCATAAATATTTATGAATGTTGTTTCCAGTTCACCTCTAATTAGTGATTCCACAAGTAACTGGAAACAACAACAACAACAACAAGACTAAACAGTTTATTGAAAAATACATGAGCACCAAAAGGTTGAAGATATATAGTTACATAATTGGGGAATGGGTCATTAAATTGACAAATAATATACAAGTAAAATAAATTAAACAAATATGATACATAATAACTAGGTGGAGAAAACGTCATACAACAGGGCATTTCAACATAGTAACATTGCAGACGTAAGATTGGTAGGGAGTGAACACAATGGTTGACTATGAGGTGTTGAAAATTTTAAAAATAGCTGGGATTAGGCTCTTCTTATAGCGATGAATACATGCTCGCATGGGCTGGATGCAGTTGTGGTGTCAAACAGCAATTCTCGTACGAGGGATGTTGGGTGGAAGCAGGAGCTGTTGTAGTTTATTTAGCCAGAAAAATATAGATACAGAGTCGATAATAACAATATTGACATGGCTGAGCCAATTGAGAGTCTTGAGCTCTCTTAATGGCACCTGATATACGGGTATAATGTACATTTATCTAAAAGAAAATGGTATGTAACATTTAGTATCATCTGGAATAATACACGTAACATGGTGTTAGTAAGAAAATATCCGATTGTTACCACGATTATCACTTCGTTGTTAATTAATTAATTTATTTATTTATTTATTTATTACATTTGTATTATAAGTATATACATATTTTACAGTGGAGTTGATACACATTAATATGATGAGGGAAGCAATACAACATGGTGAAACAAGAGGACAGAGCTTTCAGTATCATGTGGTGCAGAAGCTTCTCTGCAAATTTGTAAATGAGGTCATAGTGATGCTCAGAGAGAGCCGAATGAGTGTGTTGAGCGTTCCTTGATATGTGGAGTAGGAAGTAGAGAGAATAATTTTGCACGCCCTCTTCTATACTGTTTCTAGTGGTTTCCGTTGTGTGGTATTTAGGAAAGGAAGACCAGGCAGGGGAAGCATAGGTGAGCTTAGGAAGTATGAATGTTGAGTAAGCACTGAGGACTCCGAGGGACTTGAGACAGCAGAAGAGGTGGAAACGAAAACTGGAGGATTAGACAATTGCACTGACATGTATTTTCCACTTTAGTGTATCTATAGAGACGCCAAGGAAATTGGAGTCCACAACCTGGAGTGTGTTGGGGCCCAAAGTAATGGAGGGAGATGGGACAAGGTCTTGGTTGTTGATGGCCCAATTCTGGAGACTGTTCAATATATTCTGGAGGGCGGTGTAGTCAGGAATCGAGCTGTTCACACTGATCCCAATGTTGGAGTCGTCGACACATTTCCAACAAGCAGGAGTTTTTCACAGAGCTACATTGATGAGCATGGGGAAACATAGCAGTTCCATCTCGGTACCTTGAGGGACACCACAGGCGAGTGACTGAATGGTGGAGACAGCCCCTCGGAAGCGTACGGCTTGGCATCGGTCACTAAGAAAGTCTGTAAGCCATGGTATAAGACTTTTCCGAAACCCGACGTCGATAGCTTTGTTAAGGATTAAATTGTGGTTGCCTAGGTCGAATGCATTGGTGAAGTCAATGAAGGCGACAGCCAAAGACGTCTTTCTTTTTTCCATATGACGGTATATGTAGACGAGAAAGTTGGCATGAAAGTGAATGGCGGAGGAAGTTTTCGTATTTCGTATTCGTATTGCCAAATTACTTAGGATCTGTTGCCCCTGCAATATCTGCATAGGCCCAATCAAAAACGAAACTTTCGCTGATTAAGCTGGGTATTACGTTGATGGCTGTTATCGCCACTGGCTTATTATGCTGGTGTCAGTGCTGACGTACGCTGCCTTGCCCGAACAAACATTAGATCTCTCAGCCTGCGACCACGCCCCCCCTCCAACGCGACCTGTGACCAGTGGCGTAGCTAGAGTGTGTGCCGCCCGGGGCGGCCCTTGAGTTTGCCGCCCCCCCCCGCCCCCCCCCCGTGCCCCCACAAAAATACATATTGCACAGTGACTCACTCATATATATATATATATATATATATATATATATATATATATATATATATATATATATATATATATATATATATATATATATATATATATTAAATAGTTTGTGTACCATTATAATATTACTGTACTTTCACATACTCAAATATAGTATGCTTTAAATACACCCCAAACATACTTAAACTTTATAAGTAACAGTTAAACAAAAAGCAAAAACGACATATAGGATAGGGAAAAAAGTAAAAAAAGTGTAAAAAATTAGGACCATCTTTATTTCTGAAATGAAAACTACAACTTTCTACAAAGTAACTTTTCTTGTTTTTTTTTTGGCAAATTCTTCAATGACATTGTCAAAAACTATTTCATCTGTCAATTGTCGCTCTATAGACAGTATGGCAAGATTTCTCAACCGCAAGGTGCTCATAGTAGATCTTAAGTAATTCTTGATCAGTTTTAGTTTCGAAAAACTCCTCTCACAGGTAGCAACACTAACAGCAATTGTGAGGAAAATCCTCAGCATTATTACTATATTTGGAACCGAGTTCCTAAGGTTATACTTTTGAATAAACTGCAAAAGTTCAAGGGGGCCTTCTTTCCACGTCTGTATTCTGTCTTTAATAGTTATAGCAGCAACAGCAACAAAATGCTGAAGTCTTTTTCTCTCAACGAGGAACTCCTCTTTATCAATGTCGTCGTGATCGTGATCTATTTGACACTCATATTTATCATCCAAAAGATTCAATGGGGTAAGGAAGGCATATTTCTCAGCAAGTTCATGAAGCTGTTGAAATCTCAAAGTTATTTCTTGGATCACTCTGTCCAGCGAAGAAAACATTTCTCTCCTCAATTCAATGTCGTATGGCAATTCAGCATCTCGTGATCCTTCACCAAACATTTGTTTCTTCTTTTTGGGTCGACGCTGACGCTCCATGACTATCCCCAGATCATTGAAAATTTCTTTGGCATAGTTTACTCCATTACTCACTAGCTTGTCCCTGTTTTCAACTAGAAATGTTTCTAATGCCCTGAGTTTTATATCACATTGTTGTATGTTCAAGCCCTTGGTTTGGAGGTAAGTCTGTGTGTCGTTAATTTCTAGAAGGACGGGTCCCCACAGGCCAAGAAAGCACAAAAAGGAAAATGATTGCAACGCACCAAGTAGAACACCAGCATCTGCCCTGGTAGCTGTATTTTCTTCTTCACCAGTTAACTTTTCTAGGGCACTTAAGATTTTTGAGAAATGTTTCTTTACAACACTTACAGCTTCTCCCCTCGCACTCCACCGAGTTTCTATTATGCGCTTGACACTTTGACCAGTGACTGAAGTTAGAACATCCCAGCGATGGGTTGATGAAGAAAAAATACAAACAAACGCTCCACACATCCAAAAAAGGTAACAGAATTCACAGCAACAGAAGCTGCATGAACACCCGCCAAATTCAGCGAGTGATTTGTACAAGCGACAAATTCTGCTTTTTTATTAATTTCCTTGATACGTTTCTGAACACCAGTATGAACACCAGCCATCACCGCAGCATTATCATATGCTTGCCCTCTACAATTTTGAATATCAATTCCGTCTTTCTCTAATTTTTCCAAAATCATCATTGAAATATTCTCGGCGGTTTTACCTTTTGTTTCAATGAAATCGACAAATGATGCCACAACCTTCACCTTATCTCCATCGATCATAACATAGCGTAAAACTTGGCTCGTTTGATCCTTATGTGAAATATCAGGAGTGCTGTCGAATATCATGGAAAAGTACTTTGCTTCTTTTACTTGCTTGATGACTTTGCTTCTTACGTTTTCTCCCAAAATTTCTATAAACTCGTTCTGAATAGTAGGAGACAGATGTGGGTCAGGTGTTAGGTCAGACACGACAAGGATTAACTTGCCGCCGATACAAAGGGATGGATTAACGTCTCCAGTAGCTGCAGATATGGGTGATGAGCAGACCCAAAAGTGCCGTGCCGCCCGGGGCGGACCGCCGCCGCCCCCCCCCTAGCTACGCTAATGCCTGTGACGTCGCCAGATGTGGCGGGGGGGCGGTGTTTACCGCCGGCGTCAGTGCTCGCACCGCCGGGAGTGTTAACCCCTACTGGCGTCAGCACTGGCGAGTGAATACTGGCATGTGAGTGCTGGCATGTGAGTGCTGGCGTTTTGCTGCCATACCCGAACAAAGATTGGGGGGTGGGCGGCGTTTACGGACAAGAGTTCCTGCTTCTGCTAAATGTATTGTTTAAAGGGTGGCATGACCGCCTAGACTCCAGGAGATCTCCCTCTCGAGTGATGCTGTAAGGAGCAGCCCTCTGCACGCACTGGTAAACACCGACTCATAATCCTGTCCAAGAATTTGTGCTGAGACAATTTACGCAGTACTGTTGTCTCTTGGAACACCATACTGATCTGCATTGACCCGCACTTGTAAGTACAGCATAAGCGATGACATACCCCTTGGTACTGAAATATTGTTGACTAATTACGTCTAATAGTTTCTGCCTAACCTGGAGTAATAAGACAATGCAGAATAAAGCGAAGCTAAGATTAATAGAGGTATGAACTTTGTGTTATGTAAGTATGTTTAATAAATTGTAATTAAGATAAAATTGTGTGAGACTAACTAATTATGTATCAGATGAATCACCATGCAGGTTTTGACCACATCAATAAATACTGAATGCGTCAAAAGGCTGGTTTCAATCATTCCCTTCAACTTGCCAGTCACCTGAACGTCCTTAACCAAGGCGTTTAAAATGGCAATGAGTAGTAACTCATTTAAGGATTGTGGGCTGGTTGACTTGAGTACTGATGACACGTATGAGGTCTTTAAGTCAACTGGGCATTTTACTTGACTGAGGTAAGCATTGATGATGGTGCAGAGGGGTTTAGCTAGTGCTGGGGAGAACACCTTATAGAGTTTCATTGGTATGACAATGGAGGTGGTAGAACGCTTTAACTTCAGTTTGTCCAAACGTCTTGCTACTTCAAATTGTTCTACTAAAGCCACGTCCACACGATCGAGCAGTGCCCGGTGGGCTTTGCCATTTTGCCGGGCAAAGCCTGTGTGTTGTTGTACACACGGGGTTGGTTGGCGGCAGTCATAATCGGGCGCCGGTAGCTAGTAGGTGGTCGGCAGTGGAGGGTGCGGTACGATCACCATGGTGTGTCGCAGGAATAATCGCCGGACAGTTAAAGCGAAGAGCATAGCGTTGTGTACTATAATAATTGCTGCTATGTGCAAAAAGAACCAAATGTAGAAAAGGGAATGGTGCAAAGAGTGGTTAGGTCGAAGAAAAGTATTGGGAAGTCATGCCACGATTTTACGTGAACTGCAAGATGGACATGAGCAAGACTTCACCAATTAAATGAGAATGGACCCCAACACCTTTTACAGACTTCTAGCGAAAGTGGAACCATATATAAAAAAACAGGATACCAATATGAGGGAGAGTATATCTGCAGAGGCTCGTCTGGAGGCAACGCTCATATATCTTTCAACTGGGTGCACCTACACGTCACTTCAGTATAGAACGAGGATATCGAAACAAAGTTTGTCTCCCATAATACCTGCAACTTGTCAAGCCATGTATGAAGTACTCAAGGAAGATTACTTGCAGGTGAGATTTGTAGTACATAAAAATTCATTGAATAATGTTAGAATTATGATATGCAGGAAGATATGGGACTAGAGTGAGGAGAGCGGTAGGAACGAAGAACACACACGAATGTCCTCATTACATAATACTTAAACAATCTCCCGTTTATTGTCACGCCAATAATGTACATTGCATAAGCTCATTTGGTTATACACTGGACATCTGGACCGAGCCGGGAACATATACGTATCACATTTGGAAAATCGTCTCTCCATATCAGGCAGCAAACCACCAGGCAGGCCGACCATGATTTCGCTCAACGACAGGCATGGGCACTCCGCTTGTTTGCCCGCCAATTTTGCCCGATAATGGGCATTTAGCGCGTGCCCGCGGGCACTGCTCGATTGTGTGGACGGGCCTTAAGTCTGTGGGAGAGGGGACTGGGAGGTAGGCAGGGAGACTCTTTGTAATGTCAGGGGAGCTTTTTTTTTTTTTTTTACTGGAATAACCCACCTAGGCATAGGTCACTGACCCACATCTGGGTCTGGGGGGGCGAAACTGTAATAATAATAATAATAATAAAGACATTCAAAAATGAAAAAAAAAGAAAGATCATGATTGAGAAACAATATACAGTATATATATGTTGTGTTGTCAATGGTAAGAAAAACAATTGAGACCCTGGGACTTGTCACGATTTTTGTGATGCCATATGGCAGCAGGATCTACCATTAGACAACAGTTGCGAAATGGTTGATAGATTTCTCAGCTGCGTCATCATTTCTGAGATGGCAAAGGAAAGGGAAGGGGTGTATCTCATTGTTTAGTCTACAGAGTTCTTTAAGTTTACCATACTACAGGCTGATGTTGGTGTTCTTCAGTTGTTGCAACTTGATTGGGTAGTAAGACTTCTTTGCAGCGCGTATTTCACGGATGATTTGGTTGCGAAGGGCCTTGTAACGGTTGCTGTCATCGAGATGAAAGGCGTTGTTTCTCTGCTGCTTAAGTCTTTTGATCCGAGGTGTAATCCAAGGCAAGTCAGCTGTGTGAAATCTGATGGACTTCTCAGGGAAGAGGTAGTGGTGAGCTTCCGTGGTTGTGTGGATGTTATTTGTCCATTTAGTGTCTACGTCATCCATACTTAGTACTTCAGTCAAGGGGTGTGTGTGTGTGTGTGTGTGGCAAGATGATTAATAAACTTCTTGTAATTAGTGTCGTTGCCTGTTGTTGTGTAGCCCAGTGGTTAATCACTGTTGCTAACTGGCTTAATGGCTCCTTGAAACGAAATGAAGTAAGGAAGTAAATTGGTTTAACTTAATATCTCATTTTTTCCCTGGTGACACCTGACAATGACAAAGGAGGTTGAATATGCTTATCACTGAATCATCTTTCTTATAAAAACATAATAATAAAGGAAACTGTGCTTGGTTAATTGACCTCTGTTTACACCCAACCATTAAGCCTCATGTAAAGTTGCCTGCAGGAGTAATGTTGTTGTTGTTGTTGAGATTGTCGGACCGTAGTCCGACACGGGCCTTTGCCTATAGGCGGCCCGTTTGGTGGTTCCGGCTGGAGCTCCAGGAGCAGCCAGACCGGATTGGGATTGGAGGTGGTCCCACCTGCAGATTGGAGGGATACTGCAGGTTGCAAGTGTGAGCGGACCCCCGATCAGTGGACGCTTACCACCAACCCCCACTCTTGGACGTGGTCAGTTTCGGAGTGGCGCGCCCCCCGAACTGGGGTCCGCACTTGCTGGGAGAGGATGCTTTCTAAGCTATCTGGGTGGTGGGTATCGTGTGATGACCCGGAGTAGGTGGTGAATGTGGTCTGTATGGGCCTTTCGGGTTAGAGTGGCCGCTGGTGTTGTGTGTGTTTCTTGGGAGATTTGAGTTCTGTTTCGGAGGCTTTGTGTGACCTCGCAGTCGAGGAGATAGTGTTCAAGTGGGTTGGCTGCTGGCTCCTGACAGTAGGTGCATTCCATGACGTCATTTCCGATCATCTGCCAGGAGCACTTGTACCCTAGTCGTAGTCGATGAAGGCTGACTTGGGTTTGTCTTGGAGTTTTCTTGTCAGCGAAAGGTGGTTCCCCTTTTGTAGCCGCCAGGTACCATTTGGCTGATTGGGAACCAGCGTTGAATGCGTGAAGGAAGCTCTTTTTGATGTGGAGCTTGCTAGTCTTTCTGAGGTGATTCTTGATCTGTTGCACGCTTGCTGGAACTTGGATGTGTACGCTACTAGAACGTGTAGCTGCCTTGGCTGCTTCGTCTGCCACGTCGTTTCCTCCGATCCCTACATGACTGGGAATCCAGTGTAAGACGACTGGGCGGTTTTGGCTTTGGAGTTCCTGTAGCTGTGCGAGGATCGAGGTAATGATGTGGACGTTGTCTCTTGGTTGACTGTGTTGCAGTGCCTGCATGGCCGATCTCGAGTCCGTGTGAATTATGATGGACTTGTTGTGTTGTGTTGCAGTGTGTTGTAGGGCCTTTGAGATTGCTACCAGCTCTGTTTGTAGGGTGGAGCAGTCATTGGAAAGTCTCCATCGGAGGGTCTGACCTTGGGTGTAGAAGGCCGCTCCGGATCTATGATGTTTTGGGTCCACCGAGCCGTCTGTGAAGTATGATGCTGCATCAGCCGGTGTCTCGGTGGCTATGGCTTGGAGAGTTATTTTTTTCAGGTCCTCCTTCTGGAGGTTGGCTTTACTATCGCCTAGGTCGGTGATTTTGAATGTGGCTGGTGGAGGGCTCCATGGTGGAGGAACAACGTAACCATTGTCTCGTGTGTCTTGGTTGTTCTTGACGAGTGTTTCTGCTTGCAGGTGTCGGATGACCTCGCTTGCCTCGTGCGACCAGGTGGCCCCTCGCACTCTGTGGTCGAGGTGGAGGGAGGCACTGATTCGGATTTTGGCAACTGTGGGCTTATCTGATCTACAGATTTTGGCGAGGAGACCGGCTGTCACCTGCTTGACTCGTACTGCCAGGGGTGGTAGTTCGGTTTCCATTTGCAAATTGCAAATTCTGGTCCACATGGGTGCTCCGAGCATGGTCCTGAGAGCATTATTTTGGATGACTTCTAGCTTAGCTATTTGGTCTTCTCTCAGTCCAATGAGTGCTGGAGCACTGTAATCTACCAGCGATCTGATGGCGGCCGTGTAGTAGGCTTTGAGCACATGAAGGTTTGCTCCTGCGGATTTGCTGGTGAGCGACCTCATTATATTGTGTCTGCTCTTCGTCCTGTGCCTGAGATACTCGAGTTGCGGCTTGAAGGTGAGTTTCTGGTCAAACCAGATTCCAAGACACTGGTGGGTGTTGGTCCAGACTACCGGCGTGTTTTGTATGGAGAGCATCTTGTCTGGTGTGTCTGTGCAGATGGCCATCGCTTTCGACTTGGCTGGATTTATCTTGAGTCCAAGTCTGTTGCACTCCTCTTCTATAAGTTGGAGTGCGTGTTGCGTGTTGGCTAGTCTGTTTGATCCTCTTACTATAAGCTGTAAGTCGTCTGCATAGCATAGGAGCTTGGCTGTTTGTCTGAAAGGAAGTTTGACTAGATTTTCCATCAGGACATTGAACAGCATTGGACTGAGGATGCCTCCTTGTGGGGTTCCGTTTTCATGGACCCTGTAGCTTGAGGTTGCTCCCTGGAAGCGTACTCGTGCTTCTCTCTGTGTGAGGTAGTTCTGGATCCACCCCAGCAACCTTCCTTTGACGCCTTTTTCAGCGAGCGTCGTTGTAATGGCCAGTGGATTTGCTAGTTCGAAGGCCTTTTCCAGGTCGAGGAAGACCACCAGAGCTGGTTTGTAGTCCACTGTGCTGAGTATCTCGGCGATGTTGTTGCCTGTGCCGGTGTTCTCGGTGTAAGCAAAGATGTGAGGGTGCCTACTTTCCACTTGAGTCGGTTGAGAGCCATTCTTTCTCCCGTCTTCGCTATGCAGCTGAGAAGGGAGATGGGCCTCGGTTTGTCTGGTTCTCTGGGCTTCGGAATGGGCTGTATATCTGCCTTCTTCCATTCCGGTGGGAGTCTTTGTGCTGTCCACGAAGCATTGATGGCTTGCAGCAGAGCCTCGTGTCCGGCTGTACCGGCATGAGAAAGCAGTGGAGAAGTTTGACCTGTCGGCCCCTGGCAGCAGTCCTTGCTTCTGCTTCTTAAAGGACTTCTGGAGAGTTCTTGCTGGTTGAAAGGTCTGTCAGTACATCTTCACTGTTGCAGGCCACTTCGATCATCTGGAGTCTGACCCCTGTCGCAGACGCTGCTGTGTCTCCTCCGCCTGTCTCGGAGGTTTTTTCGTTGCTGCTCGGTCAGGAGAACAGTTTTTTGCAAGTCTCTCGGCCTCTTCTGGGTTGGGATGGCTATGCGGTGGTAGTGGTTTCTCCCAGATGCCCTGGATCTGGGCCCATCTTGTTAAGGAGGTGTGTTTGTCTGCCTGGAGCACCACTTGAGCCAGCTTACGTTTTTTATTTCTTCCTTCTCCTCCCTGGTATCCTTAACTATGACCTGCAGGAGATGTCTGGTTTGTTTCGTGGATGTCTCCTGTAGTTTCTTCGGGCCATGTCTACTCTTGTGGTTGAGTTCTTTCACCCCGGGGACAGTAGTACCAGTAATCATTGTACTGTCTTGATGTGGGTTTTGTTTTGGGATAGCTCTTCTGTTGCTTTCTGGTGAAACGCCTGACCAATTGGATGGTGGAGGGTTTTTCTCTATCCACGGCAATGCGCCGGCTTCGGTTGTGATTTTCGCGCCACTTAGCCAGGTGTTTTCTTAAAGAGTCCCCAGTCTGCCTTGGCATTAGATTCACCTCGGGGTGGAGGGGGAGTTTGTTCACCTTCAGCGTTGTTAGGTATAAGTGGTCGCTGGTCATGGGGTGTATTCGCCAGGGAGGTCAGCTACTGTAGCACTGGAGACGAAGGTTAGATCTAGCCTTCCTCCCCTAGTGTGGGTGGGCCTGGTGTTCAGGAGGCAGATCTCGGGTGTACCTTGTAGTATAGGCGTAGGCTGTCTTCATTTAGTACTGCTTGAGCCAGAAAGGGGATGATGTGCGTTGAAACTCTCTCCGATGAGTGTGGCGTGGTCAGCGGCCGAAGCAAATAATTGAGTCACCCCAGTGAGCCCCTTGGGTTCTTGTAGATGTTGTGAACAGTTAATTCCCATTCTGAGGGTTACTTGATTGCCTGTGTCTTCGATGTTTTTCCCCACATGGAAATTGCTGCGACATCGGCGGAGGGTATGTTTGACTTGACCAAGATCATACATCCTCTGTTGATTTTCCGCGTGAAAATGCCTCCTGTATGTCTTGTAACCACTCGAATTTGGAAACAGTGGTGTTCTTAGAAGTGTTTTTGTAGCAGTATGATGCCAAGCCTGTCCTTGGCTGCTGTTTCTGTAGGAGGTGTTTCTTGTTTTGATGCCCTGGAGCAGAGTATTCCATGTTAGGATGTTCATTGTTCAGGGTGCTGATGTTTTCATCACTGTTTCATCGGGGACTTCTGGTGGTCCTCGATGGAGATGTCCAAGTTCGATTCCAACTGACTGTAGTCTACATCTTCGTGTTCTGTGGTTTTTGCCTTCAAATGGTGGTTCGTTCAGGGGAGTTGAAACGTCCGCTTTTTTCTGGGAGCTGTCGCATCTTGGGTTCTCTGCGGCTTTCGCGGAGTGTACTCCTCGGTCGTCACTGTGTGAGGACCGGCGTGCTTCCTCCACTGAGGTGGCTGGAGCTGCGCTATTTTATATTCGAGGACGCTCCCCATGAGTGTTTGGAGCTGTGTGTGGGTTGGATTCAGGCCCAGGGTAGTCCGGCTAGCCCCATGAAGGTTGTTTAGTACCTTGGCTAGGTCTGATCTGTGCATCATTCCTTCTGGTGCCTTGGTGTGTGCTTCTTTGTCTTCTCTGTGGTTGTCGTTGTCTGCCGCTTGGGTGGCTGGAGGTGTGGCTGCAGTGAGGCCAGGAACTGGGCTGTCTCTTTGGGTGTTGGACCGGCTGAGAGTTTGGCTCGTTGTTTGGCTTTTGGGTTCCCCACACGAAGGTACTTTGGTGGGGCTGGTGTGTAGGCGGTGGGGGCCGGTCTTGTTGTTGGTCGGTTTGCCTGGACCCCTCTTTTGTTCTCTCTCGGAGCATCCAGGATTCCAGGCGTAGGTTTGCCCCCGCAGTTGCTACACTTAGCAATTTTTTTCCCCCATTTTCAATCCCAGGAGGTAGGAGGTAAAAGCCGTGCTTCTGTGCGCAGACTGCGCAGATTTCTTTGTACGTGCACCTTGTCTGATGGTGCCTGTATTTCTGGCATCTGAAGCAATCAAAAGAGGCTCTGGGACGAAGGGCCCCACTTCGTGGATCCCAGGTTTTGAGGTCTATGGTGCTGGGGGGTGAGCCGTAGTGCGTTGGTGAGCACTGTTTGCGGTGGCCGTCTTGTCGGACAGGGAGAGCATCTCGGCTTTTAAGATCTTCGGGTGGTTCTCTAGGGGTTCGAGAGGTAGTTCCTTTTGGGTACCGGAGGACTACCGGGGACTTACCAGTTTCTGGGCGGGTCTAGCTTGGTTGATGCAACGGTGGTGGTGTTTTTGCAGGTAAGTGTCGAGGGTGGTGTGGCGAAGTCCTTGTCTTTGGGTGAACGACTATCTCCCTAGGTTAAGCCCACTGAGAGAACTTGGCCAGGATTTTCAGCTTCATCTCTGTGATGGCGGCATATGTGGTTTTTGTGTCCGTTTTCGTGATCCACCCGGCAGTGTCGTTAGGAGGTGAGCTGCGGTGGGTGATGGGTGCCTTTTGGGCTGCTTTGACGGCATTCGTTTCCGGAAAAGCACGTCGGCGTTTCTTATTTTCTACCTTTCGTCCAGTTGTCCTCAGTGGCGGTAGCAGTGGTGGTAAATGTTCCCATCACTTTCAGGGCTTCATTAAAGGCGCGTAACTGGTCCGCTTTCTGTGCGGAGCCTGTCGTAGTTCCTTCGTCGTCAGGTTGGAGGTCGCAGGGAGGGCGTAATGCACTCCATAACCGGTTTTTTTTTTTTTTTTTAGATCCACCTATTCCGCCGAGTAAATACAGAGGGAATTTCAGCACTCCCCACTGGCTGGTGGTCGTAGAGTGGTTCTTGAGCTTCTCTCCCGAGCCCCTGCTAGAAGCCTACTTCCTAGTGTATGGACTGCTCACTTATGGACGTGAGCTAAGTGTGCCTATTTGGGAAGGGATATGATTAAGTACTCCTTCCAGGTGGACCCGCACGATCACGGTTTTCCTGAAAGACTCGGTTGGGATGGTTTTTGTCTAACCCCCTTTCGTGTTCACACCCCTGGGAGGAGGTGAACAATTACGGGGGGACCGCAGGACGAATACACTTTTGAGGGTGCAGGTCCCTAGGCCAGAGCGAAAAAGGAAAAATAGTAGTAGGAAGGAAACATTTCAAAACCACGTCCGAATATCGCGCTATAACTGCCTCCAGCTGGAGTGTGGGTCACTCACACCCACCAGTGGGGAGGGTGTTTAATGCTCGATAAACTGAGAACGTTTCGTGAGTTGTTGTTGTGACGATGACAGTCGTGGGTGGTCCGGTCTGAAGATGGCCAACAATGGCACAAGGAGAGGGCGGTCCCTATTATGACATTACTCTGAGGCTCTGATTGGCTCGCATCTAATGGTCGGTCGTCCATAAGAAGGAAAATTATTTTTCATCTTTTATGTGCACATTTATGATATAGAAATGTATACTTAGCGAACACTACGATACATACCAGTAAATATAATGGAGGCGCACTTTGGATCTTCATTCAAGAAGTAAAAAACAAAATCATATATACGGTACAGTTATGTGCAGTTTTACACGCGTAACTGTTACCAGTTATATTTTTACATTTACTCTTGGACAGGGCGTGTGTATTTACCCCAGAGAGAAGTTGGCTCTCTCTCTCTCTCTGGGCCCGGTCTGGGGTAAATGCACACGTTCTGTACACGGCAGTTCTGTAAAATTATAAAACATTTTCATTAATTTCACTCTAACAAAGAATCCCAAATAATTCGCAATTTCCTAATAAACCCTTGCGGGATCCATAATATGGTTCCGAGGGCGCCGCGAACTCCGTGATGGAGTCCAGTGATATTCCAGTATCTATGACCAATACTTTCTTTTATATATATATATATATATATATATATATATATATATATATATATATATATATATATATATATATATATATAATTTTTTTTACATTAATTGCACTAATTGACAAGGGTTTGGTAACATACTGTAGATCAAATACGCTGCACTTTATAAATTTTGGAGTTCCGAGTTCAAATATGGCACTAAAAAAAATGTCAGTCACGTAACATTTTTATGTTATATGTGTATATGTAGTGTAGGAATATAATATACTTACTTGTAGGATATATTAAATGCAAGGTTAGCAATACTGAACAGCAAGTGGGAGAAATGATGTCCCTACCTTACTGTAGTCGCATACACAGTTGTGACTACATTTCATATGGCGAAATTCTTTCGGTTAGCGTCTCCCCGGTGCGAAATCGGCGATTAACTACTTACCTCTGGCCCCGCACACCGGATACCTGCGACTGTTTGTGTCCCTTACCGTGCCTCTTTGTTTATAGAAGAAAAGGCTCTTTTTCTTTGGGGAGGCAGAGGGTTCAAGCACGTCTCTACCTCCTTTACACATCAAGCTGGGACTAATGAAGAATTTTGTGAAGGCTATGGACAAACAAGGTGATGGGTTCGTGTAGTTAAGGGAAAAATTCTCACAGCTCAGTGATGCTAAAGTCAAAGAGGGTTTCTTTGTTTGCCTACAGATAAGAAAGTTACTTCGTGATGACGACTTTGAAACCAAACTGAATGAAAATGAGCTAGCTGCATGGAAATCCTTCACATCTGTAGTCAAGGGGTTTCTTGGAAATCAGAAGGAAGAAAATTATTGCCAATTTGTAAAGGAACTCATAAAAAAATAGCATGCGGGTGTCCCTGAAAGTCCACCTCCTACACTCGCACTTGGACTTTTTTCCTGAGAATCTGGGGGCGGTTAGTGATGAACAGGGAGAGATTTGATCAGGGCATTAGACGTGTGGAGGAAAGGTACCAGGGTAGATGGGATTCTGCCATGATGGGGGACTATTGCTGGGTTTTACAATCGGAGGACAATACAACACATAAAATGATAAATTAAATAACACATGCCCATACAGTGGCTAATGTAATACTTTTGTATCGTCTTATGATTCTTTTCATTCCTAATTGAATTTTAGTGTGATGACGTGGAAAAAAGTAACAGGAATAATAACAGAAAAAAGGTATTTTTCAGTTTGGGTATTCGCAAGATTTAATTTTTTGTATACCAAATAAACTATACGTGCCAGAGAATTTGTATTGCCAGATTTGAAATCGGCACCTAAAAATTACCAAAAGGAAGCTACTCTGAACCATGTTACGGAACTTTTTTTTTAAATTTCTTGCCTAGTGTTATTATTGTACACAAGAGAATAGATCCTGGGGGGATACATCTCCCCTATAATCAACCTTAGGGATTTCCTATATAATCATCCCCCCAATGTACAATTCAGGTATTTCTGCTAAGGTCAACAACCTCTTTGTGATCCGAAACCCTAGTCACAGGAAAATAAGTACAATATGTTTTTTGTTATGATTATGTTCAAAGGCATATTTCTACGAGTCTCAAGTCATTTTCCTCTTCAATCACAACATATTTATGCCAATTGATTTGATTAGTACACACATACACATATATCATGGGAATTCTATTCATGTAAGGATTAATTGAAGAGAAATTATTATTGTGTTCTTATAAATATTTTATTCAATATTTATAAATTGTCTTACAGACTACAAAACAATTTATTTTTATTTAAACGTGTTACATGTTCTACAGTAATTAATTTTATTAAATTTAATAGCCATGCTACATTTATTGTCTAACAATTACTAGTTACATACTTTTTATCAGTTCAAGGTAGCAAATGTAAGAACCATTTACAGAGAACGTGAACATTATCAAATGAAACAGACATACTGCACATGCAAAATATAAGCATACTCATGACAACCAGAAGCATCAACAATTAAAGGCGAACATGAACAAGTGAACAACAATTACGAATAAACATTCTTAAAAACTCAAAATAAAAAATGCATTCCTGCACAACTTGCTGAGGACAATTGCTACTACTGTACTACATAATTATAAGCAACAGCAAAATGCAGTCATGCAAAATAAAATTGCTTAAGACAAGCATATAAAACGGAATGTTGCATGAGGTTAGGTCAGTATTGTTGGCTGTCCAGATCATAAATTTATACATTAGCCTGTATAAGGTGAAACACTTGCCTGGTGCTGATTTCTCACTGGTGGACATATGGAGTGGTATGTGTACTGCAGTAAAATTAAAATATTTCGCATTATCTAAATGAAAGTATACGCTTGTAACACTAATTTATTTAATTATTTCAAAATTATTGTTTTAATTCATGTTCATAATTTTGATGGCTGAAGTAAGCTGGAAAAAAATCTATTCGAGATGACTATTTTTACTGGGAGTTTTAAACCCTTTATTGTACATTCGAATACGTGTATAAACAATAGTCAATCATTACTTCCCTTTAAATCAACTCAACAAATACACTGTTTAATGTATCATACAAAAAATTGACTGAATACATTTACCATAAGTAGCATGTTCATCATCACCATCAACACTCTCCAAAGGATTTTAAGCATCTGATGGACCATCTGTCTTTACATTGGTTAAAGATTATTCATCATTGTTCAGCTTCTGTATCAAATAATAATTTGTATTGCTTCTGTTAAGGAACATTGATACTTGAGCAGTGATTGCCCACTATGCACAAGGTTGAATAAGATAAACTGTGGTGTTGTACACTCCTCCATACAAATGTTTGCCGATGACGCCAAGTTATTTCGGGAAATCAAGAACCAAGCTTACTGTGACGAGCTGCAAAAGGACCTCTGTGGGCTCCAAGAATGGTTGAAGAAATGGCTGCTGAGATTCAATGTCACGAAGTGTAAGAGGATGCACCTGGGGCGTACCAACGGTAAGGAGGCGTATCATATGTCCCAACGGGATGAAGAGACTGCACTATTTGAGACTGAATGTAAGAAGGACCTAGGTGTGTATGTTGACAATGAGCTGAAGTTCTCGGGCCACTACGAGAAGAAGGTAAATCATGCAAATAAATTATTGGGTCTTATAAGAAGGTCGTTCAGATATTTTGACGGTCCGTCCCTCGTAACGATCTTCAAGAGTGAAGTGATTCCCCATCTGGAGTACTGTCACTCCGTCTGATCCCCGAGATATGCTAACGTCTATCAATTGGTTGAAAATGTTCAAAGGAGGGCTACCAGACTGGTGCCTGCCCTTCGGCACCTCAGCTTCCCTGAGAGATTGGAGCGCCTGAGCTTGCCTAGCTTATACTACAGACGGGCAAGGGGTGACCTAATTGAGGTGAATAAGCATCTCAAGGGGCGCTACTCAGTCGAGTGTCCTTACTTGGAGCTGGCGGACGCTCGCCCCACAAGGGGTCACAGCTCAAGATTGAAGAAGCCGTAAGTCCAGTAAACTGTGAGGGCAAACTTTTTCGGAGTGAGAGTTGTGAACTCTTGGGACAATCTAGCAGAAAGTGCCGTGACGGCACCGAGTGTGAGCTCTTTCAAGACAAGACTTGACCAACACTGGAGCGGGTTCAGGTACATTCAGGAGCCGGTGCATGCCCAGTACTTGCCAACAGTGCGTAACAGAGACGTGACCGATCGCCCAAGCAGGTAACGAGCCGATCTTTTGGTGAAGAGGATAAAAGAAAGGGAAAAGTAATCAGAGACGTGACCGATCGCCCAAGCGGTTAACTAGTCGATCAGTGGTGAAGAGGATAAAGTAAGTAAAAGTAAGAGTGCTTGGGTCCCATACTTATACCAGGAAGTAAAAGTCTCGATCAAAATAAAGAGAACATATATGAAAATATTACAACAACCATTTCCCATGTCATGGGTACAGTTGCACTGATAATATATAAACACCCACACATTCATATTATGCTCCGTCGTCTATAAAAATGCATGAAACGAGCGAGTTAGCCCTAGAGTGAGATCTGTTTTATGTTGGGCTTGGTACTGTACATTTTCTATACAATCTTGTAATCTTTCCTCCTCTCATAAATTTAAAATTATGATAACATGTATGAGTAGCAGTAAGTGATATTGTAAGGGTGCCACTTTCCTTACAAGCTTCATACTATTTCATAGTATATTTATATACTTATATGCTTGCTTATCTAATATACTATAGGACTAGGCGTGTGTCTGTCTGTCTGTCTGTCTGTCTGTTCTGGGCAGCCGAAACGGCACAATCGTTTTTCATCAAACTTGGTGGAAAAATCGCAAAAAATTCGTAGAGTGGAACAAACCTGGTCCCATGTCGATGGTTTCTTTAGGAAGGCATCAATTAACCATTTTATTGACGCTGGCAAAAGATGTCGCTGTACCTTGTCAGCCGGCTGGACGATTGCAGTTATCATACGGCTCTCCCCTCCACTTTTTCTCTTAGCCTACTTTTTTTTTAATGTTGTTTGGATTAGTAAAGGAAGGAAGATGAGTAAATAGAAGAATTAAGAAATGGAAACAGAAAATAGTTAGAGATAACAGGTGGAGGGAGAGCTGAGTTTCATCATGCGTCTGGATGCGCAGTTTCAACGTTACCAGACGACCTTACAGTTACAGTGTATACTTATTCCTGTGGCTGACTGTACATGGAAAAGGAGAAGAGATAAAATGATAATAACAGGAATGCATGGAGAAGATGACTACAATAGACACAGGGTGAATATAAACAGTGAAACAGACAGGAGGTTGACAAAAATAGACAGATTCATACATGCACAAATAGATAATATGGCAACTAACATGACAGACAGACAGCTGACTGACTGGTTCACATTAGACAAACAGGCAGACACATGCCAACAACGGATAAGACAGACAGATTTGATGACACAGAGTACAGATGGGCTTACATTCAATCACCACGCAGACGAACAGACAGTTGGGATGGCAATAGACAGGACGGATAGACTTGAGACAGATTAGAAGTCATTTATAAACAAGAATAACACCAAATTGACCATAGCTGCGTCAGTGAGGATAGCTGGTCTTACATCCACCAGCGTAAATAATAAGACGCATTGAAAACTAACACCCTCGGGAGGAAAGAACATCGATGGTCGGTCAGTCTTGTGAGATGGGCCTAAAACTGACTAACGTAGATGGTGACAATGATGACTTAACACGGGTGATGACTTAAGCAGATGGTGACTAATCTAACCAGAATCAAGGTCACTTCTCTTCATAATATAATTTATCTCGAAATGATCATCGGTGATTCATAATAATTTTTTTTTTAGGATTTTAACCTCTCCTTGTGGCGAATATTTCTTTAACTAATTATTCTAACCTTTATTCTATTCCTTCCTATAGTATACTAGATACTTACAGTACCAAATAACCACGACCATGATTATAACAACCAGGACCACGATGATAACAACCACAACCATGATTATAACAACCACGACCATGATTATAACAACCACGACTATGATTATAACAACCACGACTATGATTATAACAACCACGACCATCTATCTAATATACTATAGGAATAGCCGTGTGTCTGTGTGTCTGTTCTGGGCAGCCGAAACGGCACAATAGTTTTTCATCAAACTTGGTGGAAAAATTGCAAAAAAATCGTAGAGCGGAACAAACCTGGTCCCATGTCGATGGTTTCTTTAGGAAGGCATTAATTAACCATTTTATTTATGCTGGATAACGATGTCGCTGTATGCTGTCAGCTGGACGGCGGTTACGCTCTAGCCAAGCACGAGCTTTCGAACGTTCACGCCTCGGTAAGCTGTACCACCGAACTCGCCACCTGGCACAAAGGGCCCACGATCACTTGTATTTTCTAAGTCACCAATTTGTAAGAGTCTTGTTTTCCTCTTTATACTATTTTGTTCTAGTTATATTCTAAACCATGGGTTAGTCAGCAAAACCATGTCATTTTTATTATAACACTTAGTATACTTACAACGGTAGCCTGTCACCACCCTGACTTTTATTAGAATATAACATATCTTAGTGAACTGTTAGGTCGCCGCTTAGCGAGTTTCTAGGCACGTGAGTTACTAGTTATTTTCTGAGAACCAATGGGGAGAAGAAATAGAGCTGTGATACTTGTAGTTTACTTATCCAATATTTTTTTAACATATGGAGTGAGCACGATGTTAATAAATTACACTCAGACAAGGTTGGACCACTTAGGTCTTACTTTACATTAATAACAAAATAGATCATTTCTTGATTATTACATTACACACTTATTATATTACTTCATTGTCAATACAGATGGTTATATGACACACTTGACAATATCCCAGATTAACTTATAACATCATGTTCTCTCGGAATAAACAATATGGTATTTTTCCTTCAGTTCATGTACTCAACTCACATAACACATTTACTGGTACTGTCAATAGTTATGGGTTCACTACTCAACATGGGATAACTATATGTTTGCTAATTATCACCAATCATATACAACAATTATACTTTGGCCCATATAGCTGTAAGGAGTGCCCCAGGGTCTAACAACAAACGAAGAACGCTGTTAAGGCCGGTTGTAGTCCGACACACAGCGAGGGAGTTCGGGCCTAGTTCCCAAGGTGAGGACTCGCACAGTTTAATCGTGCCAAATTAACGACATCGTCCAATACAGCCAGCTGGTGTGCAGCTACCGATCCCCGGTAGCTGCTGGGTATTCAGCTAACACACGCACTGTGCCTGAGATAATGATGGAGAAGCGTCAGAGATAACAAAACTCAATCTGAACAATCTTTCATCTAGTAACGACAGACGATATCTACGTTACATTAATTCTTTCACTGGGTAAATGACAATTTCACTGGTACAACATGAACACTGATATTCACAAAATTTACTGAGTTAAACTGACTTAATATAGCAGGCGGAGAATCGTACACATACCTGAGATAATGATGGAGAAGCATCAGAGATGTGACTGTGACGCTCCCCTGTGCACGGGCTTTTATACGGCTAACTGGCAACTCAGGCCTGGGCCTAACACATGCCAGAAAGGCTAATCATGCAATGACAGAAATTACATTCAACTCAGTTGCTGTACATTTAGCTATGACTCTCAATTGCCACGGGGTAGGTTAATTTCCTAAGTTTATTCATATAATCTAATCAGAGATTGAGCTTGCCAGGAAAAAGTGGAATTACACACGTTGTTAACATTAGTTTTACAAAGTCAACGAAACCACAAACAAGGAACTATTCACAGGGATACGTTAGATTTTGGAGAGTATACAGGTTGACAGAATAGTTCAGGAGATTAATGCTTTCTTAAATAGACAACTGACCCTAACTAAACTACAAACATCAGATTCTTTGATGTTTGGGCATCAAAATAATCTAACTTCAGTATAAATTGGAAATTCATGGCTATCCCCAGGGACAATATCATGGGATGTCATTTGTACTGGCAGACTCAACACTCACTTACTTAACCAATGTTACTAACAATAGAGACAGTTAAAGTTTTCAACATCATTCACAAAGGATCTTGTATGCTTTAACTGTAATCAAATATCTCTAAGTTGACTCAAAACAATGGTGTCCTCTCTCATATTCAAATTCACTTTATAGAGAGGTTGGTTTCAGGAAGTCAGAGAAAATAGACGGCACCCTCGCTTGGGAGCGATGAGAAAACGGACACCTCAGATGGGAGACTCAATAAAGAAGGCATAGCTACATGTTTTGTGGGCTATTGAGCGTAATATGAATCGTCTGATTTTACGTTAACTGGCGTGTACGACCGTGGTCATTACAATGTATAGCCACCAGTAGCTGAAAAATTCAAGATTCAGTATGTATATGTTGAAAGCTTCAGCTGTATTTAAGTGTAGTGAAATTTGTACTCAGATGGTGTATGTGAATGCTTAGCCAAATTTATGATAAATGTTTTTGCCTCCTGTGAAATTACGAGATATTTATTCAAACATGAAGTTATATGCCATTGATTTGCAGCCATCAGAGAATCTTTATAACTGTATTGAAGTGATTGTCATTTTTGTATTAAAGAAACTCATAAATCGTAGATCAGAACCTGTCAAAGCCCCAGTCCTGAAGTCTAATGGCTATGGGTAATTTATCATTCCATGCCAGGGTTACATAGCCGGGATTTTGACGGACATATTTATCGGTCTCAATTACGGTACACATTGGCTTTTGAAAATTAGTACTATAGATCTACATAAATTCTTAAGGCTAATGCTTATTATCTAATCGGTTTTTAAACATGAAATGGATCATTTAAATTGGTCACAAATACTCAGATTGGCCTACCCATTTCTAGTAAAGTAAGCATTTAAGGGGTATAAAATAGAGGGCGCAGCCATGAGAACTCACTTTAAGCAACTTCTTCTCTGTATAAAACGTATGTTGCTCTGTGTCTGACACCGTCTTATTAAGTGAATTTGATTTAGGTGAATTTTGTTGAAAATATCAGTGTTTCTGCTTTAATATAACTTAATGTCTTGGGTGTTAGGTGTTCATGCGCATTTGTTTCCTTGCACAAAGACGTAATTAACAGGTGTGCTTTGACTTTATATGACTTTGATCACCTTATTTTCTGTATAAAAGGGACTGTATGTGTTACTGGGACTGCCGAGGGTCGGTGGCCAGTGCAGGCAGGATGTATTGAGTGAGCCGAGATTGAGTTTGAGTGGGCGTGCCAGGGAGCGAGGCAAATAGGCCTACGTGTGCGATAGTGTATGGGTGTACAGGATGATACCAAGATTCAGCTTCAAAGCGAGCCTGGCAGTGTATTCACTCAGTGTGAACGCACACCAGTGTTTGGATCCAAGCTGGCATAAGCCCGGTGGTAATTCATACTGTATGTGCCCTGTGTTGCAAGGAGTATTAACATGTATAGCATTAGTAAGTGACGTGAGGTAAGTCATGGAGTCGTGATAAGTTGTGTGTGCCAGAGTATCCTGTATCCCCATTATTGAGAGTAATAATAGTTACAGTACACAAATATCAGCCTTGTGATGATTTTTGGAGAGTGCTATAAAATATTAGTATAAGTTGTAATGAAATGGAGTGGTAAAGGTTCATTATTTTCGTGTGTCACTCTTGTAGAATGTTACAGTAAGTTGTAGTATTTTCAAATGAACATTTCTTCTGCTAAATGTTAGAGACTTGTTTTTGTTTCGCTGGAAATAATGCCAAGTGGTCCTTATAATTTGTATCAATGTTAACGTAAATTTGGCTAAGTCTTGTGTAAACCCCAAGGAGTGGTTCATGTGTTTGCATTTTATTCAAGTGTTCCTATACTCGGCTTCATTGCAATAAATAATCTTAATGTTTATGTGCTATCCTTTCCACTCCAGTATCCACCTTTCATTCTCCCTCATAATTTGTGCCATTGAATATATTAGAACCCACGAGCCTAGCCATCGCCACGTTACTACCACACAAGTGTCATGCTACAACCACATTGGTTAAGAGGTTAATATTATGTTATACAGTATGTTCTGACAGAAGAAACTGGGTGGTGGCGGTTACCGTGAGTATTGAAGAATGTAAGGTGACAGAGGGCTTACCAGATAAACCCAAGATTAGAATATAACTAGGTAAGAGACAAGTAACTAAAAGAAAAATAACAGAAAACAATTAATGCTTTGAGAAATTGAATTACGAAAATAAAAAATAATAACTATTAGAAATAAAAGAAAGAAATGACTATCATAAGGTTAAAAAGTAAAATAAATGAGAACAAATAGAAAATAATAGTTCAGAAAAGAAAAGAATAAATTTAAATAAAAAATTAACTCACCCTGCACCCACGATGAATAAAATGAGATAAAATAAATACTGTATGGTAATAAAGTTAAGAGAAAGATAGGATGTCAACTAACCTGGAAGTGCAGTAGAAACAAGGCGACCGCAGTTGAGTAATGAACTTGATTGAAGTGGTTACTACAGACAATATGAGATGTACATTTAGTTGATGTAGCCTTTTAGTCTTCAATAAGGTTATATTGAGGTTTCTCAGCCAAGTTATAAAGTGCAAGAATGTCTTCAAGGACTCCTGATTCTACGTAGTAATTACATAGTTCATGATACAATAAGCCAGGTGGCCT
This sequence comes from Homarus americanus, assembly GCF_018991925.1. Classification (NCBI taxonomy): domain Eukaryota; kingdom Metazoa; phylum Arthropoda; class Malacostraca; order Decapoda; family Nephropidae; genus Homarus; species Homarus americanus. The sequence continues at coordinate 14,085,342 of NW_024743709.1, forward strand.
GAAACATTTGTCAGTGTCACAGTCAATAATATAACATTCAAGTGTAAGCTATAACGGTTTATCACAAAGTCTACATGTTGAGTGTTCCGGTATAGGTACAGGGTCACTAACTTGCCAGATGTGTGTGTGTATCCTAGCCTAATTCTGGCTACGACTACATCACTTTGTCTGATTCTATCCTTATGCTGGCCATACCGGTACCTCTTTTCACAACAACTTGTCATATTTACTAATCTTACAACTGTCAGGCAACGTTGATGATTGTGATGATAGTGGAGATGCAGATGGGGATGCATTTAATGTATGATTATGAAGAAAGTCGGGAACAGGTGGTTTGCTGGCTCATTTTGGAGAACCAGTCAACTCTGTAGAGAGCATTAAAGAGTGGCCACAACTTTTATCAATACTTCTTGAACTAATTAAGCCTTTGCCTTCAAGCTATTCATGCGAACGAATTTATAGTTGTGCAGTAATAATTTTTACACCCCATCGTTCACGTATTTGTGACAAGAACTTTGAACATCAGATGCTTTCATTGACCAGCTTGGAAAAGGACGAGCCTCTAAGTGCTCGTGTTAGTGACCATAGGAAATGGCCGCCGTGGACCGTTGTGTTGTTGGGGAAGAGGGACGTTGTATGAGGAAAGACGACCCCCTGGCCACTATGTTAAGTCAGCTGGAGCAGTTGAGGAGAAAGATAGATGTTTTAAAGGGGGAGAATGAAGCCCTTAGGACTGAACTCCTTCATGTCGGTGTCCTGCAAATCACTCTGGTACTACTTAGTGACTCAGCCCAACCACTGTTTACCAATCAGTACCTCAGCCCAGTATATGTACTATTCAGTGACTCAACCCACAACTCTGTATTACTCAGTAACTCAGGCCAGTACTGTGTACTACTCAGTGACTCAGCCCAACGCAGTGTAATACTCACAGACTCATCCCACCACTATGTTCAACTCAGTGACTCAACCTACTGCTTACTACTCAATGACGCAGCCCCTCACTGTTTACAACACAGTGACTAAGCCCACCACTGAGTACTACTCAGTGACATAGGCCAACACTGCATGCTACTCAGTGACTCAGCCTACCATTGTGTACTACTCTGTAACTCATCCCACCAATGTGTACTACTCACTGAATCATCCCACTAATGCATACTACTCATTGACACAGGAGTCTGCAATAGGCGAGTTGGCCTGTGCATGGTAGCTCCTGTCGAGAGTTACTACCACTCTCATTCATCCATGAATCTATCTAGCCTCCTTTTAAAACTTTCCAGCATTCTAGTTCTTACTACAAAGTTGCTAAGCTTGTTCCATTCGTCTACCACCCTATTTGTGAACCAGTTCCTTCCTATCTCGCTCCTAAACCTAAACTTATCCAACTTAAATCCGTTGCTACGAGTCCAATCCTGCTCGGATATTATAAGAACTTTATCTCCTTTATATTCCTGCGGGGAGATATGGTAGGTTTCTAGGTCCCGGAATCATTTTCGTCATTCTTCGCTGCACCGACTCTAGTGAATTGAGGTGCAGCCTGACTAGCACAAGATATAGTTGTAAGAAGACCTCAGCACTCTTATTACTTACACTTCTAGATATAAAACTTAATACTCTGTTTGCCTTACAAGTACCCCTAAGTCTCTTTCACAAATCGACTTCTCTAGGTTAACGTTGTTAAGGCTGTATACACTGACAGTATTTGTTCTTCCAATATTAAATACGCTGCACTTGCTGGAGCTGAATTTCATTTGCAATTCTCCTGACCACTCCTCCAGTTAATTAATCCTTCTGTAGTGCATTTGCAATCTGCCGCCCTATTTTGTTGTCATCCGCAAACATGCTTATGTCACTGCTGATCCCAGTATCTAGATCATTTATGTAGATTATGAAAAAGAGTGGGCCCAGTGCCGACCCTGGGGAACCCCACTGGTTACAAAGCCCCACTCAGATTTAACACCATCTATGCTGACTCTCTGTGTTCTATCGGTGCGCCATGATTTTATCCAATTTAAAACTTTCCCCTCGGTACCATGAGCCTTAACTTTTCTCAGAATCCTCTGGTGCGGTTCTCTGTCAAACGCTTTGCTAAAGTCTAAGTAAATAACATCGTAATTTTCGTCACTATCTACTACCAAGAAGACTTTCCTAAAAAACGTCAGCAGATTTGTTAGACAGGATTTTCCCTTTGTAAACCTATGTTGAGAGCCGTAGATTAATTTGCTTTTCTCTAGATGCGATCGGATGCTATTTGCTATAATTGATTTAAGAAATTTCCCCCTCTACCTACGTCAAACTAATCGGCCGGAAATTTGAAGCTGATGCTCTGTCTCCATTTTTGAGTATGGGTACTACATTTGCACGTTTCTACAAGTCTGGCACAACTCCCGTGTCTAATGATTTTGTAAATAAATTTACGAGGGGTCAGCTAATCTGTTCCTTACACTCTTTCAAAACTCGAGGGAAAATTTCATCCGGCCTTGGGGATTTTGTCTTCTTTAATTTATTTATCTTCTTAAGAACATCCTTTTTCTGATAGAAATATTTTGTAATTTCTTTTCTTCATTTCCCCTAAATATCAGTTCCACCTCTGGAATTTCCTTGTGAAGTCCTTCTGTCAAAACTGATAAGAAGTAGCTGTTTAATGCTTTGCTTATTTTCTCACTATCATCGATCACTTCGCCTCTCTCTGACTTTAAAGGCCCCACTTTGTCCTTGACCTTTGTCCTATATCCCTGGAAAAATCCCTTGGGATTCGCCTTGGATTCTCTTGCTATCGTGATTTCGCAGTCCCTCTTTGCCTTCCTTACATTTATCTTAACCTAGATAGTTCCTTATTCCTATTTCGGAGCTGCTCCTTCCCTCCCTTTAATTCTTTATAAATTCCTTTGTTTATTCCTATGTCGTGTTTAAGTTTTTTGGTAATCCAACTTGGCTCATTCTTATTTGACGTAATTTTTCTGGATGGTATATTTTGTTCTTGTGGTTTACATAGTATGCGAGTGAATATATTATAGTCATGATCTATTGTTGTGTCACCTGTGACCTCACCCGTTCCTACTGGGGACTGACCTGACTGTTCCCAGACGACCTCAGCTAGGTACCTTCTTCACCCCTGATAATCTGCCAATCGAAAGTTTGGAACTCTAACCATATTTACATTGTTTTTCGTTTCCTAATTTAGGGTGAACCTGATTTCTCTATGATCACTGTTCCCTAGTTCTTCCCCTATTGTGATATCTCTGATAATATTTTTATTTTTATTTTTTAATACTATGTTTAATATATTATCACCTCTAGTAGGTTCTGTAATTAGTTGTTTCAAAAAATTGTCCTGTACTGCGTCTAGGAAGTCTTTAGATTCATAATCACCTACAATGTTGTCCCAGTCAATATTTCTGAAGTTAAATCCCCCATAGTGCACAGGTTGTTATATTTCACTGCCTTACTCATTTCCTGTCATATGGGCTGAGCTGCTTCCTTCCCAAGACTTGAGGGCCTGTAAATCACTCCTCAATTAGTTTCCTCTGTACCAATTTCTACCCCCTTACAGACTGGGTTTCCAATTTCACCTTTTATTGAATTATTGATACAACATCTTAATGTATCCTGACAGAGGTGCAAACCAACCCCCCCCCTTCCTACCTTCCTGTCCTTGTAGAAAAAAGATTAGCGCCCTTCTATGGTACTCTGAGTAAAGTTCTTGCTGCATGAATCAATCAAGTTTCAGTAATTGCTATAATGCTCTACCATTCTTACGGTACAGCCACAACCTTGCAGCTCTCCAGCGAGTCTATTTTATTTCTAACGCTCCTACCGTTTGTATAGTATACATTTAAAGCCTACCCCTTCTCAATTCTATTTTGCTGCTTGTCTTGGAGTCACCAATTTTTTCTCCCCCAGGACCTGCTTGCTTTTTTCGGCCTCTCCTTTTACCCCGACCACTTTCTGCTTTGTGAACCCCCCCCATTGAGTCACAATTTAATGCTCCAGGGATGCAGACAACGTCTTTACCCTCCACAGCCATTCATGACCAACTCCCCTTCCAGGCATTACTTTTGTAATGTCCCCTTTGTTCAGCCCTGACTTCCATTTATACACCTCTATCATATCGCCCCTCACTCTACGTGTCTCGAGGGAGTGCAGATTAAGATGCTTTAACCTGTCTCTGTGATCAAGGTTCCTAATGCCTGGGATTAGCTTTGTAATTCTCCTCTGAATTCTTTCCATGATTCTATATCCATTCTGTAATACGGTGACCAGATTTGAACTGCGTAATCCAAGATATAATTTTAGGATGACCTCGCTAGTCTTATAATTAACACTTCTTTGTATGAACCAAAGTACCTTATTAACCCTGTTTCAAGCAAATACACATTGCTTACATGGCTTAAGATTCCTACTTATAATAACTCCCAAATCCTTCTCGCAGTCAGATTTCTCAATAACATCGTTGTTCATCTGGTATCTGGTTTCCCTGTTTAAATCTTCTATACTGAGTATTTTACATTTGTCCAAATTGAATCTCTTCTGCCATTTTTCAAACCATTCAAAAAATTTGTTTAGATCTTCCTGTAGTTTTGCGGAGTCCTCGTATTTTAATTACACGCTGTATGCGCCGATATCTATTGGGCACCCCCCTACATCCTGTGTAAGGTGAAGCGCAGAAGTGCTTACAGCGCCCATCTAGGAAGTATGCTAAGTTCATGCTTTCCTTTATATCTCATGAGTTAAGGTAAGCCTGAAGGGTCATAGGTTTTTTTGGTCAAGGGCTTAGAAGCCTGAAGAGTCATAGGTTTTTGCCAGCAAGTTATTGGAAGCTCCAACAACTTTCCCTGAATGCGAATTAGCAACTTTTCGATTTACAACAGGTACCTACTTTTGCTGCTAGGTGAACAGGGACCAGGGGGCTGAGTGTGTCCAAACAACTTTCCACCTGAATCTATC
>NW_024743709.1:14090390-14250390 GCF_018991925.1 Homarus americanus
TCTTCACTATCTCTGTAGAGAGTCGTTGCCTCGGGTATCATGTTTAAATTTTCGATGGTGAAAACTGTTGAAAAATATTTATTCAGATTATTTCTCATTTCTCCGTCGTGATCAGTTAGCTCGCTGGTATCCGATGGTAGTTGTCCAATCTTTTCTCATGGTTTAGTTTGATACATTTGATAGAATTCCTTGGGGTTTGACTTCGCTTCCCTTGTTACATTCAGTTCATTATTCCTCTTGGCTTTTCTTATCTCGGTTTTAACCCTACCGGCCAATACCTTAAAATAATCTCGGAGGTAAACTTCACAACGGTGTATTCTCCTACCTATAGCCTTCCTTTGTCCAATAATGTTATTTAAATAGTTATTTATCTATTTAGGGTCATTGTTGTTTGATCTGAGTTATCTGTATGGTATGTTCTGCCTTTGTGCGTTAAGTAACTCATTATTAAATTTTTTGTGGAACTCGTCAACCTGAGATTTCGTTATACATTTAAGGTCATCCTCAACCGTGAGGTCTCCAGGTGAGGTGAGGTCGCCTTCTGTGGGTACAATGTGTGACGACACCTCATGTGAGGTCATGTAATTCACCCACCAAGCATGATAACCCTTCTCTTGCTACCTCTTCAAACTGTCAAAGTTTGCCCTTCTGAAATCTGGGACTTTAGTGGAATTTTCCTTACGTCTGCCCTGAAAATCTAATTGGAATCTTATTTCTTTGTAATCGCTGTTTGCAAGTTCGTTTCCTACCTCGACATTACTAATGAGGTTTTCTCTGTTTGACAGAACTAAATCGAGTATATTATTACCCCGGGTGGGTTCAGTTATATGTTGGCTTAGGAAACAGTCCTGGATTGTTTCAAGAAAACCTCTGACTCTGAGTTACCCATAAGGTCATTCCAATCTATTTGGCTAAAGTTAAAGTCGCCTACTATACAGACTTTGTTATGTATGGAAACCCTGCTCATTTCATCCCAAATAAGTCGCTCATTGACTCTATCAAGATTCGGAGGTCTATATATTACTCCTGTGATTAATTTTTCCCTACCATCGATTAATTCTATCCAAATTGTTTCTGTATTCCGCTCAGTATTTCCCAATTTATTTTACACTTCAGATTATCCCTGACATAGATTGCTAATCCTCCTCCTTTTCTAATCTGCCTATCGGTATGGAATAATTTGTTACCTGCAATTTGGTATTCGACAGGTGACTCACGTGAGTCTAGGTTTATTCATGTTTCGGTGAATGCTATTATATCAATTTTTTCGGTACATACCAACGCCCTGATTTCATCCATTTTGTTTCTCATACTTCTACTGTCTGCATAGTAGACATTTAAGTTTGTCGTGTTCTGAGTCCTCTTTTTGTCGCATTTAGGTTTTAACTCCCTGTAACCTTTCACTTTGTTTATCCGCTCCTACTGCAGTATCCTCCACCCCCGTGCTCGCATGTTCCCCTCACAGTTTAAATACTTCGACATCTTTTGAACTGCCCTCTCGAGAGATCCAGCCAGGGTTGCCACCCCATCCCTAGACAGATGCACCCCATCCTTAACATAAAGGTCCCTTCTGCCGTAGAAGTTGTCTCAGTTGTCAATGAATGGGACTGATATTGAGTTGCAATATCTGTCAAGATGACTGTTGACACCAACTGCCCTTGACAACCATTCACCACCAACTTCTCTTCTAGGCAAGACGCCACATACTATCGGGATCCCTACCTGATCTCTAACCTTCCCCAGCGCCTCCCTATACTGTACCTCTTGAAAAGTTCCTCACTCTTAACCTTTCCTAAGTCGTTACCTCCTACACTGAGACACACTACTGGCTTGGTACCCTCCCCTGACAGAACCCTATCTATCCTTTCAGCTACATGCCCTATGCCTTGACTTAGCACACCACTGTGTATTACTCAGTGACTCAGCACACCACTGTGTACTACTCAGTGATTCAACCCAATACTGCATGCTACTTTGTGTCTTAGCCCACCACTTGGAATCAAAGGCATTCCGTCTTATTAACTCTCTCCCTTTAGTTAACAATCTCTCTTCCCTTTCTCCTCACCGCAATGTTGCTTCACTCTCTCTCTTTTACAGGTACTTTAACGGGCAATGTTCGGTGGATTTGGCATCCTGTGTACCGCCGGCAAGGCCGTGGGCTCGTAACACACGTCTTGCCCGCGGTACCCACCGTGGAATGATCTGATTTCTTCTGTGTTTCCATACTTATACAATCTGTCTCACTTTAGAAAGCTGGTTTTCCGGCATCTTCGTGGTGTAGATTAACACAGTATAACCTTTTTCTTCTCTATTTTTAATTTCTTTCTGTTCTTTTTTTTTCGCCCCCCAGGCCCCGTTGTGATTCGTTTGACCTGTGCCTCGGTGGGCTAATTCCCGTAAAAAAAAAAAAAAACTTTGTACAGTACTACTCAGTGACTCAGCATGCCAATGTGTACTATTAATTGACTCAAATACCACTGTGTACCACTCAGTGACTCATTTTCGTCATTCTTCGCTGCACCGACTCCAGTGAATTGATACCTATTCTATAATAAAGGCACCAGAACTGAATAGCATAATCGAGGTGCGGTCTGACTAGCACAAGATATAGTTGCAATATGACCTCCGCACTCTTATTCTTATACTATTCAGCCCACTACTGTGTACAGGGTACTATTGAGTGACTGAGTCCACCGCTGTGTACCAGGCATTGGCAATTTTTAACTTAGCTTAACTAGTTAATTTTTTAAATAAGTTTAACTTAACTTAATCGAAATTTTGGCAAATTAATTGATTTACTTTGATTAATTATCAATTAACTCATCATAAAAAATAACAAATAATATATAACACACCAGCCCTTGAGCCCAGTGTGTATCCGAATCCAGGTAAAAAGTCACAGGTAAAAAAGTCACAGAAAAAAAGTCACAGGAAAAAAAGTCACAGGAAAAAAAGAAAAGTTAACTATCGAATTCTCACATTTTTTAAGGTTAATATGTCAATCAGTTTCAGTAAAGGAATATGCAGAACTGATGGTAAATTAATGAGTTTCGCTTAAAAATTATAAAATAGAACAAAAACATTAGATTCTTTGTATAATCGGCAACATCAACCTGGAAGGATTAAGGTAAGTCAGCTGAGGTCACTGTGACCACAGGTTGTCTAATCCGGTAAAAAATTTTGAGCAGATGTTTGATGTGAGGTCACGTTGAGATGACCTGTCTACGTACAGTATATAACCTTGTTCCTCTCTATAGTATGTCAGTATCCCTGAAGACAGCGTGAACAACAATGCTCATACCAACAACATCTGCGAAGGGTGGAATAATAAATTCTTCAACCTCGTTGGTCACTACCATCCTTCAGTCTGGCGTGTCATTGAATGGTTTCAACGTGAAGAAGCGACGGTGAGCACCATTATCCAGCAGGATGGTGTTGGCAACCCCCCTCGAAAAAGAGTTCATCGACGCTATGTGCAGCTACAAGAACGCATTCGCAACTTGTGTGTTGGTCGACGGGAGGACCACAAGACTGTGGCAGAGTTTCTTCGTGGCGTCGGCTGGAATATTCGTCTTAATCATCAGCATTAAAAACACTGAATATACATGTAATGCCATGATAATGCCAGTTAATAACTGAATTAAAATATTTTCAGTTTTATTACTTTAATTGTTTATGGTACTTAAATAAACTGTGACTGACTTGAATATTTTTTTTGATTACCTGACTTTCTTTCTTAACCAAAATTGTGACTTTTTTTTACTTTTTTCTTGTGCCTTTATTACCGGCCACCATAAATTAATTGTGACTTTTTTCCTGTGACTTTTTTTCCTAGCCAAAATTGTGACTTTTTTTCTGTGACTTTTTTTCCTGTGACTTTATTACCGGCCACCGTATTATCCATACTGTTGACTTTCCTGTACAGTACACGAAACGTTCGTAGCCTCTTAGTTACTCAGTTGTCGTTGCAGTGTCAATCAATGGCTAGTGACAGGGGGGGGGGAGGAGGTTCAGTATAAGTTTAAAGGGAGGATGGAAGGGAATTTTAGTAGGAGATGATAGATGCCGTGGCTTAACACAGCTTGCGTGGTGTGGGGTGGTAGGTTTGATGAAGCAGCAGCACCCAGCCTGAACGCGGCGGGAGGTGGGGGGGACCATGAGTCAGATGAAGGTCAGGTCAGGCGTCAGGTGGGCGTCAGGTCGGGCAACGGTTTCTCTTCCTGGTCGGCATGATTACATAAGAACATAAGAAAATAAGGAGTCTGCAATAGGCCGGTTGGCCTGTGCATGGCAGCTCCTGTCGAGAGTTACTACCACTCTCTATCATCCATGAATCTATCTAGCCTCCTTTTGAAACTTTCCAGAGTTCCCGCACTTACTACAAAGTTGCTAATCTTGTTCCACTCGTCCACCACCCTATTTGTGAACCAGTTTCTTCCTATCTCCCTCCTTGGGTGTGGTGTTTTCTTGGTGTTGTTTGCTAGTTTGATGGACGGGCTGCTCGATAGAAATATCTTGGTCTTATGTTATGGAGGCCTTGTTAGATTGAAGTTGACGATCTTCTTTTCCTCTTCATTTTGCCGTCTTAGACTGTCCACTCGCGAGTGTCTAGGTCCTCCTGTTCTTCGTGCCCTAGTTGCTCGTAGATGTTGAAGAAGTCGGAGGAGGTGATCGTGATGAGGTGATCACCTGCCCCTACGGTATCGTGGTGTTCTTGTCTCTTGGTAACGTATGTCTTTTCTTGGATCTTCTTTTCTTGTTTTTTCTTCTCTTCTTATTTCTTTGTCTCTTGTTTTTTCTTATCTTGGGCGTGTACTGCAAGGAGGGCCTCCTTCTATTTAAGTTTATTGTCAAGTCGAACCTTGGCTATCCTGCATTCCTCCTTCCACTTAGGGCAGGTCCGGCCGGCGGAGGAGTGTGGGCCGCCACAGGCAGCACATTTTCCCTCTGTATTGGGGCAGGCGGTTTAGCGATGTACGGGGGTACCGCACAGGGAGCATATGTCCTTCTGCGCCTCACACTTGTTGACAGTGTGACCGTAGTGCTGGCATTTGTAGGAGCGTTTGGGTCTGCAGTAGGGCTTGACTGGCATGGTTACCCACGCCAGTTGAGCCTCTTGGGTAGAGTTTTGTGGTGTCGGACAGCTAATTGGCACAGCTGGGATGTCCCTCAAGTAGTTGGTGAAGGTTCCAAGTGTTCCCTGAAGAAGGCAGTGATGGGTAGGGAAACACCGGATAACACTGAAGTCCATTTATTAACGGATAGGAGAAATACGACTAGTGACTAGCGTGTGCCTTGCACGACCCACAGAGTCAGACTGAGGCTGCCTTGCCATCTGGCAGCCTCGGGGCAATGTTGCCACATAACACGTGCAGTGTTGCAACGTAATTACATATATAAATGCTACTCGGCCGAGTAGCTTAGATACATAACCTACAGTTGGTCCAGCTCTTTTGCGTCCATGTGGGCAACTTTGGCTTGGGAGATTACTTCCAGCTTCAAGTTGTCCCACATGTAGGTTATCGTATTAACTTGGATGCCGTTGATGTCGGAAAGCTCCGCGAGTTGTACCGGCTGACCATATTCGGCGAAGGTGATCTTGATGTCTCCATGCAGCTTCAGGCGTTCCACCTTGGTAATCCCCATAATCCCTTCAGTTTCAAAGAGCTTCTTGAGGACTAGGAGGTTTAATTTCTTGGGGCAGGTCTGCTTTACTGGGCGTATCCGAGACACCTTGGAGTCAGCGTAACAGGTCATGGTACTGTGTGGTGTCCATGTGATAAACACTCTCAAAGGGTGAGGTGTATATTATAATATTTTTTGCAAGTTGAAAAGGCTTGAAAGTTGAAACATGAGACAAACATTTTCGTATACACATCATGGTAATGAACATAATGAAGTTATCATGGTGTTTGCAAAAAAAAAAAAGATACAATTGTTATGAACGGTGTTGTGGTAATTTGGTAAACCACAATTTGAGTATCTGACTTGAACTTGGCAGTTAGCAATTATTTGAGTGGTAAAAGGGTGCACTTCGTGACCTAACTACTTATTACGGTGCCTAATTCCTTCGTTGGGTAAAAAATAAAAAAGTCAAGAATTAATTATTATCTAATCTCAAGATTTATTCATACCAAGGAAGTTGTGTGCCTGACTGCCTAACTCAGTTTGGCTTTTCAGGTATTCAAACTACAGTATTCATTGACTCCTCTGGAAAACATTTAGTTATTTAATCTACATGAAAATTCCCCTAAGCAAATTTGACACAGACTAGTTAAGTTAATCGATAAAATCGTAGCTTAATTAGTTAATGTTCAAATAAACAGGGAAACTTAACTTAACTGGAAATTTTTTTAATTAACTAACTTAACTAGTTAAATATGAAACTTAATCGCCCCATGTCTGTGTACTACTCAGTGCCTCAGCACACCTCCGGGTACTTGTCACCATCAGTGAGACAGGACGTGCCCTGAAGGCACTCCCGGTTTTGGCAGGCAAGCTGAGCCTGTTTGGCCCTGCCCCCCCCCCTCCACCCACCCCCCCTGCTATATCCCAACGCCCTACCAGCCGTATTACACCGGGATTTATTCAAAAAACCATCAAGTGATCAGTGCAATGATTGATTACCAAACAGTGTTCCGATAGTGCATTCCAAGGAAAAGTACAAAAACACAGCAATGTAATACCAGATAGTGGACACTTTGTCGGTCACCTTAAAGTGCCAGTGACAAGGATCATATATCGTGGATACTGTGTCGGTGAACCTAAGTGCCAGAGGCAAGGACTCACGGTGTTTACGACTAGCAAATATTTACAGATGTCTACCAGTGTCATTGGCCCTCAAAGTGCCGCCAGTGAGTTTATGGCCGCCGGGGACAAACACTTCCGTCCGTCCACAACAACAGATATCAACAGATGGCCACCAATTACTTACTCCCGACGCTCTCTGTACCTTCTAAAGCGTGGGAATGGTTATCCTGATGGCAGTGTTATCGCGCGACTCAAGTCACTGAACATATTCCATGCGCGAGCAGAAGACAGGGGCGTCTCAAACAAAAGCCCATTAGGACCATAACCTACACTAGGGAGCCAGAGACACCCACCCCTGGCAGACCGTACCATTACACTGAAGTTCCGCGGATATGGTATGATCTCCCGTCTTTACTGCTCTCCAACGTCACTTCCCTAGCTAATAAGTTTGATGAGCTGGCAACCACAGTCAGGTCAGTCTCTGCCAACGTCGTTGCCATATGTGAGGCTTGGCAAATTGTGCCTGAAACGTGTCATATTGAGGAATATCAACTCTTTCATCACTTTCGTTCACATGGAAGCAGGGAGGAGGCGTTGCCCTCTTCTGTCAAGATGACCTACGCCCGTCACGCCTGGATGTTCAAGTCCCAGCAGATGTGGAGGCATTATGGGTACGTGTTGTGCCACGTGCCCACCCGCGCCACACTGCTTCTATCATAATCTGCGTGCCATACCATCCACCTCGCTCACCTATCAGAGACACTCTTATCAATCATCTCATTACCACCTCAGACCACCTCAGAGTTAAGTACCCATGTGCCAAGTTAGTATTATGCGGGGATTATAATGAAATTGACACCACTGATATCCAGGATCAGCTGTCATTATCACAAGTTATGAACTTCCCCACACACACGGTCAAAATACCCTTGACCTTATCTTAACCAACTTAGCAGACCAGTACGAACCACCTCAACCAAGGCCTCCTATCGGGTGTAGCACACACCTATCAGTGCTCTGTTCATCCAGCTGCCACTCCCACTCAAGTACAGAGACCCCTACATCAAGACCTACAGGCCAATTACTGACTCTGCAGTGCGTCTCTTCGGGCAGTGGATAGTTCACAATTCCTGGACTGAAGTACTTAGTGCGGATGACGTGGACACCAAATGGACAAGACATACCAACACCACCACGGAAGCTCACCACCACTTCTTCCCTGAGAAGTCCGTCAGATCTCACCCAGCTGACTTGCCCTGGATCACACCTCTGATCAAAAGACTTATGCAACAGAAAGACAGAGCCTTTTATCTCATTGACCACAACCGCTACAGGTTCCTTCGCAACTAAGTCATCCGCGAAATACGCACTGCAAAGAAGTCTCACTACCCAACCAAATTGCAACACCTGAAGCAAACCATCATCAGTCAGTGGTATGGTAAGCTTAAAGAACTCTGTGGACTAAACAATAAGACACACCCCCTCCCCATCCTTAGCCATCTCACTAATGTTGACACAGCTGAGCAATCAAATAACCATTTCGCTACTATATGCCAGACGCTTCTCCGGCTTGACAAAACCAATCTCCCTGCTTACTTACCAGCTCCCTTTCCCAATGACTTAGTAGAAGAATTTGAAGAAGCAAAACGTCTGGACACACTGAAGTTAAAACGCTCCACCACCCCCATTGACTTACCAATGAACTCTTCAAGGAGTTCTCCCCGGAGCTAGCTAAACCCCTCTGCTCCATCATCAATGCTTCCCTCAGTCAAGCCAGATGCCCAGCTGACTGGAAGACTTTATATGCGTCACCAGTGCCCAAGTCAACCAGCCCACAATCCTTAAATTAGCTACGACCCATTGCAATCACCCTAATACCCAGCATAATCTGTGAAATTTTAGTGTTTGACTGGGCTTATGTTGATATTGCAGGAGCCGTAGATCCTCAGCAATTTGGCACTATGAAAACTTCCTCCACCATTCACTGTCTTGTCAGCTTTCTCGACTACATATACCGCCATCTGGTAAAACGAAAACGTCTGCAGCTGTCGCCTTCATTAACTTTACCATGGCATCTGACCTAGTCGACCACCTTTTAGTCACTCACCTATGGCGTCCTTATGCTTATCAATGATGCCCTAGGAGAAATCCCTGCTCGCTGGAAATATGTCGACGACTCCACCATTGGGATCAGTGACAACTATTCTGCTCCCGATTATACCGAGATTCAGGATTTATTGAACAGTCTTCAACACTGGGCCACCAACAACCACGTCACCATCAACAATACAAAGACCATGGTTACGCACATCAACCTCTCCTTCGACGTTGTTCCACCCCTTTCCATTACTTTTGGTCCCAACACACTCCAGGTTTTAGATTCCACTAAGCTCCTCGGCGTCACCATAAACAATAAACTAAATTAGAAACCACACGTCAATAGAGTTGTCAAATCCTCTAGTTTCCGTCTCCACCTCCTCCGCCAACTCAAGTCCCTCGGAGTTCCAGCACTCGAGCTCCTCAGTGTTTACTCAACATTCATACTTCCCAAGCTCACCTATGCCTCCCCTACCTGGTCCTCCCCCCAAATGCCTACAACGTAAACACCTAGAAAAAGTGCAAAAGAGGGCATGCAAGATTATTCTCTCCCCTTCCTCCTCCACATATCAAGAAACGCTCAACAAACTGTCTCTCTCGGCTCTCTCTGACCATCACCACGACCTCATCTTCAAATTTGGTGAGAAGCTTCTGCACCATCCTCGACACCGGCTCCTACTACCACCCGAGATCCCTCGTCCGAGAATTGCTGTTCGACACCACAACCGCATCCAGCCCATATGAGCACGAATTGACCGCTATAAGAACAGCCCAGTCCCAACCATTGTAAAAATTATCAATAACTCGTATTGACTCCGTGTATTCACTCCCAGTCAATCTTGCTTTTTTGCCCTGTTACACTGTTGAAATGCCCTGCAATTTAAGCTTCTCTCCACCTAGTTATTATATATCATATTTGTATCACTTATGTTACTTGTATATTATTTGTAAATCATAAGACCCATTTCCCAATTATGTAACTGTATATTTCCAGCCTTCCGGCTGCCATGCTCTTTCAATAAACCGTTAATTATTCTTATTATTTATTAGTATTACCCTGACTCAGCTCTCCACTGTGTACTACCCAGTGACTTCGTCCACCACTGTGTACTACTCAGTGACTCAGCCCACCACTGTGTACTAGTCAGTGACTCAATCCCATAACTATGTACTACTCAGTGACTCAGCCCATCACTATGTACTACTCAATAACTCAGCCCAACACTGTGTATTACTCAATGACTCGTCCCACCACTGCATATTGTACTACTCAGTGACTCAGCCCACCACTGTGTACTCTTAATTAACTCAACCCACCATTATCAGAGTTGTGACTAGAGATTCCCGGTAGTCATTTCTGTCTGTCCCCTTGGTCACTCGTTTGTCGCCATAGGACTTTTGGGGGTATAGGGTTTTTGATGATGATGAAAAATATGATGAGTATGACTGCGCGTGAGTTGTTTTATGTGGTGAAGCAAGAGAGCAGGCTACAATCACACATTTCGGCAATCCATTGTCCTAATCCAGCGATGCAAGTAACTGCAACAACTGGGGAGAGGAAGAGTTGCAATGGACTGCCGATAGCCTAGTTTGTTGGTTTCACTGTAGTAGCCTGTCCATCTTGCATTGCTTTCATCAGCCAGTCTGGTCGTTGGGTTCCCGTGTTGGTTACCTCCTCCACCTATTCTACCGTTGGGGTCTGAGTGAAGCTTTGTAGCCATGTCTGCCTGGTGCGGGGCTCCACTGCAGATTGTTTTGTTGGAGTTTACTTCAATAGCATTATATCTACCAAGGCTAATCTGCAAGGCAGCGGGGGAGTGGTTGGTATGTACTGACCACGGTCGTACATGTCAGTTAACATAAAATCAAACGCTTCATGTTACGCTCAATAGCCCATAAAACATGTAGCAATAACTTCTTTATTGAGTCCCCCATCTAAGGCATCCATTTTCCCACCGCTTCAGTAAGCCTGTGACCTCCATTTTCTCTCAAGTAGTACCAAGACTCTGATATCCCTTAGTATCTCATGTCATGTTATGAGATTTGAAATTAAGAGTGAATACATTACGTTTTACATTAAGTTAGATATGTCTGATTACAGTTGAAACATTCAAGATCCCTTGTGAGTAATGTTGAAAGCTTCAACTGTATTTACTTTCAGTAAAATTATCAAATAAGTTCAGTGTAGAGTCTGTTATTAGAAGTGATGTATCATGAAATCGTTCTTGGGGATGTTGTGAGTTTCCAAGTGCTACTGAAGCTGAATAATTTTGATTCCCAAGCATCAAAGAAACTGATGTTTGTATTTAGTTTATTGTCAGTTATGTATTTTAGAAAGTAATTAATCTCCTGAAAGTCTATGTCAGTCTTCTTATCACCAAAATCTAACGGCGAGATCTCAATACCCCTTTCTTAGAAGTTCCACCCACAAGGTACTGCCATTCTTAGTACTTGACATCAGTTTGATTCTTACCTTTGAAAGCTCTGGCACTGATTTGTTTCAAAAGTTAATCTTAGCCCACAAAATTTTGAAATCAACCAGGCCTTACAAGAAGTTAGGGCACCAATCTTACGAATGCAGCAAGGACAGTTAGCAATGGTTGAGACAGGCAGCAGCTGCAGAAGTCTCCACAGCAATTTCTACTACTGTAGCAAATGCTGTAGTGGATTTCTCCCCTACAGACGCTGTTTGTCGCTGAGTAGCCGACCCCGCGAATTCCACAGTGTGTGCCTCGTGGTCTAGGTCAACCAGTGCCGCCTTACATGACGGAGGTCAACTACTAATCCACGCCTACCTCCGCTATTTAGGACCTGACCTCGTGGTGACCACTCTCTTTCTACCTACACCAACCAACCAGCCAGCAACACCTCCTCCTCCGCCGCTGCCTGGCGGCCCTCGCTCCCGCCGGCGAGCATGGCGACCCACAAGCTGTCCTCCTCTGAGCATCCTCACCAACCAGCTCTCTCTACATCACGCTTGTAACCACGCTGCCACTTCCCAGCACCAAGCTGCATTGTACACCCAATACAACATGTATACAGAGAGCACATTGTGAGTTTCCTTTCTTCATCCCATCCTGAGTGCGAACCCAAACAACCCGTACCCCACAATACCACTAGTGAAACATGCCAAGCTGTCACAAGTATTGGATCAACCATAGTAGGAACAATACCACTGCTTACTACTGCTTCTACATCTGTTTCTGTTATGATACCTACAACAGTGAATTCAACGGTATTAAATACTGTCAAAGGTGTAGTATCTAGCTTAACATCACAGAAAGTATTTGGGGATACATGTGTGTCACCAGTTCGCACGGAGAGAGGTTTTCGCGCCAGACTACAGTCACAGCTGCTGAGAAATCCCATAGTAAGTTATATGAATCTATTCAGTGAAGTTCACGACAATACACTAGTTAAATACAGTACTGTACTGTATAACAACATCTCTACAAAGTTTTGGGATTTTGTTTTTGCTTGTAATATAAAGTTTGTAGCCAATGGGTATGTTGTTTGAACTGGTCATGATTGTACAATTCCATCCAAGTAGAATTTGGTCTGGTTATATAGATTAGGATTTCTGTATATTGGGTAAGATTTAGGTGGGTTTGATAATCTGAAGGACCCCGTTCTTTTTATGTTCCAAGAATTTTGTGTTTTACAATTAAATGGAATGGTGGCGGAGTGTACACTGTACAAACACTTCATCCTTTTCCACCCCTTCGTGGAAATTCCATTTATGAGGGTTTTAATTATGAACCAGCCACTGGCCAGTGACTAATTCACCTGACATCTGGACCTGTTTAAATCATGGCTGAGCTTAATTATAAATATCTGTACGGCAACATTGGGGTCACAACCAATTTGAGCTCATAGCCTGATTTTCATAAGACAATATGCACAGCACCAGATTTAAATGATATTTATGTAAAGGTGTGTAATGGCCACCTTTAACATGCCTGAGTGCCAGTTGCCTAGTATATAACTGCGTGTACGGGAGAGAAAGTCACTTTTTCTGACGCTCCCTCATCGTATCTCAGGTATGTAACGAGTGCCTCAAGCCCGTCATATTAAGTGAATTTAACTCAGATGAACTTTGTTGAATATCAGTGTTACTGTTTTAACACAGTTGAAAGTATCACACGCCAAGTAAGAAATAACGTAACTCAAACATCGTCCGTGTCGATACCATGCGTCTTCCTTGTCAGACTTATGTGACTGTAATTGAGTTTAGACTTTTCTGACGCTCACTCATCGTATCTCAGGCACGGTGTGTGTTGTAGCTGATACCCACAGCTACCGGGGAGCGGTAGCTGCCTACCAGCAAGCTGTCCAAGGCAAGGTGTGTTTAATTCAGCGAGATTAAAACCAGGCAGTAACGCACCCTGGAAGCTCACCCCCAGGAGAGTGGGCTCATCTAGCACTGCTCGCTGGAGTGTAACGAGGCTACAGCTGAGTGCATGTGTTTGAAAACCAGCGATGTGAGCCTGGTGTACCAATCTCGATTTTATGTGCAAAGTAGTGTTCTTGTACATGATTGGGGATAATTAACAGAAATATAAATGTTCCAGGTTGAGTATGGAAAACATAAATATTGCTATTACTAGTATTAGAGTTTGTTATATGAGTTGTGAATAAACCCTCAATGTGTACTCCCATCTGAGATGCTGGTACGCGTTTCCATGTTGTCCATTCAGTAAAAACATAATGTTATAAGTAATGTGTTAATATCACTGTGCTTTTTGCGAGTGTGTAAAGTTACCATATTTTTTGTCAATGATCTATTATAATAACCTTAAGGAGGCAAATTGAATGTTAATTGAAGATCTATTTTGTTACTTGTAAAGTAAGACCTGGTGGTCCGTTATTGTCTGAGTGTTGCAGTCAAGTAATCAGTAGTTGACCCAAGCTTTGTTGTTGTGGATAAAGGTTCAACTTGTCATACTATTCACAGTTAATTTTAATAAATGTTGATTTAGTATATTTTAAGTATCACCGCTCCTCTCCTTCTAACAATTGGTTCTCAGAAAATAAACACTGTAACTTACGTCTCTAAGCCATGCTGCCAAGCACTTTAGGTGATACACCTGAACCAGTTATAATCTAATAAAAGCTTGGGTGGTGGTAGGGTCTACCGTGTGAACATAATAATTAACTAAGAGGTGTTGTTAAAGAATGATATGGTTTTCCCAGGATAATCCATTGAATAGAATATAACTAAGCACAGCTGAGAATAGCAGTACGAGGAAATAAACAAACATTAAGCACTGATAAATACTGAAAGAAGTAAAAGGAAGATATAAGAAACAAATAATTACATGGAAAGACGTAGATACTTTTTAGTAAAGAAAGATAAAGAATATTGAAATGCATACATAAATAAAAACATTGAAAAAAATACTTAGAAATTAAATTAAGGAAGAATTAAAAAGTATATCAGAAAATAAAAGGTAATGTAACTTAGAAAATTAAAGAATGTTATATGAGACAGAAAATAACTTAGAAAACATAACTAAGGAAATTAAAGAACTTGATATAAGTTATAAAAGAGAAAACACATTACAAAATATTTCTCAGCTAAGATAAAAAAATATAAACTTCTGTTTAATCCCCTCTTACAGGTAGATGCCAGGGAGTGTTCACTTGACGGTGGGCCTATGCGTCGTCCCTGTCGGGCCCACTGCTGCTCTTAAATCCCTTCTTGGCCTGGCCTGGGCCCGCGAGGCACCCAGTTACCGTGTGCTGCCACGAGGAGCCACAGCAGGAGTCTTGATTGTAAAGAGGCTGTTTACTGACAGGGAAAGACTTCTGCAAGGCTACTTCCCTGATCACCACAAGGGCTGGCCAGCGGTAGTAGCTGAAAGCGAGAGGAAGCAAGGAGTGCTTGCACATTAACGCTAACATAATGCTGCCTTACTAGAGGTATTGCACCACCCTGTGCACACACACACACACACACACACACACACACACACACACACACAGGTTGTAGATTCCACGAAGCTCCTCGGCGTCACCATAGACAACAAACTAAATTGGAAACCACACGTCAGTGAAGTTGTCAAATCCTCCAGTTTCCGTCTCCACCTCCTCCCGCCGACTCCAAGTCCCTCGGTTCCTGCACACGAGCTCCTCAGTGTTTACACAACATTCATACTTCCCAAGCTCACCTATGCCACCCCCACCTGGTCTTCCTCCCTAAATGCCACACAACGTAAACACCTAGAAAAAGTGCAAAAGAGGGCATGCAAGATTATTCTCTCCCCTTCCTACTCCACATATCAAGAAGCGCTCAACACACTGACCCTTTCGACTCTCACTGACCATCACCACGACCTCATCTGCAAATTTGGTAAGAAGCTTCTACACCATCCCCGACACCGGCTCCTACTACCACCTGAGATCCCTTGTCCGAGAATTGCTGTTCGACACCACAACCGCATCCAGCCCATACGTGCACGAACTGATCGCTATAAGAACAGCCCAGTCCCAACCATTGTAAAAATTATCAATAACTTGTAATAAATCAGTGTATTCACTCCCAGTAAACACTGCTCCTTACACTGTCACTATGTTGAAATGAACTGTAGTTTGAGCTTTTCCCCATCTAGTTATTATATGTCTTATTTGTGTCACTTATGTTACTTGTATATTATTTGTAATTCGTAACCCATTCCCCAAATATGTAACTGTATATTTTCAGCCTTCTGGCTGCCAAGCTCTTTCAATAAACCGTTAATTATTATTATTATTATTACACACACACACACACACACACATACACATACACACACACACACTTGTCGAACTCTTAAGGTCATCACCATGAACAATCAACTACGCCCTAAGACACGGGAAGCTTGGTAAGTATTTTGAACTTCCATCGACTGTACTGTTCACCATTGTTCACACACACACACACACACACACACACACACACACACACACACACACACACACTACTATTAATACTTTTTTTAAATGGCCTCCAGCCTCCCCCAATAGCCATACCTTCGCCACCATTTTATTACCTTAATATTAAATATCCTAATACATAAGTAGCTATCCTAGCTGTGTTGAGTTAGTTGAGCCGCAGATCTATGCGGCATTCAGTGACTGTTGCCTCATAGTCAATATTTGCAACTATTGTCGGCTTTGGGGCCGATACTCTCGTTCCTCTGAGGCAAAGCAAAGCAGCCCTTAGGAGAAAGAAGGGCATTCGACATCTCATCCAGGCTGTAACATAACTTTTGGGCTGCTGCTTCTGTTCGGATATCACCTCCTCGAGTCTGGCATTGAAGCATCTTGCACTAGGTCCCATCCCACCAGAGGTTGTGAACACTAGAGGAGTGGAGCTGCCTTGATCAACGTTCTGAATTCTCTTCCCATATTCCCTTATCTTGTCGTTCTCGTTCCTCCTGTGTGCAGCATCGAGAGCTAAGTTACGGTGACATGCGGCCATAGGATAAGAAATCCTGATGTCGAAGAAGGCTCGCTGTCCCAACGTCCAAAAACCTTTGGCACTGGTGTCAACACGGGCTTCGTTGGATGTGTTTGAAGTCCTATGTTGGAAATTCTCACCATCCAATAGAAGGAGGGTCGCTTCTACCCTGACATCACGGTAGATTTCCTTCAACATATTTGCTGTGAGATCCCTTACTTCGTCATGCCTCATGCATATGAAGCCCCCTTTCTTGCACACCATGGCGTGATCGACGTCATAAGAAGAGCCACACACGCATTGGGAGGGCTAACCTTCTACTGGCCTGCCGTACCTTAGAGCAGTGTTTTTCAAACTTTTTTTACTACGACCCACAGCCAGAACAACAATTTGAATTGCGACCCATTAAACCTAAGTGTAATGATATGAAATGAGTAAATCAAAGACAAACACTGTTCACAATTTTCCTTTACATGTAAATTTCTCATGATCCATTTATATTTGAATTACATGTATCCAATTGTATGAAAATACAAATATTCTAAATTATTTTCGCGACCAATTTTTATTTTGCGACCCAATTTATTTATTTCGCGACCCACTGAAGGGTCGGGACCCATAGTTTGAAAACCCCTGCCTTAGAGCATTGGCATCTGTAAATTCCTGTTTATTGAGACTGAAACCATTTGCCCTTATCGGTAACGTAGTTAACCAGTTCGAGGCGCCCACCTCCTCCTCCATAACTACTTTTTTATTTTCAAATTATCTGGTACTTGCAGCAACAGTTGATGCAACTTATTACTTTGGCCGTGCTGTCGTTCTGTCGTAATGGACCTTCGAATCTTGTTTACTTCACTGGTATCCACCTCCCCTGTTGCGTTCTGAGCTATAATGTGGTCCGTGAGGGCTGCCGTGAGCTTAACTGAGTTTTGATGTTCGGTGGCATTAATCTCCTCTGGATTGGTCAATCCCATTCCTCCCAGTCTCGGTAGTAGTGCAAGGAGTGATTTTTCTGCTGGGGTTAAGTGAGGGTGTTCCACTATTTTAGGAACGAAATTGACGCTGATAGCTTCTTCCAGATGGTGGAGGAGGGGTCCGATATCAGTGATAGTGCGCATCAGGTAGTTCCAGCGATGCTTGACTCCATGGGTGAATGCCGCAAAAGCCGCATGTGGCTCTGTGTTAGCAATCTACGACAGAGCTTGGATTTCCCTAACCCACTCATTCACCTTTCCCGTTACGTACTCTGTCTTGAAGTCCGTCGTGCCGATTACTGCACCTAGGTGTCTTTGGCCACCCTTTGTTATTTTGACTTCACTTCCACCGAACACCTCCATTGCCCGTTCATAATGTTCTGGCTTCACAATGAGGAAGGACTTGCTGGCGTTTGGGTGGTACCCTATTTGTGGGCCTCGTGATGTTACCAGGTCCCACCACATTTTGATGTCCTCCACTTTTCCTGCTCCTGTAAGGTCATCAGCGTACGCCACTTGCTTGACTTCAGTTGTTTCAAATTGTATTGTTTGTTGGAGCATTGATAGGCCTATTGCATACATTGCCATTGCAACAGGATCCCCCTGCGTTGTTCCCTCTCTTGACTGTATGATGGTATCCTATAGGAATTTTCAACATACATTGCAAAGCTTGGACACTTGATCTTGATGTTGTGTAGTGCGGCCTTGCGGTTAAGTATGTTGAATGCGTTTGAAGAGTCCACCAGGAGAACGGCCTCACAATCGCGCTGCTCAAATATCGTTCTCATGGCGTGGATGGCAGCTTCCCATCCAGCCTGGTGGCCAGCACAAACTTGCAGGTTCCCTGCTGCTGTCCTGACATCCTCCTTTACCACCTCCATTATGCATTTTCCAATGATCCGCCTCAGCACTTCCCCCACCCCTATAGGCCTACATCCTGGATTCTTATCCAGAGGAATGAGGCAGCAGGCCGTCATAGCACGAGGATGCCAGCTTTCGTGTAAGGACGGCAATGGCAGTGCAGAGATCTCTTGCTATGGGGCCAAACTTGTTAGTGCTGAGGATGACTCTTCAACCGTTTGCTTCCAGACCTGAAGGGCCAGCACCTCCCTGAGTCTTAAGTGCCTTTTTCCACACCATCCCTCCTGTTATTTTCTCGAACAGGAACGCATTTGGTGGGATATAGTCACCCTGGAACCTGATGCCTTCATCTTCACTTGCAGGGGGATGTTTTCTTTCAGTTGTTTTAATGTCTCTCTCTTTATTGGCAGAACCCCACCGGAGGATTCCTCTGTGAGAGATCTTACAGCCAAAGACACTTTTCCTACACGCATTTTGTTTGCAAACTTTCTTGCAACGTCATCGGTGTTTTGCTTTCCGTCTCCTATAAATTTTAGTCTCTCCTGCAGTGTTCTTGCTTCACATAGGAGATCATCAAGGGTCCCATTGTACCATATTGCCAATCGTCTCTTCATTGCTGCCACATTTTTTTATTGCTTAGTCTTTGTGTGTGTCCTCTGACAGAATAGATGTGGTATTATTGCCAGTATTTGAAGAGCTAAAGGGGCAAGGAAGCAGTCCTGAATGTACTCAGTTATGAGGCGGATCATCTCCCGAGTCATTTATTTGGTAACCGCACACTTGGGTGGTTCAAACAGGTTAGCTGGCGACCACCTGACAATTTCTGAGTAAGTTTCTTTAACCCATATATCAGCATTTTCCGTCGACATTCCATTACTACTACTTTGCTGTCACTCGGAATCGAGTATGACAATCATCCAGATATGATGCAATGATATAAATTATTAACGATGTCACCTAGGTTGATGAGTTCTGAGGAGACCAAAGAGGTCGATGCGGGACCGGCAGGGTCGATCACAGATGATCCTCCTTTGGGGGCTACATCTAGTGCGGGAGGGGCAGCGGCAGCGTCTTTCCGGCGTTGGCGCTTGTCTATTTCGTTATACAGTCGGGCTAACTCGAAAGTATTAACACTTTCTTGTGTGGTGATCCTCCAAGCGTTAAGCTAAGGCGTAATCGTCTCCCAGGTGAGGGGGTCGATTTGGCACGTTTTAAGGTTTGTCTTAAGACTATTGTTAACGCTCATAGGAGCGTTATTGGTTTGTTGCTGGAGAAATAAACCCTCAACGTTGACGCGTACCATATAATTCGGTCAAAACCTGTTAAAGAACATTTCTCATATAACAAATGCTGTTATCTCAGGACACATATTATGAAATACAATCAATATACAGTACATAGCCTGTTAACATCTTAAATATAACTCGCATGTTATAACTATTGATACAGGAGACAATTGGTATAATATGATCAAATTGCAGTACACAAATATACTTATTAAAGTTATTTAGAGTTTCTTAGCAGATTCTAATACTTCACGATCACTCACGTTTTAGGGTCTAGTGGTCTGAACCAACGTGTTGTCTGTCCTGTAGAAATCAGTAGACTACCCTCGAGGGCAATCTCAGCCCGGAGGCGAGGGCCATATGTTTTCGTATTGAAACACCTCAGCAGATTGGTCAGCAAATTCGTTGTCAACACTATATCTCTTATCTCATCCACTCTCTCTCTTTCTCTCTCTTCTAGCTTATCTTACTGTGGCGGTAACACTCCCCCTGTCGGGCTTCGCACGAAATCACTGCATATTATTAGATTCACTCTCCCACCCCTTCCAACAGGCAGAGTTTCGTCACTGGGCGTATTAACACCGAGTCCTTTGTCTTCACTTTAACACTTCGCACCAGGCCATCTTTGCTCGGTAGAGCTTCCAGTACTCTCCCTAGCATCCACTGACTCCTGGGAAGGGGTTGTCCAGAGATGATCACGATATCCCCAGCGTGGAGATTACGGCGAGTTTTGAAGAACCTTTGTCGCTGACGTAATGTTGGGAGATATTCTTTTACCCACCTTTTCCAAAATTGGTCCGCAATGAATTGGGCATGCTTCCATCTTCGTCGGTACCCTTCTGTCATGGACCGATCGCCTCCGGTGGACAGTGTCTCCGGGTTCATCCGTAGTATGTGGAGCGGCGTTAGTGCTTCTAGATCCTTTGGGTCGTCAGACACTGGGGTGATGGGCCTTCCGTTGATGATCTCTTCTACGGCACAGAACACAGTGCTGAGGCGTTCATCGTCTAGTGTCTGGGTGCCCACCACTCCCTGGAGGACCTTCCTTACAGTGCGGATTTGTCGCTCCCACACTCCTCCCATGTGAGAGGCTGTCGGGGGGTTGAACTGCCATTCTATCTGTTTCTGTAGAAGGGCATTCCCGACCTTGTCACTGTTGTTCCAGCCGTTCACCGCCTCTCGTAACTCTCGGTTAGCTCCAATCATGTTGGTTCCCCTGTCAGACCGAACACGCTTGGGAGGTCCCCTGCGGCAGGTGAATCTTGTTAGGGCATTGAGGAACGAGTCGGTGTCTAGTGAGGTGAGGACTTCTAGGTGTATGGCTCTGGTGGTCAGGCAGGTGAATAAGCATCCCCATCTCTTCGCCCGGGCTCGTCCTTGTTTAACCAAAAAAGGGCCGAAGCAATCAATTCCAGTGTAGGTGAACGGCCGGCCTCCTGGGCGCACTCGATCTTCTGGCAGGTCGGCTTGGCGTTGATGGGTAGGCCTCCAGTTGCTTCTTCGACAAGTCACACACGTCCGTATTGTGCGGTCGAGTAATTTTCGGCACTTAGGTATCCAGTACGTCTCACGTATTATGGCAAGAGTGTGTTCTCGTCCTGAGTGTCCAGCTCTAGTTGAGTGTACCTCTCTCACGATGAGCCCCGTGATCCTGTTGTCCCTTGGTAATAGTATGGGATTCTCCTGGTCTGGGTGGAGAGCGGCGTGCTTCAGTCGGCCACCTACTCTGATCAGACCGTCTGTGTCTAGATGAGGTTCCAGCCGCCTTATGTCGCTACCTCTCACGGGTTGTCCCTGTAGTAACATTCCTAGTTCTCGAGGGAATCCTTTCCTTTGCATAAATCTTAAGACAGCTAATTTCGCCTCTTCCAATTCGCTGACCTGGAGCCGATTTTTTCGGTGATGTTTGTTCTTTCGCTTCCCAAGCCGCCATTCTATAAACCTTCTAATCCACGCTACGCTCTTCAGAAGTCGATGCCACGATGAGTACCTGGCCCATAGCTTATCGAGGATACCCTCCCCCTGGTCAACGTTCGCCGTCAGCACCGTGGTTTCCTTCTTCACCTCTGGGTCTCCGTCTGTGAGGTCTGGAATCCTCAATGGACTCTTTGGCCAACTGTCTTCTTCCAAAAAGAGGAAAGCAGGTCCCCGAATCCACCTGCCCTCCTCGTTGAGCTCTGCTCCATGTAATCCACGACTAGCGTCGTCGGCCGGGTTCAGTGCCGACGTCACGTGGCGCCATTGTTCTACATTGGAGTCCTCGTGTATCGTTGCCACTCGATTGGCCACGAAGGACTGGAAGCGTCTTTCGGTGTTTCGTATGTATTGAAGGACTGCCGTACTGTCTGTCCAGAACACTGATCTGTCTATATGTAATTCAAGCTCTTGCCGTAGTTGTTTGTCTGCCTTAGCAGCCAGTACTGCCGCGCAGAGCTCAAGTCGAGGTATGGTCTGCTGTTTCAGAGGGGCTAGCTTGGCTTTGCCACACACGAAGGAGATATGGTGAGTTCCATCTTCACACGTGGTTCTCAGATACGATACAGCTCCATACGCTCGTTGGGAGGCGTCGCAGAAGTGATGTAGTTGCACGGTAGTCACTGGATTCATATCCTCTGGTCGGTAGCACCGTGGAACGTGAACTCGTGATAGGTGAGGTAGTTCATCCAGCCATCTTTGCCATGCGACCCTGTTTTGTTCAGTGATTTGTTCATCCCATCCAACACCTCGTCTACACTCATCTTGGAATATGATTTTGGCTCTTATGACACTCGGAGCGATGAGTCCCAGTGGGTCATATATGGAGCTGACCATACTCAGAAGGCCTCTTTTCGTCTCCGGTTTCTTAGGGATCTGGACCCGGACCGCTAGTTCGTCCTTTTCCAGGTCCCACAAGATTCCCAACGCTCGTTCAGTGGGGAGCCTGTCATCTTTCAAAATTACTTCCTTTACTCCCACAGCTTTCTCTGTCTGTGGAATTGCCTTGAGGACCTCCTTGTGATTACAGACCCACTTCGTAAGTCTGAATCCGCCCCTTTTCATCAGCTGTCTCAGCCGATGGGTAATTATCGTTGCCTTTCCCGGCGAATCTACTGAGAGAAGCAAATCGTCGACGTAGAAGTTACGATTCGCTTTCTTGATGTCGTCATGAAGACTTTCCCCGTAGTCTTGGAATGTTCGTTGTAGCGCATACCCGGCGCATGAAGGACTCCACACTCCTCCAAAGAGATGTACTGTCATTCGGTAAGTGGTGGGGGCCCCTGACAGCTGGTCGTCCGTCCACCATAAGAATCGTAAGACATTTCGATGTTCGGGTACTACTCGCACTTGGTGGAACATTGCCTCGATATCAGCCATGAGTGCCACCTTTCCTTGTCTGAATCTGATGAGGACTCCCATCAATTTGTTGTTAAGGTCTGGCCCTTGCATCACCTGGCTGTTCAACGACATCGACTCATATTCGGCTGCACAATCAAACACTATTCTCACCTTTTCTGGCTTGTTGGGATTCAACACAGGGTGGTGTGGGAGATACCAGGTCTTCCCGGGTGCAACACTGAGTTCTTGACGTGGGACTCGCTCAGCATGTCCCTCGTCGATTAGACGTCTCATCTCTTCTTTATACTTCTGAGAGAGCCCTGGGTTCTTCAGGAGGCGTTTTCTCAATCCTGCCAACCGCTGCTCGGCAAGTTTCTTATTGTCTGGGAGTCCCGGTTCTTTATGGCGAAACGGGATGGGAAGTTGGTAGTGTCCGTCCACTTGAGTAATTGACGTTGACCACTGCGTCAGGACTCTCTTGTCTTCGACAGAGACGGGATCATCGTTACTGTAGGCTGAGTCGCATTCCCAGAAGCGCCTGACTTGTTTTTTCCAGATTTGTCTCCGAATTTAGTGTTGCCATTCTGACAAAGTGGTTGATCACGGCATAATCACGGCTCGCCACTCCAAGCGGTCCATTTATAGTCCAACCTAGCAAGGTGCGTATTGCAAACGGCTCTCCGTCTTTCCCGGTTCTTACTTCTAATGGTGCTAGTGCTTGTGGTACGTCTAGACCTATCAGGAGATCCACTCTTTTCGGTGCTTGGCGTAGCGCAGTACCTCGTAGGTGTTCCCACATGATGACATCTTGGGTGTCTGCGACCGACGATTTCAGGGAAGACGGTAGATTCTCAACAATGATGACCTTGGGGATAATGATGGATCGGCTCTTTCTGACTCCTACGCTAGCCACTCTCACACTGATTTCTTCGGTGTTTACACTATTACTTTCTTTCATGATTGTGCCAATGGAGAGGGAAACTGGCCTTCCCTCTGCCTGCAGCCGGTAAGCTAGACTACGCGTGCAATATGATCGGTTGCTGCCTGAATCCAAGAGAGCTCCGGTGACTACTGCTTCTTTCGCCTCTAGGTTCTTTTCTTCCACCCTGACTTTCACTATTGGAAGTGCGACTCTGCTGGAACTTTGTAGTCACAACTCGCAATCGTTGGGTTCTTCACGCCGATCATCAATTCCATTGTTGGTTATGGTTTCCCTGACCCATTTATGCGGATTTCTTTTCCCCATGGTGCTTGTACCGGCTTCGACCTTCCATGATTTAGCTCTACTAAATGCCGATTCCGGTGGTGGCATAATAGCCTTACGTTGACTCATTCTAGGTCGCTTGTGGTCAGGTGCTATGTCTATTTGGTAGGCGCCCCCTGTGGTAGCTCTCTTCACCCTTTGGAGGCTAGTCTGGTGTTCTCCCTTCTGAACCTCGCCCCGTTGCACCTTGTCATTGCTCGTCAGAGCTCCCGTGAAGGGCAGGAGCCTCGAGTGTACCCCAGAGCAGCCATCTATACCACATACAATCTTCTGGCTGCACTCTGTTATCTGGTGATTATGACCCAGGCAGGCATAGCAGCGACGTTGTTCCCTTACAAGGGAAGTTCGCTTTTCTGTGGACATGCTGAGGAATGTCCGGCACATCTGAAGAAGGTGATCTCCACGGCATAGCGAGCAGCGTTCATCGTCCATTTCTCTGGTTGTCTTTATTCCTGATGTCACCAGACCCACAAGTCTCTTCCTCGACGAGGATTGACGTGAGTCTGCATAAATTCTGCTTGGTTCTTCCTGTCCTCGTCCCTTTGTGACCTCCTCCGCCTTGTCGACCATATCCATTGTGAATTCCAACATCCACTCGATCCCAGGAAGCTTTCCCCACTTCCTTTTGTATTTATGCGCCTTATCCACGTAGTCGTCCCTCATCTTTCCCTTGAACCTCTCAGCTAAAGTTCTTATTGATTCATACGTGTCAATCTGACGTAGTTCTCCCAAGACCTTCAAGTTCCTCACGCAATTCCCCAGTTCGTCTGAGAACTGTTGGAGGCCCTTTGCGTCACTTAGTCTCACAGTTGGACCTCGCAGGGCCTTCTTTATTAGCTGGCAAACGTAAGTGTGCTTATTGCCGTGACGTTTCTCTAATAAGTCCAAAGCTTCCTTGTACCCGGCTTTGGGATCTTGAATTTGCAGACATCCCCGCAAAGCGTCCTTAGCGGGCCCAGCATCAAAGGTAGTGGTTTCGGCGAACTAGCTTGATGTTCGGAAGTACTTCCGCGCTCCCCCTGGTGAGATGTTCCCGGCTCTGCGGTTAAGGTGAGCGCCGGGAGTCCCCTTGGCGTATATAACGTTTCTTCGTTAGCTTCAATTACAGAGGAAAGTTTAGTCTCTGGTGGTGATAACACCTTTCCGCGATCTTCTGTGCTGCCTTTGCCTTGTAGTTGATTCATACCTTCGGTGACGTTTTGCATCATCGCTGTCATGTGAGCGAACATTTGCTGCATTTGTTGGTATTGCTCACATAATTGTCCTTCGATTCCTTTGACAGGTGGTTCCTTTCTCTTCTCGGGAGACAGGTTTACGGTAGACGGGTTTATCTCACGCTGCCTTGGCGAGGTGGGTGAGACATCGGTCTCTTTGTCCACAGTGTCTCCTTGTTCTACGCCGGACACGCTCCCCACTTCTGACTTATTCTCTTTCCCGTCCATGACTGCCCGAACAGCAAGCGTAATCTGTCTTGCTCGATAAGTGTATGCAGTAACGCTTAGTATCAGGTGCCCACGATCGCAGATATCACACAATTGGAGTTGATGTCACACAGACGCGTGCCATGCGCACGAGTGATGTCACACACGAGCGAAGTCCCTCTAAACACGTGACGAGCAATGCGCACGAGTGATGTCACACAAACACGACCACAGTGATGTCACACGGTCCCTCAAGCACGTGACGTGCAATACGCACGAGTGATGTCACACAAACACGACCACAGTGATGTCACACGGTTCCTCAAACACGTGACGTGCAATACGCACGAGTGATGTCACACAAACAAGACCACAGTGATGTCACGCACGAGCGACGATGTCACACTAACATGGCCACAGTGATGTCACACACGAGCGATGTCCCTCAAACACGTGATGTGCAATACGCACGAGTGATGTCACACAAACACGACCACAGTGATGTCACACGGTCCCTCAAACACGTGACGTGCAATACGCACGAGTGATGTCACACAAACACGACCACAGTGATGTCACGCACGAGCGACGATGTCACACTAACATGGCCACAGTGATGTCACACACGAGCGATGTCCCTCAAACACGTGATGTGCAATACGCACGAGTGATGTCACACAAACACGACTACAGCGATGTCACACACCAGCTACGATGTCACACTAACACAACCACAGAGATCCACAATCAATGTAGGGACTCGTTACACAACTGATGTCACAAACACTACTGCGGCGCCCTTACTTGTACAACGTTACGGCTTGTCACAACCTTCGTTGTTATTTCTTAATTACACACACACATACTTATATATACATATATACATACATGTACATATAACCTGAATGTTGAACACACTTAACCCACAAATCCCTTTCATTTATGTATTTCTTCATGGTTCCTTATCATCATTGTTTGATATACTATGGTGTCACTGGTATAGGAAGATCAGCTGTTAGTTATAATCACTTGCGTGCGTGTCCGAGCGAACGCTAACTACCAGTCCGCCCAGACCAAACATTACGACACTGTCCGGGTGTTCTGAAACCTTAGCTCACTAGGTGCCGGCCTCCCTGTTCGGAAATGAACGCTCACAGCCCCGTACGCGCAGACCGAAGCTTTACGACACTGTCCAGGTATTTAAGACACTTCACTCAAACACAGAGCACTCGCTATCACTGCCTCACTGCTGACGACGCACGTGATCCACCCACTGTGGGTGGGTGGGTGGGTTATCCACCCACTATGGGTGGGTGGGCGATCGACGAGCCTATGCTCTCCCACGCTGAACTCCGGCGTTGGTCCTTCGACAGTCCTCCCGTATACGTTTTGACTGTTAACGCTCATAGGAGCGTTATTGGTTTGTTGCTGGAGAAATAAACCCTCAACGTTGACGCGTACCATATAATTCGGTCAAAACCTGTTAAAGAACATTTCTCATATAACAAATGCTGTTATCTCAGGACACATATTATGAAATACAATCAATATATAGTACATAGCTTGTTAACATCTTAAATATAACCCGCATGTTATAACTATTGATACAGGAGACAATTGGTATAATATGATCAAATTGCAGTACACAAATATACTTATTAAAGTTATTTAGAGTTTCTTAGCAGATCCTAATACTTAACGATCACTCACGTTTTAGGGTCTAGTGGTCTGAACCAACGTGTTGTCTGTCCTGTAGAAATCAGTAGACTACCCTCGAGGGCAATCTCAGCCCGGAGGCGAGGGCCATATGTTTTCGTATTGAAACACCTCAGCAGATTGGTCAGCAAATTCGTTGTCAACACTATATCTCTTATCTCATCCACTCTCTCTCTTTCTCTCTCTTCTAGCTTATCTTACTGTGGCGGTAACAACTATCTTTATATCTTTTCAGTTGCATTACGTTTACTATTCGTTAGGTGATTGAAAAGTAGCTGCTTTGGCAGTCTACTGTAGTCCTTGCGGGTAACATGACCAGTCCAGCGTAGTTGTTCATGGATAATGGTAGCCTCGATGCTTCTACAGTTGGTGTCAGCAAGAATACTGGCATTTGTTCTCTTGTCTTTTCAGTGAACTCGGAGGATGGAACGTAGAAGACGTTGGTGAAAGTTTTCAAGTGCCTTGAGGTACCACTTGTATGTGATCCATGTCTCGCTGCAAGGTGGGGACGACCGCTGCTCGATAAACAGTAAGCGTAACTTGTAGATAATTTCAGCTCCCTACAGCTGAAGACACGGTTTCAGAGTCTGCCAAAGGCTTGAGATGCACATCTGATCTGATGCTGAATCTCCTCATCGATGTCCGCGGTGGTGGACAGGTGGTGGCCGAGATACCGGAAGTGGGTAACATTAGAGAGGGTAGTACCATTAAGCTGCATGGATGGAGGAGGTGTGGCTGAACCAGGGGCAGGCGGAAAGAGAATGTGAGTCTTCCATATATTCATCTCAAGGCCTAAGTGTCCATACGCATCTGCGTAGGTATTCAGGAGCTCTTGTAGGTTGGGTTCAGTGTGAGCGACAAGGGTGAGATCCGTTTGTTTACTGAAACTCAGTAATGGAAGCTGCCGACACCTTTGTTCCTGCCTGGAGTTATCTTATATTGAAAAGAACCTTCATTATGTACTCGATGTCCACCCCAACGGCTAAATTGGCGCTGGCACGAGTAAGGAAGGCAGCCAAGAAAATGGAAAAGAGAATTCTGCCAGTACACACCCTTGTTTAAGCCCCGCTTGGGTAGGAAAGAACTTAGACTGGGTGCCATTGTGCAGGGCACTGTCGTTTATGCCCTCGTGGAGTTGCCTCGCAATGGCGAATAATTTTGGTCGGCAGCCAAAACAGCTGAGGATCCACCAGAGGGCTTCCTTGTTCACTGAGTTAGGTCAATGAAAGCCATGTACAGGTCATGACGCTGTTCTCTGCACTTTTCCTGTTTTGACAAGCAGCAAAGATCATGTCAGTGGTGCCACGTGATTGTTTAAAGCCTCATTAAGGTTCTGGGAGAAAGTTTTTCGCCTCAGGAAGAAGCCTATTTTGGAGGACTCGGGCGATATTCTTGTCAGTTTCGGACAGCAGCGAGATCCTGCGGTAGTTGCCACAGTCTGTCCGGTCTCCGTTGTTCTTATAAATACTGAAGACGGAAGCGTTTTTAAGAGCGTGAGGATTTCCTCTTTTTCCTATATGTTCTTCAGGAGATAATGGAGACGGCTGATAAGCAGAAGTCCTCTTGCTTTATACACCTCGGATGGGATTCCATCAGGCCCTGAGGCTTTGTTATTTTTCATCTGTTTGATGGCAGTAGCTACATCATCCAGGGATGGAGAGTAGCTGAGGTGGGTCATCTCAGGATGCTGAGGGACCTACTGGGTAGTCAGGACATCCACATCTGTGTTTCGGTTGAGTAGTGAATGGTAGTGCTCTTTCCAGCGCTGAAGGAGAACTCATCATCTTTAATTGTGGAGTTACCGTCGGATGAGCGGGGGGGAGCTGCTCCACGAGTGATTGGCCCATAAAATGTTTAAATGGAATTTAAAAATTAGCTCATTTTGGCTGATTAGCATTTTTTTGTGATTCACGTGCTTTATTTTTAAACGAGTAGTTCTTTAGATTGCGAAGTTCCAGCTGGCCTGCCGCTTTCTTCTTGCGGAAAGTATCAGCTTTGGTCCGAGACACAGGGTTGTTCTTCCAGTCTGTTATAGCAGCACGATTATCATCGACTAGTACATTGATTGCTGGGTCGTTTTCATCAAACCAGTCCTTTGCGATTTGGCCGAGGGTCTCCTGAAGATTTTTGCCATGACAGTGTCGAGAACATCCCATTCAGCACTGGGATTTGGGTTGTATGTTGTCGGGTTGTGCTATCGCTGGATCCTCCAGTCGCTTAGTGTTAAAACTTCTTCTGGAGGCTTGATGCCTCCTCCATGTTGGGGCGACATGAAGTGAGAGCTTGGCTCTGACGCAGTGGTCTGAGCCACGCATGGCTCGGATGAAGAGGACATCTCTGTGATCTTTTCTCTGACAGTGGTGTAGGCAATGAGATGCCGGTGTTTGGATCGTGGGTGTTGCCACGAACCCTTGAACTTGTCGGCCTGCCTAAACAAGGTATTGGTGATAGTGAGGTTGTGAGCAGCACACTCGGTGAGGAGGACTAGGCCGTTGGGATTACACTTGCCAAGTCCATTTTTCCCTACGGTTCCCTGCCAAATGTCAGCATCTCTGCCAACTCCGTCATTGAAGTCACCAAGGAACACAACCTTATCTTCTCTGGGGATAGAGGTTAGCACTCTGTCGAGGTAGGTATAAGAGGCCTCCTTGATAGCATCCTCTGCATCCAGTGTTGGGGCGTATACACTGATGAAAAAGGCATGACTTGAATGATTCAGTGGGACTCGGAGCGTCATGAGGAGCTCGTTGATCCCAAAAGACATTTCAGTCAGCGGTTTCCTTCCACAGCAGGCTTACCCTTCCAGAAGAAGGTATAACCAGACACCCGTTCTTTGAGTTGACCCTCGTCTGGGAGCCGAAACTCACCAATGTCTTCTATGTCGATGTTATACCTAGACAACCCTTTTGCCACAAGGGCAGTTCTTCCTTCAGGACTCTCATTTGTGCCAGTATCGAGAAGGGTCCTGGCATTCCATGCAGCGACCATAAACGGTTGGTTGTATAGTTTTTTTGTGTGTTTTTTTAATCTGTGCTTTTGAATGTGTTTTCGACTGAATAAGGATGACCGTACTTGGTGCGGTTGCCCAGTCAGGTTTTTTTTTTTAGGCAGGCTATGGTTAGGGCACCTTTTCTAGCCCCCTCCCCATGTGGGGTGAGCAGAGTGGCTCCTCGAAAGAGCTGCTCAGTCTTACAGACAGGACCGGATTGCACGACAATCTTATCTGTGCCGCCCATGTGCAGAGTTGTGACTAGAGACTACCGGCAGTCATCTCTGCCTGTCCCCGTCGCCACTCGTCCGTCGCCAGAGAACTTTTGAGGGTATAGGGGTTTTGGTGATGAGAGGTATGATGAGGTGGATGATTGCTGCGCGTGAGTTGATTTATGTGGTGAGGCAGGAGCTCAGGCTGCAACCATACGAGCTTGTTCTCCCTTTTCCTGATCCAGTGGTACAAGTGTTGCAACGAATGAGGAGAGGGAGAGTTGCAATGGACTGGACTGCCGATAGCCCAGTTTCTTGGGTTTCACCTTAGTAGCCTGTCAATCATGGTGGTTACCTCTCTTTCTGTATATATATATATATATATATATATATATATATATATATATATATATATATATATATATATATATATATATATATATATATATATATATATATATATATATATATATATATATATATATGCAATTCCTTAATTCGGGCTCTTAGTTAATTGACTTATCAATTCAGTCATTTTATTAAATGCCTACCGGATTTAGGCATTTAGTTAAATGCCTTAAAAAATTCGAAGAAATTTTCACGAATTGGCTGATGTAGGTTCATGACTAGTGACTATTTCGTAAAAGATAATTGCACACGATGACTTTATTGCACACAGCAGAAGTTTATTACATACTAGAAATTAAAAGGACGATATAATTTTTATTCTGCTTGGTTTTACAGATTAAGTTAAGATTACATCGGCATACAGCAGAACTAAACCTTATTACGCATACCTTAATTTAAAATTAAGATTATTCTGCACAATATTCATATCAATGATATTCATCTATTTATTTTTACAGAGTTAGTTAGAATTGACAACGGCACACAACAACAGTAAAAAACATAACAAAATAGGAATTAAGACAGTTCATTTACCCTATTCTTATTCTATTTATTTTTGCAGTTCAAGTTCGAATATTATCTCCTGTTACACTGTTGATTAGATTTTTTAGAGACACCGTTTGAACAGCAGCGGGTCTTAATATTTGAGGCACAATTACATTTTGAACATCTTTGACAAGAACCAAAGGATTGTTTTCTGTCTGCTTGTCCGAGAGATAATTTTTCTTCAAGAGAAACAGTATAGCAAGTTTATAACCATTTTCATATTTGCTGATCACAACGGCCATGGTGTTCGCCGTATCTCCTTTTCCGCTGTCCGCATGAAGAATAGGTACCAACAAGGTGGATGCAGTTTATACTGCTCTTAGAACCTTATTTGTGTTCCTTACCATTTTCTGGCTTTGTTTTTACAATCCCTCTGCAGCCGCGCATCTCTCCATTATTATCACAATTTCTCAACTACCACCTACGGGTAAAGTGTTTTCTCGACACTCCTCACCTCTTTCCTCAAGATAATCCTCACCTCTCCACAAGACACTCCTCTCCCTTTCTTCTTGACACTCCTCACTTATTTCATCTAATCACCCCTCACCTCTTTCCTCTTGATATTTCTCACTTCTTTCATGTAAAGACTCCTCACCTCTTTCCTCAAAACGCTTCTCTTCCTTGATGTACTCCAACAGTGCCTCCTGTGGTAGTGACGATGTTGCTAATCCCATTTTTGCTTCACATCCAAACATAGCTCTGTAAGGAAATCTTTGGATGCCGGAGTGGTGGCTATTGTTCTTTGCGAATTGTACAAATTTCAAGCCAACTGCCCAGTTCTTTGTGCTGTTATCCCGCATTCACGATATGAGCATGGCCTTAACATCCGCTTTAACACGTTCTCCCTTCTTTGGGGCCGTGGATGCCGAGGTTTACCATGTACAATAACACAGGCAAGCCACAAATCTTTTATCTCACTAATCACTGAAGCTTCAAATTCCCGATCATTGTCACTCTGGAGGACGTGAGGCTTCCCAAAAAGTAGGAATAGGTCCAGAAGTTGATATACCATTTCAGCAGCACTTTTTTACTTTAATGGCCTTAGGTGGTTCTGATAATGCAATATAAACTTGTAATCCTCAAACCTTATAGACTGCATATAAAGTAGTTCAACCTGACCTCTGTAGATAAGTTCTTTAGACATCAGAGGTTTTACGACAATGCCTTTTTTTCATTTTTTTCTCTCTGAGCTGATACTCTTGGCATAGTTCTTTGAACAGAGACAGAGCTTCCTCTGTGATGTTTGCATGCTTTTTCTTTAAATCTTTTATCATTTTATCTCTTCCACCATGTCCAGTATTAACGTGAGCTTGATGTACAACCTTGAAGACATCTGCACACACGAAGTATGAGATAGATCTTCACTCCCTCTCTTGTTGATCAGGCAACCAAAAACATTACGAAGTCATATGATATGAGGGGAGGGATAAAATGGATATTCTGTGATAGTGTGTGTGTTTGTGTGTATATGTGTATGCACGCGTACATATGTGGTTGATGTGCTTATGGGTGCGTTTGTGCATGTGTTGATAGACATGAATTCATATTATTAGTACAGATATAGTTATAAAAAAATTGTGAAATGACTTTCCCATATGATTCACTCTATCCCCCCCTCTTTGTTTTGCTGTTATTATGTCATATTTCATTAAAATAAAGTATATGGTAATTTAGGCAAAAAATATAATAAACAAAAATAATGATTTTTTTTAATACGTGAAAAATCCTTATGGGATGGGATAAAATAAATGCCAACTCTGGATTTATGGCAAGTTCAATTGGAATGGAAACAATTCTTATCAACTTGATATTTCTGATAATTCTCAGAAAGAGCTTACCTTTTGTCATAATAGTAATACATCAGAGAAACTTTCTTGGAATATCTTACTGTAGAAAGGACTTGATTGTTTTTAATTCTTGACCATATCATGTTTTTCTTGTTGTCTCCTAATATCTGCACAAGTTTTACTGTGAATTTCTGCTCCATTGCTAGTCACAACACTGGGGTACTGTATGAACGACTGCACTGAACTGATACTTAGCACAGGTAATTTGCTCTTTTGCTCCTGCTCCCGGGACACACACCACTGGTTGTAGAGTCATTAGCCAACTGACGGTTGAGGGTCACAACGCAGACGAAAACGACAAGATACACTCACGATACGTGGTAATCGACCGCATTGAATTGGTATTTAGCCTTCTTGGCAATTTGTTAAAAATCCTGAAAATTTTCAGGCATTTAAATGAATGGCTCAAAAAAGTAGTTCATTAAATTAAATGGCAGGCTAACTTGAGCAATTAATTTATAGACTATGAATTTAGTCATTTAACTAAATGCCCGATTTAAGGAACTGCCCGTAATATATATATATATATATATATATATATATATATATATATATATATATATATATATATATATATATATATATATATATATATATATATATATATATATATATATATATATATATATATATATATATATATATATATATATATACAAACGTCCACGACCTCAAAGCAATGGGAAGATAATATTATTATGTGAGCAGTAGGTTTTTATACCTCGCCTCCTCCTGCTGCTCCCCTGGTACAGACCGACTATTACTTTGATCTACTACTCGTTTGCCTTTCGTTCGGCCGTTGTTAACAATTCAAGCCTCAGGTTATGCAAGTACAAGACCAGCTTTTTCCATTTCCAACTCGTCAAATGTTACCCGCTTTTATAGCTCTTCTGGACGAAGGAGTGGCCAGCTTGTGAGGTTATAGTTCATCTGCTTGTGAGTGGAGAGCTCGCTGGTTTATAGATTGCCTTACTTTCAGAGAGCTTACAAGATTAAAGCTCACTTAACGTAAAATAGTTAAGTTTAAAGGCTTATAACTCTCTTAGCCCCAGGATTAGAAAATAGGAGTTTCTAGCTCTTGGCCTTCATTTAGGGAAGGGAAACTTGAGGGTATACTGTATATTTTACTTACATCTTTATAATTCATCTGGCCGAAGAAAAGGAGATCATACTTAATGGTAAATAGCTCGTGTAGTGGTTGTACACTCGTCGTGAGTGTGGTGTCTGCCTGTATGCAGTCCACTTTCTCATAACTAGTTAACCAATTAAAGTTTAACTTAACACAAATATTCTTTATAATCACGTCAGAAGTAGTTCTTAATTTGACTATTGTTTTTTTTTTTTGCCTATAATAACCATTAGAGGTATTTAATTCTCTTCAGGTCACTTGGACTTGATGTTAATACTTGTGATACTTTTAAGGTTATCACTGTGAACAATCACTCACGCCCTAACACACGGGAAGCTTGGTGAGTATTTGAACTTCCATCGACCGTACTGTTCACTATTGTTCACACACACACACACACACAGTACACTAGTTCAAATGCTTAACTACTGCCTCCAGACTATGACAGTAACCTTAACTGCTCATAACGTGTTAAAATCATTATCACTTCTCAAACTGGTAGCTGAGTTGATGCTCATAGTTTAAACCTCAGTCCAGATACAGTCACTTGCTGAGTGTTTGACCGATGCCCCAAAGAAATCATATTTTCACGACGTAGAAACTGACCTGTCACATATGTTACTTAGCCCCTTGCGGACAATGGTTTAAATGCTTTGTGGACGATGGTATAATGCAAAAGTATGATAATATAACGTTGGTTAAATCCTTTAAAGATGATTGTTTAATCCTTTGAGGACGATGATTTAACGATCCGAGGATGATTGTTTAACCCTTGAAGGATTATAATTGAATTCTTTGTGGTTGATAATTTAACCCCTTTAGGGTGATAAATAAATCCTTTGAGGACAAAGGTGTGTCCCTTTAGAGAGCAAATTATCCCTTAGAGATTTTATTCTGACTAACGCCAGGGGATTTTATTCTTCTAAGGGGAGCCCCCGCCTGCTAAAAGATCTTCACACCAATTATGATTAACTCTATTTTAATCTCTCAGCTATTAATGATTGTACTAAAGGAAAAATAAAACTAAGTATAAAATCAAAACTGTATTAACAATAATAAATTATGAATCATGGCTGGTAGAGGTAGGACCTGGTTTTACTTGGCGACTCGGGCCAACTGGACTTCATGTACAATGAAAGACAAAAGTCGTGTCGTGAAATTTGGTGAAAACATATGCCGAGTTATATTATTTTAATCTTCGGACAAAACCGCGACAGGACTTTTGTCTTTCATTGTACACAGGGTTACACTGGAGGCCGCATCCATCATCGAGGGTGTGAGCACTATGTTGAAAATTTGCTGTAGTGGGCTAGTGGCACACACAAATCCTAACGAGGTAACACGCTATACCAGTTAGCTAGGTTGTTAACGGCAGGCCACATAGGTCATCACACCACCACACTCCATACATAAAAAGTCACAGAGTGGACTGGTGTCATTGGCGAGGCAGGTCCCGGTAAGTGACGCGGCCTGCCTTGCCAGCCACTCACAGCAGCTCGTGTAAAATGAATCCCTAGTTTCGAACTCAAGCAAGATGTGAAACAAGACGGGTAATTCATTCACAAAAAGGTTAATCCTTCCTTCGCATCCTCCTTTCATACCTTCCTCGTCACACTTACGTCGTACTTTCCGCTTCACCCTACTCTCGCACTGTTCCCTTTACATATACCTCCCTCTTTCCCCTGTACACCAGACCCCTCATTATTACACACTCCTTTCGTCGAGTGGTTCCTGGGTGACGGGAGTGCAAGAGTTGTAAAGGAGAGGTGGGGTAGGTGTGCAAAAGTAGAGAGGAGGTGTACGAGAGGTGAGGGAAATGTGAGAGAGGTGGAGATATAAGGGAGAGGTGGGGAGGAAGAGAGGTGGGGAGGCTTTAGAGAGGTGGGAGGGGTGTACAGGGAGAGAAAGGAGAGGTGGGCAGGTGTGCGAGAGGTGGGAGAGGTGTACAAGAGGGAGATGTGAGAGGTGGGGAGGCGAAAGGAGGAGAGATGTGAGAGAGGTGGGGGAGATGTGCGAGAGATGGGGAGGTGTGCGAGAGGTGGGGGGAGTGCGAGAGGAGGGAGAGGTGTGCCAGAGGTGGGATGGCGTGAGTTGTGGGGTGGCGTGCGGAGGTGGGGGGTGCGAGAGGTGGGAGGGGGCGTGAGAGTGGTGGGGGAGGTGTGTGAGATGTGATGGGAGAGTGAAAGAGGTGAAGGCGGCGTGCGAGAGGTGGTGCAGACCTGTGGTTCGGTAACATACCTTGTAGGTCTAGTAATCTACTGTACATACCTTTTGAAACTCAAACTTCCATATGATTTTGCTTGCAGGAGACGACGTAAAGTGGATATTTGTGTGTTATTTTCTCGAATGCAGTTCATAAATGTTCTTTATTGTTGTGATTAGTTTTTTAATGGGTCAGTACTCTCTCACTCTTAAAGTATGGGTGGTTGTAATTTGCCTACTAAAAGGGGACTTACTCTCGTCCTGTGAATGAGGGGATGAACCAGTATCCCTCCGTTATTATTCAAACGATATCTTTCGAAAGTGTACGAGACTTAATGAAACTGGTGTAAACTCGGTTCTCTCAGCCAGCCTGTTGCCAGGGACGGGACCAGTTTTACCAGATCCTGTCGGCGAGACACCTCCAACACCATAGAAATATTTTCTAAAATTTCACTTGAAATTTGCGAGAGAAAAAATACTATAAACTCCATCTGAAAAAAGAAATGATAAAATACTATATATTAAGAGCTGATTACTTTTTTGTTGTTTTATTTAAGGAATAATAATAATAATAATAATAATAAAATCAGAATGCATTCAGAATAAGTCACAGAATATTGTTGGTAAAAGTGTCGGGTACAGCCGTCACCTACCATGTTAGAATTATTATTTTTGTTTAATTTGTCGAACAAATTTTTGGAAGGTTCACTATGCAAGAACACTGCCACTCATTAGTTTATGTTAATGACTGAGGCACACCACTGAATGGTTAATATTAACTTGACCACAGGAGGAGAGAAGAGGGAAGGGAAGGGGGGGGGGGAAGAGGGGTCAGTGGTAATGGAAGGTGTAGTGATGGGAGGGTGTTAGTTAATCCCATTGATGACAAAGGTGTTAGTACCATTGATGAGGTGTTACGTGCTAGTCGTCAACGAGAACCGCCAATGGAATGACTTCTCTCTCCCTTTCCCCTGACCAAAGTCATCACAGATCATCAACAGAACATCAATAATTAATTTATATTGTTTTCGTTTACAATTCTCCACTGAAAGTTGTTTACGTACAGACAAACACAACAGTGCATGTATTTCAACTTGCCGCTCTGAGCCTTGTCGAGCAGGGGATAAGAATGTTGGGGAAGAGTGGGAGTTACTTGTCATTGATGGGGGAGTGAGGGGCGTTTGTCATTGATGGGGAAGTGCGGAGTGTTTGTCGTTGATGGGGGAGTGGGGGATTTTTGTCATTGATGGGGGAGGGGGGGTGTTTGTCATTGATGTGGGAGTGGGGGGTGTTTGTCATTGATGGGGGAGTGAGGTTTGATTACCAAATTTATAATGGGTTTCGTGATACAAGAATCATCAGCGAAGATTGTGAAGATGTGAAAAATTTCAACATTTCTTCTTGTTTGCTGACGTCTGAGGCCGGGTTATGCGTGTACTGTAAGTACACCTGTAAGCAGATAATGACCTAAGTTGTGTTGTATTTCTGTAGCTGTTTGTAGTTTGAGGTATTTTCTTTGTGTTCGTAGCAAAAAATTAATGGAGCAATAATTGTTTCCGTAAGAGCCATTACATGACTATCTGGCGTGGTTGTTTTTTGTACGAAGAGTTGTTGATCACTTCCACATATCGGACACTTTCAGTAAACTATAGCTCACCTCACCGTATGGATGTTATTCC
Organism: Homarus americanus; assembly: GCF_018991925.1. Taxonomy (NCBI): domain Eukaryota; kingdom Metazoa; phylum Arthropoda; class Malacostraca; order Decapoda; family Nephropidae; genus Homarus; species Homarus americanus. The sequence continues at coordinate 14,128,528 of NW_024743709.1, forward strand.
TGTCGCAAAATTAAATCTTTTGGTTTTAGTGGAGCACCTGGGGAGCTGGGGCTTCCCCAGGGATCACAGCTCAACCTGAAATTAATTAGTCCATCGATTGAGATTGTCAGAGACGTTAATCAGAGTAATTAGGTGATGATAATTACTGAGCGTTGGCGGTCACAAGAGTGAAAATACACATGTGTTGATATTGATTATCACATGCTCTAAGTTTAATTGAACGATGTAATTAGTTTAAGAGTATATATATATATATATATATATATATATATATATATATATATATATATATATATATATATATATATATATATATATATATATATATATATATATATATATATATATATATATATATATATATAATATATATATGCTGATAACATAAGAACATAGGAATGGAGGAAACTGCAGCTGGCCTATTGACCCATACTGGGCAGTCCCGTTTATACCCAACCCCTATTGCTCATATAAGCATCCCACCTATGTTTGAAGCTATCCAGCGTATTCGAGTTAATGATGATATTTGGTAACTTGTTCCATTCATCCACTACTCTATGTCCAAACCAGTGTTCACCTGTTTCGCGCCGAAATCTAAATTTGTCTAATTTAAAACTGTTGTTGCGAGTTCGCATATGGTTGGATAGTTTGAGTACCTTTGTAATGTCCCCTTTGTTTAACCCTGACTTCCATTTATACACCTCTATCATGTCGCCCCTCACTCTACGTCTCTCGAGGGAGTGCAAATTTAGATGCTTTAACCTGTCTCTGTACCCAAGGTTCCTAATGCCCGGGATTAGTCATGTTATACCAAATTTTTTAGCATAATATCTAATATATTAGCTTGAACCTTAAGTACCCTAGATCCTTCATAGACAAATGCCTTAACATTACTAAGAAATCTTTCTATAATACAGATCCCAAGCCCACCCATGACCATAAGAATCTCTTAGTATTACCATTTCACAAAAATTTCTCTCAAATTCCTGTACAACTAAAAACTTGGAACGTCAATGTGGCACTTAAAAACTCATGCACTGTTAAACAAATGTTAATCAAGAACTCCCACAACAATACAGGTTGTTGCATTTATAAGGTTCCTTGCAAGGAATGTAATATGTTTTACTTAGGCCAGACAGGTAAAGATCTTGTAACTAGACTTAAACAACATAAATATAGTGTTAGGACAGGCCAGGAATCCAATGCTCTGTTTGTTCATTTGAGGGATAATAAACATTGCATTGACTGGGATAATGCCTGCTCAATATTAGCTTGTAATTCAATTGACAATGGGAACATTATAGAATCTAGTCTCATTAAACATACCGAGGCAGTCAACATGAATTTGAGTAACGGCATGTACAAACTGGACAATTTTGTAGTTAAGAAGATATGTAACCAGGTGAGAAGGTTGGGTCACCTTACCCTCTGACCTGACTACCGACCGTTGCGGTGTTTTTTAAAGATTAGTAGGGTCATTACCTAATACCTGACCATTGTGGACCTGATCTCACCCTCCTCTGTGTATATACACCTTGTTTTGTACTTCTCCTTTGTCTGTACTCACCCCTGAAGATGTGAATTACACGAAAGAGCTTGGGAACTTCGTGTTTTCTTCTTTCCTATTGGTTATCAGCATATACCTGGATCACTCACACCTACAGTGATTTACTTGCATATATATATATATATATATATATATATATATATATATATATATATATATATATATATATATATATATATATATATATATGTATGTATGTATGTATATATATATATATATATATATATATATATATATATATATATATATATATATATATATATATGTATGTATGTGTATGTATGTATGTATGTATATATATATATATATATATATATATATATATATATATATATATATATATATATACATACATACATACATACATACATACATACATACATACATACATATATATATATATATATATATATAGTGATGTCACGAAGCCTCGCAACTGCAACCGCAACTGTGAAGAAACCGCATAAATTATCACAACAACGACAACCGAAATAACCTGAACGGATCCCCAAACTTTCTCCCAAATTTTCAGATCCATTCCTGATTACCGTAAGGAAACGGGCAACATATTAAAAATTTTGAAACTAAACACACAAACATCAGATTCAGCGACTGGGTCACTACTCCTGCCAGGGCCCAGGAGCCTCCTCCTCTGTCTGGTTACAGCCTGTGTCCTGTAGACATGTCTGTCTTGGCCTCTCTCTCTCACTCCAGTTTCTGAGCCGCCATGTGGTTAAGGTTTGTCGTTTCTGTCTTTGGGAATGTTAGGTGGGGAGTCAGTGATGCTTATGCTGAGCTCCCAATTAGGTAGAAAGTGCATTTATATTATGTCTTGTACATTTTATTTGTAAATAAGGTAGATTTACCTAGGTGTTTCTGCTGGTCCTTTTTACCAAGGATTTTAATCTTCAGTAATGACCGAGTATTTGGGAACACCTAAAGAGTATTTCGTAAAGTCTACCCTACTTAAAACTAGCCATAGCAGTATATCACTGTTGTCCAGTTCTGTGTCTTTTCGGGTAAGCTTGGGCATGGCAAGGAGTTATGATAGCAGGGAATGTATCCATGTCAGGTTCGTGTCTCGGTGCCACCATCTAGTAACGGCGATATAGTGATCTATTAATGTGTACCATGTCATTCAGTTAACTAATAAATAGATGCACTTAGAATTGTTGTGAAGAAGATTCTTCCTAAGACCAGATTAATACTAAATAACTATTGTGCCACGCTGCCAAATGTCCTCACTTTGCAATCCTTCCTACTTTATCTCTCATAATATCTTCAAAATGGTGCCAATGGTATCCATTACAATGGTGTCAGAGGGACCCATTATAATGGTGCCGAAAGCAGCTATTGCATTGGTAGCAGCGGTGTCCCATGTCCTCTGTTTGTCAGTCATTACAGTGGTCATAGCATCTTTAAAGTAAACTCACACTTTTTTCCCCCTAGCCAATCATTACAATGGTGACAGGGTACTTAATGTAAACATGTGTCTTCCCTCTTGATGTCCAGGTGATCATTTCCCTAGTAACAATTATACCTAACACCTGCCCTGCAACACCCAGCCCCTGATATAGTAAACTTTATATTAGTGACTGAGATCTTAATATATTTACACGCCCTCCCCTTAGTTAAACACAGTATTGTGCTGGTGCCGGCGATATTTCATCCCATGTCTCCCCCTTAATTTAATTAAAATTAAATATTTTCGGCAAGGGACCCCTAGTAGTACAGTGTGAAAGGTGTTCAAGTGTGCCTTCTTAAAAATTCAAGTAAATGTTCTCATCGATTTATGTGCGCATTTTCACTAGCATAACACTCCCCAGAATATGATCAATGCTAAGTAAGTTCCCAGTGCTTAATAATTTTGTCAGTGTCCCTACTACATAGTAATTCAAGGTCAGCGATACATGTGTCCATTGTGTTTTTAGTAATGGAAGCTGTGTATATACTAACATTTGAACCTAACATGTCTTATAATATACATCATCCTCCCTGCCCTAATTTCCTCAACCACCTCCCCATAAACTTCCCTTACCGCGAAGGTCTGTCAGTACCGACACTAATCTTCCACCTCCCATCCTCCTCCCACTATTACTTTAATTTTCACTGTGTTCCATTACTAAACACTTTAAGTTATTTTTCACATTATTCTGAGACTGGGTAAACATGTTGTCACAATTACATAACAAATTCAGCTAGAAAAAGTAAAAGGTTATACGTAAAGTAATGGCGGACTGTATCTAAAGAACTTATTGGATTATTGGCTTGAATTTATAGACATTGAAGTAACATACTGTCATATAGTATCCAGAGTATTGTGAGTATTGAGCAGATAATGATTAGGGAGAAATTAAATGTTATGTAAGGTTATACATTAAAAAAATATTTAAATAATAACAGATTAGAGGTAAAGTAACGGTACGCCCCACCCACCCCACCTCACCCTCGCGCATCTGCCCACGTCACGCGTTCTCCCCGCCCTGCCCTGCCCTGTCGCGTCCTGTGTGACTTTACAATTTCCAGTCTGTTTTGTCCTGTAAGCTATTTTTCGAAATTAATGGTTCGTGTAATTATTGTTGGTAGGATGATATTTGTAGAGCTTCATTCAATTCCTTTGTGATAGATGGATTTATAATGTACTCTTTCATACGTATTGACAGCCCCTCGAGATAGTACCTACAGTATACTAGCTAAATAAAAACTTAACATGTTTTGTATTGAGTATTTTTGTTTTTCTTACGGATACACTTCCAACTAATCATTCATCCCTATAAGATTGTCTTTCTCTGCCAAATAACACAAACAGTACCGCTCCCAAGGCTAGCCAGACGCTGGAGATGGCCAGCTCACTTGAGTATGACCTGATGTCGCCTGTCAAGCTTCGTGCAGTGATCAGGCAACCAAGAGGTGACAATAGACTAATCATTGACTCCAACCACAGGGAATTGGAAGAGCACGTGCGAGCATAGAAGCATCGTGATGACTGCAGCATTTCACCTTCACCCACCTCAAACCACTGCACTTCTCTCAAGTCCTCCCTTATACTAGGATTAAGGAGATTTTGTTTTACTTTAGGCAGTTCAGTTGTGTGGAAAGAGACCGTGGTGAGGCGGACCCTGCAGCACAGGGATTTCCACTGTAGATGCATGGGACAGAGCAACCGATGCCTGCTCAACTCAAGTACCGAGATGCTTATTCTGCCTCACACGTCGTCCAGAATGACGGCACCTACCCCAGTGTAACCGGCCACCCCAGGCAGGATTGGCAGAATTATTGATAAGGAAGATATAGAAGATTTGTTGAAACTCTAGACTCTCTAGAGTAACTGATGCAAGAGGAAAGTTGCATGATAAACCTGGAGGAAGTGAGGAGAAGTAGAAGGTACTGTGTTGACAACATATGGAAGAAAACGTGCACGTGTGGAGACAAGGTGGTGTTGACATCAAAAGAAAGAAGCATGCAAGGTGAAGAAAGAAGACATAAAAGGTTCGGTACTGATATCAGAAGAAAATAAAAATCTACGGTGTGAGGCAGATCATCGGAAGGACCAACCTACAACCGCTGCTGTTCTGACAGTATCCTTAATGCCAACTGGTGGTTATGGTGAGCCATACTGAGCCACACTACTGTAGTGCTGGTTGTCTTTATATATAATGGCTCAGAAATAATAAAAGAATAATAGCAAAAACCCAACATGTGAAAGAAGGAGCTTTTTTTTTGTATAATGAAGTATTTCAATTTTTTTATCTGATGACATTTACCTCATTTTTTTTTCATTTTTCTGAGTTCATTCGATCAATTTTGTACTACCTAATCCAATGTTGCATCCATGCTGTTGATTGGGCTAATCATTATACTGACTTTGGCTGGCAGGGCCATGTAACACCTGTTGTTGTTTGTAGAATGTGAGGTTGCATTTTCGCCTCAGGAGCTATTCCAGATACTGCGCACGATATTACCATGATCACTGTGTATATGTATATTCAGTCTTCTGGCATGAAAGCTTTGGTCTTGGGGGGAGGTATAATGATTATCTATCAGACCAAAGCTGTCTAGTCCAGAAGAACAATAACACATATAGCAGTAACTATGGGAGCAGGATACGGCTATTTAAGTTGACCCACCCTACAGTAATGAAACACGATAAAGATCTGACCCAACAAGGGCCACGAAGGGACAAGGAGCTCTCGCCTTCGTGTTGATGACCCTGTTAATACAATAACGCTACTCCCACTCGCAGTAAGTACCTTTAAGGGTCGCGGTAAGAACAGGCCTGCAGTAAACAGGACATACCACCATAAACTAACCTAGATAAGATCGATTTGTGAAAGTAAAGTGACCTAGAAAACCCGAATAAAAGGGACCAACAGTTCATTTTCAAGGAGAGACAGAATCCAGCCATAGTTGGAATCACGTACAGGCCTTGCAATCAAGAGTCCACAGCTGCTGAGCCTCCCGCAGGTTACACGTGAGTCATCGTCAGAGCGACCCATAGGATGAATTATTTTTAGTAGGAAGTTTATCCCTGTCAGGTTCATGTCTAGGTGTCATTATCTGGTAACGACAATATAATGATCTGTTAATGTGCCCCATGTCATTCAGTTAAATAATAAATAGCTGTACTTAAAATTGTTGTTTAGAAGATTCCCCCCATAAGATCCGATTAATACTATAAATAATTATTGTGCCACGTTACCAACTTTCCTCACTTTGCAATCCCTTCTACTATAAGTCTCACTACATTCATAATGGTGCCACTAGTATCCACTACAATGGTGAGAGATGACCCATTATAATGGTGGCAAAAGCAGTCGTTACAAGCAGTATAGAAGTAGAAGCAACGGTGTAGAAGCAGCAGCAGTACAGAAGTAGCAGCAGGCAGTATAGAAGCAGCAGCAGCAGTATAGAAACAGCAGCAGCAGCAGTATAGACACAGCAGCAGGAGAAACATAGAAGCAGCAGCAGTATAAAAGCAGTATAAAAGAATCAGCAGCAGCAGTATAGCCACGGTATCATCATCATCATCATCAGCAGCAGCAGCAGCAGGAGCAGCAGCAACAGCAGCAGCAGCAACAACAGCCACAACATAACATTAGAATAACAACAGCAACAGTAAAACATTACAGTAGCAACATCAGCAGTATAACATTAGAGCAAAGTCTTGTATAACTTGGCAAGAAAGAAGATAAAACTTAAATTACCTTTTTTCTCATCAAAATTGACGTGGGAGATTAATGTGTTTTCTTATCAGTGGTTCCTTCCCTCGTGTGTATGTAACATAGTGATATGAAGGGCCGCGGGCAGCATTACAGTCTTGGGGGGTGGGGGCAGGTGGCATTTACTTGTCGAGGGAAGAATGTTTTCTTAACTTTTTCTTACCTTACATGAGTCTCCTTGTCGTGTGTTGGTGATCAGTAGTACATTACTTGGCCTCGGGTATTCAGATTGCATAGTTTTAAATGTTATTTGGCGTTCTTTGAAAACGAAATGAGGACAGGATCCGGCCCGGGACACTTGGGTTTAATATGTTAGTCGTATTATTGGATCCTATAAATATATAGTTATAAAATTCTATTTTCTCAATATTCAAAGAAGTAGAGAACTATACACAAGTAAGGGAATAATACAACTAGTGACATTGTCATTTTATTTGTTTTTACAGAAAATATCAATCGTTGCCAATTCAAGTTGAAAAGCTTACTGACCAAAACAAGCACAAAAATAATAATAATCTTCCAAAAAGCTAGAAAGTTAATATTTTTTGTCGGTAACTGACACAAAAGGACTGGTAACAATTTTGTCACTTCATCTGCAGACACTGCAGGCTCACGCCAGATCTCGACTTTCAACTTAGTGGCCATTGCAACATTTCTTTGTACAAACATAACAATCCCTGCATTCTAAATTATCTACAGTGACTAGCTATAGTGAACGTTTAATGTGCTGTTTATACTGTATTTTTGCCCTTCTTCCTTCAGAGGTTTACACACAGTAAATAATAAAGCAACGCTCTTCCAGGTATTACAAACAGAATGCGAATATTTGTCACATAAAATATTGAATACATTCACACGAAATTAACACATCCTGTATTCACTACAGCAACATAAATGTTGGATTGGTTCATTTTGATGTTTCTGGAAATAATCAGTTGGAGTTGATGTGTAAAGAATGATTCAAATACATAAATAAATCATTCTGTACAACCAGTATTAGGATATAACAGAAATAACGTGCTTAAGTGGACAGGAAAATTGATTTACAACGGTGCTGACGTTAAGCCTTGTTCAATACATTTCATAAACTTCGATAAAAAAAAACATGGATGCTGCAGTTTCTTGCCTTGGATTTACACAAAGTTGAAACCAAGGTGGAATACAAGTCTTCCAGTTAACAGCGTCATAAATCTCTCCTGTTGAGTGATGGTGCAGCATATTCTCTAACCCAGTCTGATAGTTTACGTTCGACGAGCTCTATATGGAGAGTGACCAGGAAACATAGCTTACAATGATTAATATACAGAATCAAAAGAAAAAATCAATATGGTTAATTTTGTTACTAAGTGACTGCTTACTACAAAAGCCTATCACTTGAAAAGCCAGCAATGAAATTGTTATCACAAAAGTTCACAAGTTTCTATATACATTTCTTTCACGACGGAAATACATCTCTCAAGGTCTAAAGCACTCCATTAAAATCTAGACTTAGTTGTTAAAAAACAAAGCTATTTATATTTTCTGTCTTCATATAATTAATATGTCTGTGCAACATGTTTTTTGCTTTACATCTACAGTACTTCCACAATAATAATATACGTTTTCTCTATACAATAGGCACCTTTCAATTTCTTTACCTTACACTAAACTAGAAACATTTATTGTGACTATAAAGTAATCTAATAGACCCAATGAGCTACACAAATGTTTATGTACAAAGCTTTGGCGTGGCTGCACAATAGTGTGGATCTCTCAAACATTAGTTTTAATATCCATTGGCAAAGCTGGGGTCAGTAATGAAGAGTGGAACCTTGGGGAACGCTAGTACATTGTCAGTTGTACTGTATATCACGTCTTGTCCAAGTATTCCGAATTAAAGATAATGGAGGAGATAATTTTTGTAAAATAATTTAAAGGCAGAGAGATACATCACTCCTGGTGGGATATGTAGGAACTCAAAATGGCAGTTTATCCCTTTGAAATTACCAATTAAAACATGATACAAATATTTATGCAAGCACAACTCTGGCCGACTAATTTAACCATTGCCACGCATGATAATACTCATAATGAAGACTGAATGAACAAGTTATTATTTTTGTATTAGCATCCCTCAAGGTCACCGCGAAGTCACACAAGTCAGCTGGACGACTTTCAAGGCTGGATCTCCAACATGGAGCCTCCGGTTATATGGGAAATAAGGGGAGGACAGAAATAAGTGAACAAGAGGTCACTTTAGCTGGTGTACTTTGTCTATTGTTGTTTGGGTAAATCAGGTCTAAAATGGTAACCCTGGACTAACAACCGACTCTCCCAAACAGACGCATCTGGACAATGTAAACCTCCTTAAAGATGACCAGCACAAACAAAATATGGGTGTTTTGAAAGATCGTTTCAACCATCATTTGTTCTGAGGGTAAATTCCCTGTTACAGTATCATTTACAATTGACCCTAAGAGCAAACTGGGTTAACACTATCTTCCCTGACCCCTAAAGATTGAGTTATAATGGATCTTTGGCTCGTATGACTGATTCCCACCTCAGCGGTGGTGTGCGGGTGTGTGCGATAACACACTTTACGGCGTTTCCTCCTTACGCGAGTGGGTTCCTAAAGTAGTGTTTTGTGACACGTTATAAGGTAGCTAATATCAAGTGTGTTGAAGATGTCTTGTTACACATGAAGATTTTGAAAGTACAAAATTCAGATTTCTAAAAATGCTAAGCTAAAATTTTCCGTTCTTCATGGTAGTGAAACTTACTTTTCCACCCAGAATCAATACTTACTGTATATCACTGTGTACATATAAGTTTCAGTTCCATAGTTCTATATATACTCGTATATATATATACAGTTGGTGAACCGACCCCACACGTCCGTGGACATTTCAGCAATCCACTGATCACATCTGGACTTCTTTAGGGATATATTGGAAGCAGCTGACTACCTGTGTTTCTCTCTGGACCGGAAAATGTATCACTCACATTTTTTTTAACTAATATGAAACGTGAACAGCGACTTTAAACCTTAGATAGAACTTATAATGTAAAACATATTGTGTAGTGAGATGTACAGCTTTTGGTCAACAGGTAATAAGTGTTCATAAGGAGAAAACTATTTTACAGACCAAATTAATGATATGGAATATCAAGTTACAATAATGAACTTCTGATATTGTGGGTATAAATGTATATACCGTAAATACTGTACACAAATGAGTAGACATACAGTGTTTTGAAACTATAGTTAAGAACTATCTAAGGGCGAGTATCGCGGACATCAAATGCTTCCAGTACATGAAACAACATCCTCATGAAACACGCATCCCAATATGTACAAATGTTTTATGGAAGAACAGCACGGTTCAAACATTATGAATAATATTCTATACTGTAGGATGTCACATGGATATAGGATGAATCGTGGATTAGATTCACCAATATCCTTTATGCTTCTCAACCTTGCGTACAAAGTCTCCACAACCACTGGTTATAAGGGATAAGGAATTTCACCTTACACTCGACGATGAGATTTAAGTCTTACTAAAAACAGCACTGGATTTATCTTACACTAGAAATAAATAAACAGCCTTTCCAAGAATGCCAATCTCTCCACTCAGTCTCTCTCCTCAGTCAAAGATCCAGCAACCATAGCACTTATCAACAACCACAAGAGAACGTCGGGGTTCTCTTCTTCCTTTCCTTCATAAGACTGATAGATTACAGGAAGATATAAAATTCCATTATCTATCATACTTATGGATTATATTTTGATTTTGGCTTTATATTTATTTTGACGCATCACGAGTTCTTCTCCCACTTGATTCCCGTACATGAGTCTTAACGTCACACTAAGCCAAGCTGGATTTTTTTATTAAACTTTTAATTCCTTTCAATTGTTCTCACAGATTCATGGGTTGGTCTTCACACTATCTGTTTTCTTTTCCACTTGTATATCTTACTGAGGATCACTACACACTTACCCTGCTCCTCTTCACTGCTTCTTCCTTGGGGGCCGGACGGGAACTCCCTGCATCTCGGCCTCATGTTCGGCCTTCTTCTCCTGGGCGTTGGTGATGGAGGCGGCTTTGTAGGGGATGGGGCCATAGTTGTAGGTGGCGTAATCTACGTCAGCGTACTCCAGGTCGCCCCCGCCCAGGCTGGTAAGGAACGGCTGCCGGATAGTAAATTAATGTTAGTAATAATACAAACTTGGATGTTGGAGGATGTCAACAAACAACATCGACCAATCATATGAGAATAGACGAAGCGAGCAATAACCTTTGGACTTATCACTTACAACCTTATAAAATAAAAATAACACAGGTGTTTTATTACTGTAACATAATTATATAGTTTCCAAAATTTGTCAATGGAAGGTGGACAATAACCGTTTAAGGTCTCAGAGGTGTACTGTAGTACATCGGCGTTCACCGTCCACCGACACAGCCAGCAAAATTTTTTTTAATAAATTTAACAGCAACGCTCACTTAGCCAAAAAATGGCTGAGCCCTCTAGAGAAAAGGTGGTGGAGGCTAGGTAGTGTTTAGAGTTATATAACAACTGTTACTTTTGTAATAAAAACACCAAAGCCGACAGACTGGTAGAGGTGTACATTACTAATATTTTCTAACTTAAAGATATATGGAAATATACCCATGAAAACTTAATAATTCTGCAGATTACTGCTTTAGATTTTAGTTTTATTGTAAAGGCGAGATTCAGAAAACAAATATTCGTCACATATATTCCATATATTACGTGTTTTAGAATACTCAGTGGGTTATAACATCTAGAGAAATACGAGTATATAATGTTTTCAACATCTCAAGTCACCTCTCACAAACACTTGTACAATTTTCTTGAAGCAACAGCGAGTGTTGAGATTAGGAAGCGACTATTTACAGTATCCGCAATCACGTGCTATTCAATAATTTTTTTGTAATGACCGTGGCGCCAAAACCATCTGCCAACACCAGACAAGCCAAAACAACAGCTTGGGTTTCCTGGGGCTCGCTGCTGTCACTCATACCAGTCCTGCTTAGTGTGCCATGATCACTTCTTGTATTGCAGTTAATCTTTAGACTTACTGTTATGTCTCAGCATTACTAATATTGATGTGGACAAGACTAGATTTTAGCAAAATATTACTCGCACTACGTCCAGGGGGCGAGGCGGCCTCTGGGCTGTTGGTACCTGGAATCAGGCACTGTTCTAAGGGCTTGTGCTTTCCTACCCAATTACCTAGGCCGAAACTACCTGGTGTGGATTAATAATGATGCTCTATGAACCACTGGATGACACACCCTCAAGTCTCCACACCTTACGATGAGTTGATCTTTTAAGCTGTAAGAAGGACTCCACAAGGAGATCGCAGCCTCACACAAAACAAAAATGTGATGTTACCTGCACTGTGGCATATAAGCTCTGAGCATGTGGAGATCCAATGCTAAATATTGCTAAATACCTCCTGTATTCACTTTGAAGTGTTGGGCACTCGTATATAAATAAAAGTTTTCGTAATTTAGATTTGTAATCGCTAGAAGATACTTGTGTCACTGAAAACAGTTACAATAAACACCAAGGTTCTACAGTACATATCTTTAAATTTGTATATTATTATTGAGTTACAGTAGATTATACTGCGCTTCAGTAGTAATCCAACTTCTGTGTTCCAGTGAAGAACTAAAACAAAGCACCATTTGAGTATTACTTCAGCCAGGGGTCAGAGAGCAGCAGGTGGTCCACTCTCATTTGGGAAACTGACGTGTGGGACGGACGGGACACGAGCAGGAAGCAGGATACTTTTTACCTGGATAAGTCCACCAGCCTCACTACTTTTCCCCCCACTTTGAAAAACTAAACCACATTCTCTTTCCACATGAACACCGACTGTGTACCTGAGGAGGGACCGACACTGCCTCCTCCGGCACGTGCAAGTGATTATTATTATACTCACCACCTGTGTCAGCGCGTAGTCCCTTCCCCTTGTCCATAACTTTTTGGCTGAGTCACTAAGACAGTGTCTTGGCCAGAGGGGAAATACACCCAGCAGGTCTTATTAGTGTAGCCCCATGGCTCTCGTCTCCGTCTATCCCTTTCTTATCAGAAGCGAGAACACTAAGTCAATATGCTAATGTAATTATACAGGCGGGGAGTCTGCTACAACCGTAACAGGATGCACCTAAGGAACGCTAATGCTCCACGACTGTCTTGGGAGTCATGTACTGGGAGATATCTTATCTGAATCCTCGGCTGGGATCTGAGATATCTTGCCCACTGAGTCCATTACCGAGTTTAAAGACAATAGAGGTGAAGGGGATGGGGGGAAGTTTTTTCGGTAGGAGGAGGGGGAAGCACAGGGTTATTGGAGGTATGGGGGAGGGATTAGGTCAGGTCTACTTGGGGGAAAACAACCAGTTTTCCGGGGAGTGGAGGGTAGAGGCACCCAAGTTTAACAGGGAGAGAAATACCCATGTTACCGGGAAAAGTCCATCCTAGATTGTTAATGGACAGGGGAAGCCAAAGTCTTTTTATGAAGGAGGAGGACTCCCAAATATTTTTAAGAGGGATGGGGGATTGCCAAGTTAACTGGAAAGATATGGGAATTTCCAAGTTAACTGGGGTGGTATGGGAATTGTCAAGTTTACTGGGGAGGGATGGGGATTGTCAAGTTTACTGGGGAGGTATGGGGACTGCCAAGTTTACTGGGGAGGTATGGGGACTGCCAAGTTTACTGGGGAGGTATGGGGACTGCCAAGTTTACTGGGGAGGTATGGGGACTGCCAAATTTACTGGGGAGGTATGGGGATTGTCAAGTTTACTGGGGGGGTATGGGGACTGCCAAGTTTACTGGTTTACTGGGAGGTATAGGGACTGTCAAGTTTACTGGGAGGTGGGGACTGCCAAGTTTACTGGGGAGGTATGGGGACTGCCAAGTTTACTGGGAGGTATGGGACTGCCAAGTTTACTGGGAGGTACTGTTACTGGGGAGGTATGGGACTGCCAAGTTTACTGGGAGGTATGGGGGACTGCCAAGTTTACTGGGGAGATATGGGGACTGCCAAGTTTACTGGGGAGGTATGGGGACTGCCAAGTTTACTGGGGAGGTATGGGGATTGTCAAGTTTACTGGGGAGGTATGGGGACTGCCAGGTTTACTGGGGAGGTATGGGGATTGTCAAGTTTACTGGGGAGGTATGGGGACTGCCGAATGTACTGAGGAGGGGGTGCAGACAGCCATGTCTTCTTAGGAGGAGAGGCTCGAGGCTTCTGGGAGAAGGAGGGGAACTATAATTTCCAAGGGAGGCGCCAAAGATTTCTGGGGAGGGCGACTCCTAAGTTTATTGGAGAGGAGATATGCAGGGAGCATATGTTGACTAAGTTAAGGAGTATTTATTTTGTTAAAAATTCATAACCAAGAAATAAATTTACAATGGGAAAGGAGCAACTACTTTATGAAGAATATCCGGAACACAAGTCTCGCTGCGATTGACAAGTTAATATGGTCATCGTATGTTAAGAAAATTATGCCTCAAAACAGACCGAAAATGAGAGATGAAATCGCCATAACCAATCGCAAATGACATAATTTCTTGATATTATTTCAGCAACTAAACGTACATTTCAAATTGTGCTTTTGTCAAATGAAAGACTATAATTACCAGATTCTTAGGTATACAGATAAAACTGTATTTCGTCTGATCTCACCTTCAAAGGGGCATGAAATCCGATACAAAAGCCTCTAATATTCAATCCAATCTCCTTGGTATTATAAAATGTATCCTAGAGTTCGGTAACCTTAGAACATGATTTATATATTTAGTAAGATGGAATTTATAATATTTTTAGATGTAATGTATGCATTTTGTCTGTTGTATACTGTCTCTGGATTCTATGAGTAAAACTTTTTTCATGTCACTGACTGCATTACAGGAATAATACATAATAAAATGAGAGAATACAATAAATGAAAGATATTTCAGACATACACGGACATACGCCATTAAACTTACATATTCTTAGCTTCACTACTATAAATCAACGCATCTTAAACCACTATGGAGCAGAAGAAGAAAGTACCACAAACCTTTTATACGTCGATTTCCTGTCCCACAATAGGACCATTAAACTGGAGGATGGCATACTCAGTGTTGAGATCTCTTCTGTAATGGTTTGGCTGGCCATTACGAGATAAGGCTAGGTCTGCGTACACAACTCCTGGAGCGTATTTAGGGAGATGTGATTGACTGTTTGCAGGTTGTGGATATGCCTTAGAGGCGTGGGTTTGGGAACTAGGATATGACGTGGCAGGATGTGACTGAGTGTTTGGGTATGAAGTGGCAGGATGTGATTGGTTCTCCAACCTATGTGGATATGTTGAGGATGAGTATGACTGTCGCGAGCATGAGTTATATGATGGCGGAGGATGGGACTCTTTTAGCGATGAAGATGATGGGTATTGTTTATATGTTGCAGATGGATTTCTTTGGTAATGTGGCTGGTACTGTGGTTGGTACTGAGTTTGGTATTGTGGCTGGTAGTGACTGGAGGATGGGGAAGAGGAGGATGACGAGGAGCTAGGCGTAGGATTCTGAGCTGACCCGTAGTTGGCTGTCTTTCGGTTCTGTAAGCAAATCACAAACGCATTCCTTTGTTAGTTGAGTTAGTCACACACACAACAACCACCTGCACTATAAACAAACTCCAGTTCAAACAAAGAAATACTTAATATCTTGTTTATTCAGAGTGTAGCAATAATATCAAAAATTACATCGATTCTGAAGCACTAAGGAATAAAGAGCAGAAAACTACAAAAATCTGAGAAGATAAGACTCACGTGTTACATAAACAAGAACCGTGGCAACATAGATGCCAGTGTCCTGCTTATGCATTGGTGAAACAAGATAAAAAAAAACAGAAGATTAGAATCACAGAATTATAGGAACTCAGATGTAAGTAAAGAAAACATTTTATCATGGAAATGACCTTCAACGTTTCTCAGTCCCCGGGATCTACAGTAAACAAGTGCTGCACTATGTGAGGGAACGGGAAACCAAAATAGATCTACAATGTGGAAATAATGCAAATATGACAAATGATTTGGCAACGCAATGACAGGTCATTTACCACGACAAACAAAACAAAACATAAAACAAAACAAACCTCAGGCAGTACATGGTGTGGTTGTTTTGGTGAAGGACGCTGAGCATTCGTAATGTTATCTTTGGTGGGAAGAGGAATATTCTGGTACGTGTGCTTTACTTTTCCGCCAGTACCGTTTCGTGGCGCTGGAGTTGGCAAGGTATCTGTCGTTTCCGTGACGTCACTCGCCCTTGGGTCAGAGGAGGGCTCGTGATTGCGTACTTTAGTGGCTCTACCTGGTCGTGGAATATTCCGATTGCTCGAACCTTCTGAGTATATAGAGTCGGTATTAGAATCTGCTCTAGATGGGGGTCTACCTATGACTGTGAGTTTGGATGTCTGACTGGACTCGAGGATGAGGGTATTTTGAGATGGTTGTGATGTGATGGTGTGTTTGGTCTCGGAGGTGAAATGTGTGGTGTGTTGGCTTGGAGCCAGAACCTCACTCTCGTTCTCTCTCAAAGGATATGTCGGAGAATCTGTGGTTGGGACAGTTTGTATGGTGGGCTGTTTGTCGATCATTTGGTGATTTTCCTCACTGTTACCCTTACTTCTCCCCTTTCTCTTGTTTCCGGTAAGCCTCATGGAAAAATATGCTGCTGTTTTTGCCAGCGTACTTTTAGCAGACTTCTCTGATGCGCTCCTTAATGAACCGTACGACTCAGAATTTTGCCTCTGAACGCGATTGAAACCCTTCTCATCTTCCATCTGGGCCACATCCTGGCGGAAACTCACGTCTCGCCTCCCTGGCACCTTCGGGGGATCCTTCGAGCCCTCCTCTGAGCTAGACTGATTGAGATTGACGTCTTTCCTGCTTCGGGTTGATCCGTAACCGGAAGATGCCTGCTGGCTTAGCTGGCTAGGAGGTCGACTGCCTCCTGCACTACCACCTCCTCCCACCATGCTGGACCCTGGCACCTCCGGAGCGTCCTGCTGACCATAGTCACTACACCTTTACTACCCAACACTAAACAACAGGTTAACTACAACACCAGGACCAAACCAAAATATATATAATATCTAATTTGTTACAACATAACTTGCAACTTTTACCATATTATTTATTGTCTCAAGAAACAGATTAAATCATCAGACATGAGTATAGGCACTGACGAATTGACATTTAAATGAATTAAATATTTTGGTTAGTTCCGTTTCACAAACAAATATAAAATGACACAAAAAATGTGATATCACACAACACATCAAAACAAAGGCAGTATAAAACAGGTTAAAAAAAGCTACTGCAACTAAATAGCATCCATGCACAAATACTGGGGAACTGAAGTAAATCAACGGCCACTCTAAAAACAATTTAAGTCCCTTTGCAAAATAAATATTATTACCTGATAACCTCGATTACTATTTGACTTTTATTAAAAAAAAATCAGTCATAGAATGGCCCAAAAGTCGCAAGCGTTTAGTACTAGTGTTTTATAATCCATACTCGTACATTTTGTTATTATTAGGCAAGTAAAACAAATAAATACCTCCTGGTACTGGTGCACCTCCTACCTGGTCACACAGCTTGATATTAACTGAAATTATTCTTACCTTGGTAGTCTTTACTGTTATCTACTGTATACCAAAGTCTGGGCTTAAAACTCCCGTACACACACATATAATAATCTAATGCGCCTTGAACATGGTATTTCTGTACTTTGATGTTTAAGTCTTTTAAATTACTTCCCATCGAGCCAATTTACCTTCCTCTCATAACACCATTTTCTTCTATAACAATTTCCTACTTTTTATATTGATACTCTTATAGCATTCTTACCATGTTGATTTATTTTCATATCACATTTTGTTTTCAGTACCAGCAAAAAATTAACATGCCGTTTGCCTCCCTTGACCTTACCTTGTTAGGCGGTGGCTGCATGCCGTGGAAAGGCAGGTTTTCGTAGAAGGTCTGTTTGTCATCGTCGGGTGGCGAGGGAATTCCATTATCTTTGGGACCAGTAGTCGGGGGTTTAGAAGCTTCAGGATCTTCGCCCGGCATGAAAGTAAACATATTAGCGAACTGGCAATTTTCTGTGATCATGTCTGTGAAACTAGTATACTCTTTATGCTACTGCAGAGTTGGAATTAAGTAAAAATATTATAGTGATTTTTGTTATCAAGCGTTAAAAGCATTAGTGTTTGATTGAGGATTTGTTTTTCTTTTTTTACAAAGGTCTGCAGAGATTGAAGTTGGAGCCTTCTTACATCTGGCAAATATTCAGGACACATTTTGACATCTTGGTGGAAGACAGTGCAGGGCGAGAAGAAAAACACAAAGGACAAACAAACGCTCAGACTTCAAGCACACATTTTGCAACAGTTATGAGCACATCAGCAGATTTTTTTTGTCCACTTGATTTACTAAAAAAAATATCAAAATATTTAGAGTAGCAAGAGATGGTACGTTCCTCCTTACACAAAGAGTTGAGGTTTTACTGCTGTGTTTCAACGACAACGACACTTAAGAGTAGCATTCACAGTATAAAGCTTTAAAACAAAACAAAGCTGTAAATTGGCAATTGAGAACGAAATAAGCTTTCAAAATTTGTTTACAATTTCTTGAGAGCAAAGGGAAGTAAGAGTCATTCATCACTAAATGAAAGCCAGAGGAAATTATAACATACAACTGCGATATTAAATAAAAAGTCTCAGACACAAGAAGTTAGAATAACTGTTTACAAGTGCACGTGGACCTCTCTCTCTCTCTCTCCTATATCAGGGCAAATGCAACCACAAACTGTCAAGTACAGTGGCAAACAATTATTCATGCCAGTCACAATGATCCTAACGCATCATGTAAACAAATGTAAACAGGACTTTCCTCGCGTGCCATTTTATCATTGATTAGAGAGGAGGTGGAAGGGCGGTAAATGGGTGGTTATCATCCAGGACCTCTGACTATCAACAGTTCGTAAGAGAGTTTGTTTATGTTGATACACGCCTCACTGTGTTTACGCCGGGAAAGTTTGCTTACATTTATGATGTCTTAGCAGCTGTATTAACTCCATTACAATATATAAAAAAGCTCTCCATCTGAAGAACTTGATAATGTATTATGATATACACTGACATTTACATCATCAGCCCGGAGACGACATTACCGATTGAATATTGCGGTTTTTTTTTGTCCTTGCTGGGAGTTAGTTTATGGCTATATAGTATTATTACACACCTGAATAGGGCCCAATTAGGCCAAAAAGAAGGAACTGACTCGTATATGAAGGAACTTTGCATTAAAAAGGAAAAATTATTGGGCAAGAGTTCAGTGAACCTAACCTTCTTCCAGCGTTGTGTCAAGTCTAAAACTCAATATTTGACGACTTTATTAATATTGGAGGACTGATCTCACCCTGTCGAGTAAAGATAACAAGTTTGTTGCCATGGGGAACTTTATATACGCCTTAAAGATACTGTACAAGACAAGCCTTTAGCCCACAAGAGAAGCTCGTATTTTCAAAAGAGCCAGTCATCTGAGATCTCCAAGAACCAATGATTCAAGTAAATGCTGAAAATATATAAATAAAAATATCAGGTGGTTGTTGGCAAATATACATCTAAGCATTCTACAGTCATATATAATACACAAAACTGTTGCTGTTTGTGTCGTTTCCAGTGATTGTGAGCCGTGGTAATTGTGGTCCTTCCTCGATGCCATTTCTCTAAGGTGATCAAGCATGGTGACCGTCAGTGGAATCCTGACGTTAATGTCTCTGGGTAGTCAGCTGCATCGACGGCAGTGTTTTAGTATTTCCAGAAGGAATATAAATCAATGATTTCCACTTGAAGCGGGAGTTCTTGTCCACCATAGAGAATAGCTTTTCAAGGATGACCCGGCTATATAACACTCGTTCAACACTTAGTTAAGACACGCACATATAACACTTACTCATTATCTAAACTCTCAAAATTTTATGGCATTATGAATGAAGCATCTGAACAGCAAGGCTCGACAAGGCGAATTCTAATACTCATTTAGTGATTCTTAATGATTATATAACTTAATTTATAAGGGACAGTTAAGAAGGAAATTCATGAATGGTCTTATAAGTTAGGTTTTTCTTTTAACCAAGAAACAAAGTGGGTGAGACTATTTATCAAGCAACAGGTCAACAATATAATATAAAAGTCCTCGTTACTCATAATTAAAGGTCTGACCACAAGCATTAAAATTAAAAAAATACACTACTGTATACAATTCACTTCATTTTGTCATGAAACAAGTAACTTTCCTACTGTTGAGTATTAGAATTCGACGTGACAGTCACGTGAACGAGGTGACCCGGAAGTGACCCCTGAGGTGCCTACCTTGACCTGGCTTTTTGCGCTTACGTCCGGTCGTCGACCCCTCGCTGATGTCTGGCTTGGTCTGTACCACGACTAAAACAGACACAGACAAATACCGGACATGACACAAAAAACATTCACAAACAAGACACATGCAATCAAAGGTGGCTAGTTTACCTGTGCTAAAATAATCCACGTGTTAAGTCAGTTATTATTATTATTATTATTTTATTGTTATTATTATTATTATTATTAATTCAACATCATTGCGAATATTTAGCACAAATAAAGGACTAATTAATAAATAAAGAATCATGTTACATGTGAGGGAATGGGCGAAGAGAAGGTTTTAAAAACAGCCTTTATATAAAGTTTTTAATCGTTTTGATTATTGTTTTATATCTGTGCACAGACTTGATTCGTCATTTAATAAATAGGATGGGAAATGTTTTCTTTTATTTTGTTTGTTTTTATTTCTTGTTTTACTATTAATAACTAGGTAATAAGTGTAGGTATACTAAACTCAACTACTGTAACGGTTAGAGTGAACTCAACTAGCTAGCAAACATTAATTTCGGCTCCCCTTCATTTCTTCTGACAAAGTTCAGGTATGACTCCGCTTGACATTATTCTCTACAAAAGTTCACTTGGAGATAACTTTCTATACATTAACTCTCTTGTTCTCACCTGCACCCCAACACTTTGTACATAACATGAACTGGCAGTGAAAACCTCTCACCCATTACCAAAGTTTCTTCATTAATTATCGTCTGTTGCAAAAATTTTAAAACTTGTTATTGCAAGAGGATGAATCTGCTCTGATTTCTTTGGAGAAAGGCTGCTGTGTTATGTGTACAGATTCATTAATACTTGAATCGAGAGCACCACCCCGTCTAGACCGATATTATCTTACGTTAGTTAAGTGTAGTAGTCGATTGCTAAGTAATAAAAAGTGACTGGTGGGCATCTATGCTGCGGACTACAGTAGTGCTGGAGGTGCAGGTGCGACACTAACTTCCTGGAGGGGCGGCCGTCAACATACTACTGTGTTGAAGGTGAACTCTTGGCCACATGCACATTTAATAATTATTCAAATGCCGTCTCTCATTTCATTCTTGATAATTTTTAACCCTCAAGGAAATTATTTGTGCGGAAACTACACCAACTACCATTGTTTATCTTGTTTTGTTTGTATTTATTAAGAGGAAACTTTTTGGCTAAGTTTGGGAGAACAAAGTTTAGTTATAGGATGTACTGCGATGCAAAATGTCTAAAAATATACAATAAGAGAAAAACCCACTAGAATGACCATTACAGGTCAACTATGTTTACATTTTGCACTCACAGTATATACGTAAGTAGGACAAGTTCATGTAGAGAAACATACCTGAATTCCCCGTGTGAAAGTTTACGTCAAGGTCAGAAACAGCACTTTTTGGTCTGTATTTGTTGTTGTTAGTCGCAGATTTAGGATGGGAGTGGGAGGTGGGAGAGTGGTCTGAGGACACCAAATCCTCCCGTGAAACATCCAGAGAGGTTTGGCGAGGAAGTGTGTGCGGGTTATTGTGGGAATTAAGCTTGCGGAGGCTGGAGCCAGCACGTTTGCTATCTAAAGTCGGGTACTGTTGGTGAGGGTGTAGAGGGTGGGAATAACTAGGATGGTGGTTGTCCTGTTGGTTGTGGTGGTTGTTGGCCAGGGGATGGGAAGCGTGTTGGAGAGGATGCTGGTGGTACGGGTAATGCTGGGGGTTGTGAGGAGGAGGTGGGGCGGTGGTGGTGGGAGGAAAAAGGTTCGTCATGGTGTTATTGTTGTGCATAGGTTTAGAATCGTCGGTCAGGCTAGTGAGTGAGTTGACGTGCACGTGGACGCCGGGACGGAGTGGCCACTTATGTACTGGTTGGACTGAGGCAGGGGAGAAGGGGTCGGGGCGGGGCGAGGTCCCTTCCGGGCTATAACAGAAGGGGGAAAGAAGGGCCACCAGAGCGCCTTCGTCAACATCAACACATTCACCACACACGACATCAATGAAACTAAAGGAGACATGGGAAGCTGTCATTAATGAGCCTATACTTCCAATTTGATCATCAGGATGTGAGTCATAATTTATGTTATCTCAACAACATTCATCTGCCAATTACAGTACAAATACTGTTTCCCACAAGCTAATGAAAGCTTCCCGAGGATACTCCAGATAAGCCTATCAATCACGAATTATTAATGACAAATAGTAAGATACAATGTGGAAAAAGCCACCTGTTACTCTTTTTTAGTGCAGAGCCTTTGCCTTGTGGTGTAGAGAGAGGTATACGACAGTGAGCTAGAAAAAAAAGTGTTATAGATGGACTAGGGAAGCCGCATGTCAACCTTCTACGCCGTGCACTAAGTCAGGTCCGGAGGGATAATACAGTACCAATACTCGTCACTCATGTCACGACTCAGTCGTCCAAGACTGCAATCATTACATACGGCAATATTCACAGCATTGATCTTAATTAGTGCCTCATATTGCTGATTTTAACAGCTATAAATTTGTTGGCCGTCTTGATACTGCATTACTCTCGGAACAAACAGAACACGGACTACGAGGACCAACTAAAAGGATCAGATTACCTTGTGCATTGGTAGCGGTACTATCGGAACTTACTCCTTTCCGTAGGTTAGGGTTTTAGGACAGGCAGTAAGTAGGGACGATGCATCAAATGGAAAAGAAAAGAAAGGAACAGATAAACTTACATTACGTATTCAAGATTAAATAGTAGCTAAATATAAATGGGTAAGCGAAAAAAATATTAAAGAACTTAATAATGCATTCAGCCGATTTTCATGCCCGTTCTTGAACGCAAGCTGGAAAAGTCTCCGGTTTCTATCGGAATTTTGTCTTCTTTAAAATTAGTTTACATGAATGGTTCGCTGTCTACGATCACGTATGTCCAAACGTTTCAAAATTTTACACTTCTAAACATCATTAATAAAACTTGTCACTAATTTGTAAATCCTAGAAAAAAAGGATTTATTTTCGTTTGGTTATCTGGTAAGGTTGAGGTGTGTAACAGGGAAGGTGGTTAGGGAGGCTAGGACTGGGGAGGTAAGCGAGGACAAGGGAGGAAAAAAGAATGACTGGGATGAGAGGAAGAAAAAAATGGACGCTTACAGGCGCTTCATTAGGTACACACGCACACTTGTTCACGTACACACGCACACGAGGCACATACAGGGAAGTACAAGACGAGACGAACACTTAGCAACACAAGACGAGACGGCCGTCTGCCTGCTGAGTGGTGGCTGGGGGAAGGGGAGCGCCCGGCCCTTCCTCACACCTGGTTTCAAAAACACAGGTAAGAGTGAGCAACATTATTCTTCTACTCATTCTACCACAAATTTCTGATTCTTTGAAGGACCAAACGAGAAAAAAAATGATAACTTGACAATAACAAATGGTTAGTAACATCCTTTATGGATATCAGAAATTTGTTGGGTGTTTTAGAAACGTGTCGACAATAAATAGGTTATCCCGTCTGAAGGTGTGTCTCTGAGCTCGGGTAGCATGATCCCGTCCTGATCCAGCCAGCGCTACAGCAGGCGGCAGCAGCGACGAGGCAGCAGCAGCAGGAACAGCAACAGCCAATACTTACGGTGGTGACGAGTGAGGGATTCCGGGGTGTTCATGAGGGCAGTTCCTTGGACGCGTGCTCGGGGCTCGGCTCTTCGTCCACCTTGTCTGTAACACCCGGGCCCCAACTCTTAGCTACACCCAGGCTACACTCAGCCCCCTTTAACACCTGATACGCCTTATGCTGTAGCCCAGGACACCAGGGCCCGCACAGGCGTACACACGTGCCTAATTGGACGTACACACGTACCTACACGGGCGTACGACACGTGCCTACTTGGGCGTACACACGTGCCCTACACAAGTGTCTCAACATTTTATAATATTCTCACGCCACGTGGACAAAACACGGGGTAGCGTTGCACACGTTACAGGCTCACCCTCAGGCAGACAAGGCCACACCCACACAACGACACCTTCACCTCTGACATAGCCAGGGAGGTGTCTCAAGCCACACTGACCATCCACCTCACACTTAAGGCAACATGTACAACAACGAGTACAGCCAGAAAATAGACAGCAACAATAAGAACATGAGAGTTACATCTTAGCTTTTGCCATTTTTCAATAAAATAAACAAAAGCAAAAACAAAACATATACATACATACATACATACATACATACATACATACATACATACATACATACATCAAATTGAATGAATGGGATGCGCATTCACAAAACATAGCAAAAAACTTGAAGAAAAATTTGGACCTTAAAAAAAGTCAGTCAATAGAATAAGCTACACATTCACAAAAGTTGGAAAAAATGCGAATAAATTCCATATTTTGCCTTTATCTTAGGTGATGTGCAATTCCTGAGAGTTGTTAAAGAAATGTAACTGACAGGCTTGAGTTAGTAATGCAGCAGTAGTAGTAGTATTGTCCAGTCGTACAGACATGCCCATACACACACCCGTACACTAGTACACTCAGTTACTGTAGCACGGAAACATGCACACAAATCTTTGACAGTTTAAAAATGCAAACAGAAGGGTTAAGGTGGTGGTTGTGGGAAGGAGAGGCAGCTGAGCCGGATCCATCGTTATTCACATTATACTCGTTTATCCGACCACTAATCATCGGGATAAGCGTGAACTCTGTGTAGACGGTGTTGGATCAGATCAGTAGCGTTGGTGAGGGTTTAGGATGAGGCGAGACTGTTCACTGGGCGGGTTAAATTGGAGATCAAAGGGATTCCCTACAGTCTAACAGATACCGATTATTCACACATTGATTGTCATCTGCAAAAGGCTGTTTCAACCTACATTGAATTGTTATTTTACTGGAACTTTGTATCTCCTCACCGGCTTAGGTGAAATTTGGGCATAAATTAATTATTCAAATAGCACACTGATGCACTAATTTTGTTTAGTAGTATAATATATGTACTGCCGAAGCAAGTACCGTTCTATGAAAAAATAAAACCTTATTAGCAAGTACAAAAACATTTTGTTGGTATTTACTGGCTGCAGTAGTGGTAATGATTTTTTTTCTTAATGTTTCATTGGATAAATATTTAACATACCTGGTCTTTAGCCTTTATTATCATAAATTAATAGAACAATTAAGGGGATTTTGTACCTTGGCATCTTCCCTTATGTAATGTCGTCCGCTGATCAAAGCAGTCATTTTACTCCTCTAAATCCCTCTTAAATCTATAACGACATTTGTTCAGAAAACTGACGAAGGTCTCAAAAGACTTACACTACTGTAGTTATCAAATGGAGAATCAATTACAATAAATTATTATTCAGGAATAATTGGCTAATGTTCAGTGACTCTTCCAGCTCGTGTCGGGGCGGTGCACAGTAGTCTTGTTTACCTGCTCAGGGGGAGGTGCCACAAGGTGCCAGTGGGAGGGTGGGAAGGAGAGTGAAGGAGAGAGAGGAGGAGGGTGAGGGAACCTGGAAGGAGTGGAGGAGCTGAGAAAACAAATACTGCATCAGGATGGATCGTTAACCAGCAAGTTGTAACAAGTTAGGTGGTAAACTAAGCTTCCAAACGCAGAATTCCTTTTCCAAGTTGGCCCTAGTCGCGTACCTCCCACCCGCCGCCTCTTAGAGCGCCCCAGCTGCGTATTGTGATGGAGTTTCACCCTTACCTCCATACTCTTTTTACTGACGTGTCTATACCCGCGGAAACCCAATTTGTATAACAAAGTACTTACAAATTAATTAAATATATTTGTATATATATATATATATATATATATATATATATATATATATATATATATATATATATATATATATATATATATATATATATATATATATATATATATATATATATATATATATATATATACAGTATATTATTTTTTAAACTGTATTCTATATTCCTTAAAAAGTACTTAGTTGAGGTAAATCGTGTAATATACGGCAATTGGGCGCAATGCAGTTACGATTGTGGTAGTAATGGTGATTGTGGTGGTAGTAATGCGTAGGCAGCTGGTGGCGCGTGGGCATGGCCAGGAGGCAGGGGCGGCTGTGTGGGCGTGGGTGAGTGGCGGAGCTAGTGGCGGAGCTAGTGGCGGGTGTGGGTCTGTGGGCGGCAGTTAAGGAAGGTATGAGCCAAGCCTGAGTAACGTCCTCCCACAGCTGGTGGTGGCTGTGGTGGTGGTGGTTGTAGTGGTTGTGGTGGCTGCTCGCACGCAAGAAAATGACACACGGCACTTAAGATACTGATACTGACAACTGGGGGAGGGTTAGGGCAGGGGGAGAAGGACTCTGGAGACCTTAGAGGACATGGGTTACGGAGATTGTAAGGGCACCTAAAACAGAAAGGGGCAAGGGTGATGGTGAAGAGCAGCAACGATAGCTGGAGACATCAGTCGCATAGTATTAAGAGAACAAAAATATGAGGGAGAAAATGGACGAGAATAAGAAGAGACACAGAGGATGTGATGATAAATATTGGCACATAAAAAAAACAGGCCGATTTCAGTGGGGCACCATTACTTAAAAAGAAATTGAGGACAATATTAATTACCGAAGAAGAAGTGGATAAACACAATACCTATTTGTTTCTATTATAAATTTTCTGCTATAACAAAAATGGAAACCTAATTCACCATTACATGAATTAACAGAGAACAATTGGGTTGATAAGAACTAAAAATCTCTTTATGCAGTAAAATAATGTATTTTTCGCCCTCCTGAATTAAAGTTTATTATGGAACTTTTAAACCGGTTCTTAAAGGCCAAGGGGATGGTTTAAAACTTATGAGCCGCACACTTAAGTCCGCAAGAGTTATTTTTCGTGATGAGTTGCGAGTTCTGAGTTCTTGCTGAATTCTAAACAAGAGTTTGAGGGAGTGACTGGGGAACAATAGATCACCATTAACAGCTGGCGTCCTGGGGAAACATTCTTCTCTACTAAGCCGTCGGCAGCAAAAGCAGTGGAGAAATTTCAGTGACCGACAAGCTGCTCCAGAATTGTGATCGCTTTCAAATTCCTGACGTCTTAAGCGATGAATCACGTTAACACAATACCGTGCTTGAGGACCTAGCGGTGAAGTATATACCGGCACAGTAACCTCCTCTGATGGTCACGATAAATAGTGCCTCAGCTGTGTTTAGAATTCATGGAAGAACGACTTGCCAAGAGGAGGGGAGGAGGGAAACAAACTGCAAGGGGCCATGTGGGGAAATTTAAACAAGTCATGTACAAAATAGTGATGCAATTCCAAAGGGATTTTGCGATTTATGAGAATGCAATCGAGGTTGATTTTGGATAAAAGAAGTACGTCTATGTACAACATAGTATAATCTATTTTGTATATAATGGGTTATAAATCGTGGTGTGGGGGGGGGGGCAATGTGAAAATACCGAGATTTAGTGCTTCTTGCTCCCGACATATGCCCGGTGATGGAAACGTTGCACAAGGCAACCTCTGCATACACAGACAGGACCCAGGACCCGTTCCGGAACGTGAAAAGCAATACACTTGTAAGAAATGTGCCACTGTATTAAATTAAATATATCTCTTATATTCATATTTTTTTCATATCAGTTGCGTACAAAACTAACTTTGGGTAGAGAGAAAAGATTGGTGCTTATTTTTAAAGATGCTTTAAGATTACTGCAGATATTAGTAATGTCTTTTAATTACCAGCATGCATTTAAAGCTAGTCCTACAATACTTTAAATAATGTCGGGTGGAAGGCATAGGAAAGCAGGAAGCAGTAACTCAGTGTGAGTCTCCCGACCGTTAGTAGCTGCGGGTGTGGCTCCGGGCTACTACGAAATGGAGAACGGGATGAAGGGAAGGGGAGAGGGAGGCGAAGGCTGTGTGCTAAGTGCAGAGATTATCCAGCTGGAACTGACTACACTTCCGCTTTCAGTTAAGAGACATTAAAGCTGTTCACTCAGGGGACACATTCATGAAGTTAACGTCTATGTACAACTTAATACATCGACAATGCCGGACATTTTCCACTGTGTCTGTTTTTTACACGACAGATGAACAATATCAGCGACAGTGAACATTTTATGCTTGCAGTAATCTTCCCATGAACACAATGCCTGAGTGTAAGGACCAAGTGTCTCTCCAGAGGGCGGAAATTTACCAGCTCCTGAGCCCACAGCTGATTAGTAGAAACCCTTTAGAAGCTACTTTGGCTGCAGATCCTGATAACACACACGGCTATATAGTCATGATTATGTAGAACTCTGTATTTTACTATAAATTAACGCATAATTAATCAAATGCAAATATAAATTATAAACACAAAATATCTTACACAAATATAAATTTACATAAATTTTACCCAGGAACAGCAAGCCAAAGAAGCAGTTGATTTGACTCGGTTTTCAGTACCTGAGCTGGGTCTCGTGATCACGGTACCCGAAGCAGGTAATGGCACAGAGCAGCCCAGTGGGATATCACATTATGGGGTACCAGTTGGTGCTCAAGCACACACTGAGGACGTGACAATACCAGAAAGGTGGTGTAATAGACGTGAGGTCTAGTATAACAAGGTGGCTCTTCCACAAAGTTTAAACATAATAATGCAAGGGCTACTGAGCTACAGTCTTGTTGTTAAGCAAATCAGAATCATGGATAAATTCTCTTTTTAAGGGTTCAAGTACCCATGCAAGGGGCTGCTCAGTTAGTGTTAGAGAAAATGTCCTGGAATCTATGTTTGGTGACTTAGCTAACCATGCATATATATATATATATATATATATATATATATATATATATATATATATATATATATATATATATATATATATATATATATATATATATATATATATATATATATATATATATATATATAATAATAATAATAATTTTTTGAACAAAATTTTAAGCTACTTCATCCAAAATAATAAATCTACGTCAAGAAAAACTGAATTCGAGGTGAATAATACACAAAATATAAAATAACATAGAATGAACAAACTACTTATTTTTCAACTACTTCTTTTACTAGTGAATTTAAGTGAATTTTATTTACTGGTTTTAGAATATTAACAAACGAAAAATGACATGAAAGGAATGGAACTTACTTCTCTCTCTCCTGTAAGTTGGTCGTACCGTTGTCTAAGCAAGCAGGGGAGGGAAAGAAACGCGCTAGTTTAAATATGAGGCCCAAGGGACTTGCACTGGGGAGACCCCTAATGCCAGATGTTTGAGTGTGTATGGGTGTGTGAGTGCCGTATTGCAGGCGGTTCTTGATACACTGTGTGAGCTATGTTAGTGTGCAAATATCACGATAACTATAATGTGTCACACCTCTCCAACAATGGTGACTGGTGTTCTTCCCTTTAAATAAGAGAAGAAAAACAGTAATTTTATTATCTTAGGTTGAAAAATCTTCACAAATCAATACAATTAGTAACGAAAGCTAAGTGAAAATACACAATATTCATGAAACACAGGCACATGGTTGGGAGAGGCGTCACTCAGTAGATTAATATAAACAGATTTTTGGTCTGACACAGCACCAGCTAAAGTCCAAGAAGCTACACACACCACTCTCATGCTGTCATCTAATTCTAGACTCCCCACATTGGTTATTATAATGACTAAAAACGAACCCCAGGAGTATATAGATAAAATAAGTAATTACATATATAAACATTAAGAATATATTTACTTGGAGTACTGGCAAGAGATAAACTCCTGAAGTTGTCCTCCAGTTAGCTTATGGTCGATTATGTTTTTTTTTGTTTTTTGAGATGGTCCGTAACTTTAGGTTCTGATGCAAACTAAGATCTCTACTACAACACCTGGTTCTAACACTTAACATTCACTGAGCTCTATCTAGATGAACATTGTATAAAGTCATATATCCAACATCCAAAAGTTACTTCCCATTTTCTTTATCAAAGCAAATCTAAAAAAAGCTTGTAAAAATCTAGACACAAGGAAAACGACAGGAGGGGAGTGCCAGGTTGTACTTACATTTTCCGGCTTGCCTTTGTCTACGGCAGATGACGATAATGACGACGCAGATGATGAGGACGAGGACGATGACGGCTGCTACTATGGCGGAGATGACGATGATGTTGTCGTCCCCGAGCTTCTCCATAATGCCTGCGACACCTTATAATGTATGGACGGACGTGGAAACCGAACTTTAGTAAGGTTAGTGGATTGTTATATACAGTAGAACGACGACTGCTCTACAGTACACTATCGCTACTGCGTCACTGAAATACATCTACGTTTATTGTTGCACTACACACTTTATGCCAGAGATATTAAACGTTTTAAACAAAAAGTGAATGTATCGCCATGCAAATCTAATCCAACATTGAATTACAGTGAAATTATGTATTTCATAATGTTAAAATTTCTAATATTGAATATTAAATGGTCAATATTGAAAATAATTAATGCAAGCGTACATGCAGTTAATATGTACAGCAGCACTGAACTACTATTAGCTATATTTATATTCTATTGTGTCAAACTGCTCACACACGTTTACATAAGGAAGAGACTTGCTTCACGTACACTTATTGAGACCAACAGCGACACATCTAAATCTTTATTCATCAGTAAATTGCACCAGGCACCAAACCCGCCAGGCAGGTACACATAAAACCTTTCTCTGCCTCCATACACTAGCACTATACTAGATTTTAAAGGAAATTTTAACTCTGTATGTAGACATAATATACAAAATTCATGCAGGAAGTGAGTACAATACAATATGGTTGTATATAAAGCCATAATATCATGACATTCCCACACTCAACTCCTCCACTTGCTACGAGAATTTTTTTTTATCCAGGCTCATTTTTTTTTTGGTACCCCCGTTCAGCCATTAATAACGTGTTACTTTATTTCCATCGCTTCAAACAACACTTTACAGAGATGTTATTCCCTGGATAATACACAGCTGATTCTGAACTATCTGCCAAGAAACGTGGGGTTCTGGTCTGTCACAATCACAATGTGTCATCAAGAGGTTTTTGTTTGTTGCTGTTATCAAATATCATTCGAGTTATCGCCTCATTCTCCTGCTTCATCATTCTCTCTGTCCGAAGTACCTGGGGCTAATATCCCTTCCCTCCTGTAACCTTCCCCTTACACCCAATGATCTTCCTTTTACCTCCAGTAATTATCCCCTAACCTGCTGCAACCCTTCCATTTACCACCTGTAACACCTATCCCCGTAAGCCACCACTAACTTACCCCACTCACCTACCTCCTTCCTGTATGCAATGGCACAGCACTTTATCTCCGATGGCAATATAGCTGATATACTGTGGCTGTATCCACACTTCGCATCTAGTACCCAATCAATATTTTATGTACCGATTTAACAGACAATGTACTGGAAATACTCTGTAACACTCAATGCCACAATATTATGATCACTGGGGTCTGATAAACACCCTTTGTGTACCCTACTCAGTATTCCTCTTTGTGCTACTCACAGGATGAGCATGGGATGCACAATAAACTAGCTGCTATCTGCGGCAAATTCAATTCCCAGTCACCGACCCCTTCCCACTCACTGGCCTCCACCCAACTCATCGACCTTTTGCCCACTCACCGATCCCCTTCCCACTTACTGGCCTCCTCCCCACTCACCGACTGCCTTCTCACTCACACGACCTCCTTCCCACTCACTGACCTCCTTCCTACTCACCGACATCCTTCCCACTCACCGACCTCCTCCCCACTCACCGACCTCCTCCCCACTCACCGGCTACACCTCTCTTACAGACATCCTTCCCACTCATCGACCTCCTCCCCACTCTGGACCTCCTCCCACCTGCCACCGACATCCTACCACTCTCACCGACATCCTTCCCACTCCACCAACCTCCTCCCCCACTCACCGACCTCCTCCCACTCACTGACCTACCCTGACTCACATGACCTACTCCTGGATTCACCGACATCCTCCCCACTCACTGACTCTCCCCATCCACTGGCATCCCATCTCTCACCGGCATCCCCACACTCACCGACCCTCCTCCCCACTCACCGACCTCCTTCCCACTCACCGATATCCTTCCCACTCACCGGCCCGCTTACCACTCACCAACCTCCTCCCCACTCCACCGACCTCCCTCCCACTCACCGACCTCCTCTCCACTCACCGACATCCTTCCCACTCACCGGCCTCCACCCCACCTCACCGACCTCTTCCCAACTCACACTGACATCCTCCTGACTCATACACTGGACATCCTTCCCCACTCCACCGGACCTCTTCCCACTCACGGACATCCTTCCCACTGACTGACCACCTCCTTCACCTCCCCGACCTCCTCCCACTTCACCGAGACCCTCTCCC
This sequence comes from Homarus americanus, assembly GCF_018991925.1. NCBI lineage: Eukaryota > Metazoa > Arthropoda > Malacostraca > Decapoda > Nephropidae > Homarus > Homarus americanus. The sequence goes on from NW_024743709.1 coordinate 14,161,126, forward strand.
CCACTTCACCGACCTCTTCCCCACTCTCACCGACCTTTCCCACTTGCTGACCTCTTCCCACTCCACCGACCTCCTCTTCCCCACTCACCGACATCCTGCTCCACTACCGACCCTTCCCACTTACTGACTGCTCTCAACTCACCGACCTCCCACCTCACCGACCTTCCCATTCTCACCGCCCTCCTTCCCACTCACCTCCCGACCTCTTCCCACTCACCGACATCTTCCCACCACTGACTCCTCCTTCCTCACTCACCGCCCGCTTCCCCACTTCTCCACCGACCTCTCCCCATTATCGACATCCTTCCCACTTCACCGACCTCTTCCTACTCACTGACTTTCCCACTTACTGACCGTTTCCCAACTCACCGACCTCTTCCTGACTCACCGACCTCTTCCCATCTCACCGACATCCTTCCGACTCACCGACCTCTTCCCACTTAACGACATCCTTCCCACTCACCGACCTCTTCCCCACTCACCGCCCTCTCCCCATTCACCGACATCCTTCCCACTCACCGACCTCTTCCCCACTCACCGCCCTCTCCCCATTCACCGACATCCTTCCCACTCACCGACCTCTTCCCCACTCACCGCCCTCTTCCTACTCACCGACCTCTTCCTACTCACCGACCTTTTCCCCACTCACCGCCCTCCTTCCTACTCCATTACCTCTCGTTATTTTTCCCTTAACGCTACTGATACCTCCCTCGTCCTCCTCACGCTTTTCCTCGTCTCACCTTTCAGTCTTCTCACACTTTCCTCTTCTTCTATTCCTTCACAGTGTACCCTTTCCTCACCTACCAGTCTTCCCCACATCCTCAGTTCTCTCTACGTTCCCTCATCTTCCTCTACGCCCTTCCTCGCTCCCTACCTCCGCCTCTTCTCAAGCTATCGCATCGTCATCTCCTCCCTTACCATCCGTTTTCTAGCCAGCCCAACATCATCCTCTCCACCATTCTTCCTCATCTCCCTCCTCTCTCTATTTTGCCTATCGTCATCTCCATCCCTCACCTCCCCCATCACCCCCAGCCAATACTGACCTGTTACGTCAATTTCACAGGGGATGGACTCGCCGATGGTATTGTTGACGTAGCAGTAGTAGGTTCCCAGCGAGGCCGCCGTCGCCGGTAGTCGTAGCCGAGACTCCAGGCCCTCCGACGTTACGTCCTGCGTCAGTGTCTCGTTCAACATCCGCCACCTGGGAGAGAGTGTCACGAAGGAGATTAGCAAGAGGTGGGGAAGGTGTAGAAGAGGATGAGGAGGTTGGGGGCGAGGGGGAGGTAGGAGAGGAGATAGGGGTAGGCGAAGGAGAGAGGGGGAAAACGAGGAGGAGGAGGAGGAGGAAAAAGAAGCTCAAGCGTAGAAGGAGGAGTAGAAGGATAAGTGAGAAGTTGCGATGTAAGAGTAAGGATGGAGAGAGAGAGAGAGAGGAGAGAGAGAGAGAGGGAGAGAGAGAGAGAGAGAGAGAGAGATCTCACCAAGGCTTCTACATTTCCTATTGTTATGAACATGAATCTTAGTTGAGTCTTGCCAATGTTATTTTTTTTTCAAGGGTGGAGGGTTGGAGGGTGGGGTTTTATTTCATTGTATAATAAATTTCAGAGAATGAGTAAAGGAAGTCAACGAGAGGCCAAGAACGGAAAAAGTTGAAGGATGTATGAGGTGAGCGTGGAGGTTGGCCGTGGCTTAAAGGAAAGGATGAAGTTTCGTTCTCTGATTTAATACACTAATATCGGGTGAACGATGTTAAAGAGACAAAACAGGGGTTCAATGAAGGGATTAGGGAAGTGTGGGTGATGATTTGGGAGGTAGAGCAGGCGATGATGAGAGACAAAACAGGGATTAAATAGAGAGAGAGAGAGAGAGAGAGAGAGAGAGAGAGAGAGAGAGAGAGAGAGAGAGAGAGAGAGAGAGAGAGAGAGAGAGAGATAAAACGTGGGTAATGAAAAAATGTGAATGACAAATGGGGGATAAGCGATATCAGAAGTTAAACAGAGTCCCTTGGGATTTACAACGACGAGAGAACGAAGCAAAATTGATTAAAAGGAAGAAGAAGGAGAATTTGATGACTGAGGGAGATAGTCAAGAAAAGAGAATAAGATAGGCGTGAATTGGTTAATAACTAAAGTTAGGAAAAATTGGGGAAGCATATCTCGAGAAGAAGGGGGAGAAAGAAGAGGATGGGGGAGGGAGAAGAGGAAGAAGGAGGGGAAAAGAAAGAAAAGGGAAAGGGGAAGAGAGGGAAGGGGAAAGAGAGGAAAGGGAGGAAGAGGGAAGGAGGAAAGGAGAGGGTAAAAGAAGGAAGGAGAGGGAGAAGAGAAGGAAGGAGGGGTGAAGAAAGAAAAGGGGAAAGGGGGAAGAGAGGAAGGGGAAAGAGAGGAAAGGGAGGGAGAGGGAAGGGAGGAAAGGAGAGGGTAAAAAAGAAGGAAGGGAGGGAGAAGAGAGGAAGCAGAAGGGGAAGAGAGGGAAGGGGAGGGAGAAGGAAGAGGACGGGGAGGGGAGAAAAGAGGGAAGGGGGAGAAGAGAGGGAAGAGGAGGGAAGAAGGGTGACAGGGAGAGGAGGGAAGAGGTAGGGGGAAGTGGGAGAAGGGAGGGAAGGGGATGGGAGAAGAGAAGAAAGGGGAAGGAAAAAGGAAGAGGACAGGGAGAGAGGGAAATAGGGAAGGGGGAAGAGAGGGGACAATATAAGAGGGAGGGGAGAAGAGAGGAAAGGAGGGAAAGGAAGGTAGAAGAGCGGGGAAGGGAGAGAGGAGGGGAGAAGAGCAGGAAGGGGAGATGGAGGGGAGAAGGGTGGGAGGAGAGAAGAGAGGGAAGAAAGGGAGGGGGAGGGGTGGGGAGAAGGTGTTCGACTGAGTGGAGAGAGGAGGGGCAGGATATGCAAATGTTTTAGGAAAGCAACGGAAGGCTGGGAGCTCGAGGAAAGGAAGGGAGGATAAAAGAAAGGAATAAACGAAGGAAGAAATGGACGAAGGAAGAAAGGTGAATGAATGGAGGAAAGAAAGACAGTAAGTTAGGGAGGCATTGGCGAAAGTGACAAAGACACGAAAGGGAGGAAGGGAGGGAAAGGAGAGAGAGAAGATATAAGGAGATGTATCAGGGAGGACCAGGCAGGATGAGGATGAGAGGGAAGAAGAAAGTGAGAGGTGAGGAAGGAATCGGTAAGAGAGAGAGAGAGAGAGAGAGAGAGAGAGAGAGAGAGAGAGAGAGAGAGGGGGGAGGGGAAAGAAGAAGAAAAAGAAAATCTATTCCAGAAAATAACAAGAAGGATCAACGGTATAGTTTGAGAGGAGAAGGAGAAGTAGGGAATAGAAGAAGGAGGAGGAAAGAGGAGAAGGAGGAAAAGGGAAGAGGAAGGGGAAGAAGAAGAAGAAGAAGAAGAAGAAGAAGAAGAAGAAGAAGAAGAAGAAGAAGAAGAAGAAGAAGAAGAAGAAGAAGAAGAAGAAGAAGAAGAAGAAGAAACAAGAAGAAGAAGAAAATATAAAAAAGAAGTTAAATAGATAGAAGAAGAAGAAGAAGAAGTTAAAAGAAGAAGAAGAAGAAAAGAAGAAGAAGAAGAAGAAATAAAGAAGAAGAAAAGTTGAAGAAGAAGAAGAAGAAGAAGAAGAAGAAGAAGGAAGAAGAAGATAAATAAAAGAATTAAAATAATAAAAATAGTTAGTTAAAGTTAAAGAATAGTTAAATAAAGAAGTTAAATAAATAAATAAATAAAATTAATAAATAAAATAAATAAATAAATAAATAAATAAATAATAAATAAATAAAAATTAAATAATAAAATAAATAAATAAAGAAAAAATATTAAAAAATAAATAAAATAAAAAAAATAAATAAAGAAAAAATAAATAAATAAAAAAATAAATAAAGATAGTTAAATAAATAGTAAAATAAATAAATAAATAAATAAATAATAAATAAATAGATAGAATAAATAAAGAAATAAATAAAATAATAAATAGCTGAATGAAGAAGAAATAAATAAATAAATAATAATAGAAAAAATAAATAAATAAATAAATAAATAAAATAAATAAATAGAAAAAAAATAAAAATAAATAGCTAAGAAAATAAAATAGTTAAATAAAAAGCCAATAAATAAAGAAGAAGAAGAAGAAGAAGAAGAAGAAGAAGAAGAAGAAGAAGAAGAAGAAGAAGAAGAAGAAGAAGAAGAAGAAGAAGAAGAAGAAGAAGAAGAAGAAGAAGAGAAGAGGAGAACGAGAAGAGAAGAGAAGGAAGAGGAGAGGAGGGGATGAGGAAATAGAGGAGAAAGACGGGGAGGAAGAAGAGGAGGAGAAGGAGAATGCGTTTCACCTTTGAAGTGGAGAACGGGGCGGCAAGCTTGTAGGTGAACGCTTTTGTGTCTAGTCTAACAAAGGCGACGGGGTTTAGAGGCCCCACAATCCATAATGAAACGTGGCAGCCTAGCGCCCTAGAGTATATCAGCAAGTCAATCTTCACCACTCAACCTGACGTATTTTCACCCTCCCCTTTGCCAAAATTTACCCGAAAATGCAGTGTGAAGCGTCGGCGTCGTGGGTTATGTATATTTAATCCACTATTATGAATACATTCAATTAATTCTCACGTTAATTGTGTATTCATCCACGTAATAGTTGAGATGTATTTCTTCAAACAGTTTTTTTCTCATTGTTACTATCCTGGTTTATTCTCAATTTCTATTATTTTTTGCTTACGAATATATCTTCCCTCTTTCTCTTTCATCCTCTCATTTTATATCAAGCGTCAATCAAGATGTTCCTCAACATTCAACATTAATACGGAAAATGACGTCAAAAGGCCACCCGTGACTAATTATTCCTCAGGTCACTCCACCTTGAACTTTCCACTCTTTCAGCAACGTCATCACTCTGGTCTTGCATGTCAATAATGATACAATTTAATGAAGTTTTCACTTTTTCTATATTTGCTTCACCATATTTATTGTCTTGGAAATTTATGAATACATTGTCCATCTGCATTTAAGTTTCACATACGAAAGTCAGGTGTACTGAAAAACTGCCAATGTTTTATTTATTTCTTACCTATAACGTATCTATCGAAGCTCCCTCCCTGCTACCATTTAGGACATGAACTGTGTTATATTCTTTGCAATTTGCCCTTTCAACAACGAAGCAGTTATTGCCTGTATGTAGTCGTTTAATGCCGGACTCCATTGTTCAGTTATACAAACGTTACAAAAGACAACAACGATGTATTGCCTCATGTTATCCATCTCTCCTTGGGTTTGTACTCGACTTCACTTTACATAAAATATCTCCGATCGCGTGAAGAATACTCCCCAACTTATTTCACTAAAGATCAACCAAGCTAATGCTAACATAACCTCACATTACCGGACATAACCTGACATAACCTAACCTAGCTTAATCTAACCAAACCATTATGATGTTTAATTACCAGGTATAATCAGGTGAAATAAGCATGGGTTCAATCTACAGGAGGCGCCATTTCTCTAATATGCGTGCTCGTGATCACCTTCACACACTATTACCTATACTCTGTCTAACACACCGCAGAACGTGTGTCACCTCTGTCTATGAAGGTGTTTAGACAGCAACATTAAAACTATAATCAGGTTATTTGCTCTTAGAGGCACTTTGAGCCCCATTAAGTACATTTTCAGAATTTCTTTTCAGTTTCTTTCAACTTCGTTTATAATCCATCGTGTAACGTTCACTAAATTGCTTTTCTAAGGTCTGATTTACTTTGTTTTACATTTTTTTCTAATAGTCATATACGTTCTCGTTTTTTTTTTTACTGTAGGGCCTATATTAAACTTGTTATGAAAACGATGTCAAGAGAAGGCCATTAATACTGGTAAAACTATAGTGTACACAGGTCACCGCAGTCCTGCCCACGCTTCACGACACGTTCCAGTTAACAAATACCATCAAAGGTAACTTGAACCCACAAGGTATTCAGGAAATGTACCTGTTGTAAGCCTCTACATTAACCGTTTCATCAAAATTGTGGCGTAACATTAAACAAATATTACTTACTTCAAAAAATTAATAAATGAATAAATGCGTCATGTGTGTTTCTGTGATCAACAAAAGCCCCTTCCCTCAGTTGACACCCAGGTATGACCCACCTGAAGACCACCTCCTCTGGGTTGGCTGCTGCACGACAAATGAGCAGGATGTGGGCGTCCTCTCCGCTTCCTCCGTCCTGGCGGTCGATCTTACACTCCGGCTTGACTGTCGTGATACAAACACACGAGACCATTATATTCATAAGCCATCGTGAAAATGTTAAAGGATTCTATCTACAGTGCTGATTGAGTTGTCAACATTTGCAAGGATTGATGAGTCTTCCTCAATAAAAGACCGTGATAAAACAAGCTTCAGATGTTTCAATAACCGTTTGCTCATGTTCTAAATATTTTATTAAACACAAAATTAACTGATTTTAATTCAGACGTTAAAGACCGGTACGCTTGCTTGTTTTGTAATAACAAAGTTAAATAAGCATCAATGATAATATTTACATTGGATCAAAGTTTTAATTCATGATTTTATTATTTTATCTCTCAAATAGGACATCATAACTTATATATAACTAGTTAGTATTAACTCACACAAGATGTCGAAGGTGGTGGTGGAGGTCATCTTGCCGTGGCGGTTCTGGGCGATACACTCGTAGTCGCCAGCACGGTGCCTCTCGATGGGGTGATCCAGGTTTAGCACGGCGCCCTTAGCCACGGTGTGCTCGCCGTGCAGCCATACATATGTAGCCTCGGGGTAGCTGGAGGCACGACACTCTATCTTCGGAGGCACTTCACCCTCCACTACTTGTATGTAGGAGTCAGACACCAAGATCTCCTCCGGTGGGTCTGTGGCGGAGACGAGACCATCAGCCAGGGTATACATTACCTTATTGTTGATTAAATCACAATGTTTGGTACAGAAGTTTAAGCTCAAAATGTGTGACAAACTTCAACCAAAAAAGTTCCAATTACAAGACAACTTCTCCTAATTGCCTCCCCTTCCCTTGCCTGCTTCCCCTCCCCCTGTCTGCTTTCCACTCCCCCAGCCTACTTCCCACCACCCTGTCTGCTTCCCTTCCCCCTAACTGCTCCCCCTCCCACTACCTGCTTCCCCTACCCTGCCTGCTTTCCCTCCCCTTGCCTGCTTCCCCCTTCTTGCTTCTCCTCTCCCTGCTTGCTTCTGAAATTTGATCTTGACTAATGTTCTCAACTCTGAACTGTTACCACATATTTTTAATCAGTTATTACCTGGTTAACATCTGACCTTTTTACGAAGTTTCATACAAAACTGGTCCTTCAGTTTATATTGCATGTAATTAGATTGTTTACACACAAATTAAGCTTAATGAATAAATCCTCAATCATTTAGTGGGACATTTCCAAGCCTTTTGACTAACACCAGCAAACTTACAGTAGCACGGCCACATACTACATAGCTTTCCTCGCATTCTATTAAATCAAGCTACAGTTTATCCAGAATCCATCGACCAACTAATACAATTAACTCTGATTACAACGTCATCTTCAAGGAAAAGGTAGACTTAATATAAAAAAAAAACGCTCGTGTGAAAGAGGCCTACTGTAAGGCTATATCCCACGTGTGAGCATCCTGTGGCATCGAGCGACCAAGGCGTAGACGCGCGACCTACATTCCAAAGCGACCTGTGTCCTACCTGCCTGCGTCTTGCCAGCATAAACATGACGTCTACGCATCACAGACGTTGGCTGATAGTTTTAGATAATAATGAATTTTTCCAATGTATGGTACGTGCAGAGGTACCCAGGAAAAAAATATCCCATATACCAGAGGAGGATGGAAGTAGCGCTGCGTAGACGGCATGTTTACGCTGACAAGACGCTGGCAGGTGGGACACAGGTCTCTTTAGAAAGTAGGTAGCGCATCTACGCCATGGTCGCCCGATGCCGCAGAATGCTCACACATGGGACATAGCCTTGGGTTATGAATTGCGTATGAGTCTGTGTCCAGACCCTCTGTGTCAATGATGATATTATGGAAAAAGTGTAGCACACTTTACAATGTCAACAGCAGTATCTACCTTTGTTTCAATAACTATATTTAAAATTCTCCATTTACTTGTACAAATTCCAAATACAAACTCTACAACACGCCTTGCACGTGACAAACTGTAATGATAAATTATTTTTTCTTTGTTCAGAGCATTCCTAGGATAGGGTTTCAACAAATATACACAGCGTGGGTAGGCCTCGTCCACAATCAGAATACATTCTGGGGTGCTCGTGAAAATTCTTTGGATCGTGGCGAAGTTCCTTGTAGAGATGGTGAAAGTCGCGTACTTCCATCTTCCTCTGTGATGCGTAGACGGCATGCTTACGCTGGCAAGACGTTGGCAAGTGGGACACAGATTGCTGTGGAAAGTATGTCAAGCGTCTACGCCCTGGTCGCTCGATGCCGCAGGATGCTCGCACATGGGACATAGCCTAAGTCATCGTAATGAAGAGGTTAAGGCAGATAACTTAATGGGTTAATTAACTATACTCACACTCAACCCTGAAGTAGGTGTGAGAGGTGACCCCGGGCCCGGCCATGTTGGAGGTGGAGGTGCAAGTGTAGTTGGCGTTGTCTTGGACCCTGTCCAGCACACCGTTAGGCCAGCGGTCCATTTGCCACGTCAGCACCGACATGGCGCTCTGCAGGTCCCTGTAGGAGAACACACACACTCTTAGATGACTCATTGAGTGGCAAGATACACTAACTGAACCTTAGGTGTTGGTTGTAACACACACATCTGTACCACCCTGGCATGGAAACATGTGTTACCCACCCTGGCAAGTGGACATGTCTATCCCCCTTGGGTTAACACGTGTACTGCCTCTATAAGTAGACAAATGTGTACCGTTCTGTCAGACAAAACACAGGTGTACCATACTGCCAGACACAAGGCAGTAGGTAAAGGCAGAAGGTCACGTAATAACTTAAACAAATAATAGTTTACGTATCCTACAGTAAACACGTGAACACTTACGGACTGAAAGTCTGTGTACATACAATACAATGAACACAAAGCCTTGGATACACAATAATGAAGTGAGGACGGCACTGAACTTGACCTCCTTTACTTCTCCAATTGTAAAGTTAGGTACTCAGTCACAGCTGGGTGGGCTGGAGGTGCCTTGGACGCGAACCAACGACCTTAGGACAAGAGACGAGCGCTGTATCCACTCAGCCACCGCGCCCAAATAGCTATTAATATATGGTAAAACCTGATCTCGTTCAGTTCCAGTAATTCACTTTATTTCTACACACGTTTCAGAAAATTAAATTTTTATAATATAAAGCTCATAGAAGCAGTGTGTAAACATATCATGGGCGGCTCTGGAAGTATTTCAAAATAATTAGTTTCACACAAAACCCATGGAAAAATACTATATTCGGACACACATATGTAATGAAGAGAAAAAAAAGACAAGAAGACATTACACATATTGTGTCAAACATGGACAGTGCGAAAGGGTCAGCAGCAGCACCTACCCGGAGGAGGGATCAGGGGGCATTCGGCTGGTGCTAACTTTGTAGTGGGTGTCGTTGAGCAGCATGAGGTCGTCCTTGAACCATTCGACGGAGCAGAAGGGCGAGCACTCCACCCGACAGGAGAGCGACACCTCCGCCGAGTTCATGAGTGCTCCGTGGTAAGGTGGGAGGCGGTCGATGAACACGGGTGCAGCTGTAGCAAGGGGGAGAGCAATGCACAATTAATCACAGCTAGCTACTTTGTTCATTTATGCCCTGCAAATCGTCAATGTTCCAAGGTACACCCATCTAATTGCTAGTGTTCCAAGGTACACCCACCTAATCGCTAGTGTTCCAAGGTACACCCACCTAATCGCTAGTGTTCCAAGGTACACCCACCTAATCGCTATTGTTCCAAGGTACACCCACCTAATCGCTAGTGTTCCAAGGTACACCCACCTAATCGCTATTATTCCAAGGTACACCCACCTAATCGCTAGTGTTCCAAGGTACACCCACCTAATCGCTAGTGTGTTCCAAGGTACACCCACCTAATCGCTATTGTTCCAAGGTACACCCACCTAATCGCTCGTGTTCCAAGGTACACCCACCTAATCGCTAGAACAAATACAGTAAACCCACTTAAACGACAGTGTTCTACCGTACAACTGCACCCAGGCAATCCCTAGTGTTTTACTATACAGTATACTCTTGTTTTATGACCCAGTAGGTAATTACAGATGGTTCTTCTAGTGAGGGCTGTTCTTGTGAAATGTTTACGAGGGAGGCCATGCTAATTAGGGGAGAGCAAAATGAAATATGAAGCTTCGACGAACAATGTGACTTGTGATAATTACACCTAGGACAGGTAATTACCAGTATTTTTCAGGGACGGTTAATTACAGGTTAAGTCTAGGATCTTAATAAGCTAATTACGGGGTTATAAAGAATGAAATTGCCTGTCTTCATCAACAATTATAATTCAGTGAACACTAAAGGCGCTGAGTAAGGTATGAGATTAGAGGAAATTAAAATTAACTGTATTATTCTCTTGCAAACTGTTTCTCTCACGTTTAGTCAGAATCAAGACCAACATGCAGGCTTTCTCGTCATTCAATCTCTCTCTAACTGCTATGTTCTACTATAGTGTTCTCCTTCCTAAAGGTGACCACAAAATCTCCATCTGATTCACCACCACCGTCACCACCACCACCACCACCATACCCATAAACCACACTAACACATGCTCTCCCACCTAGCACGCACACAGCTGCTTCCTCGATGCACATTCTCTTCCTAGCCAGTACCTTATTCAACCTACCTATCCTTCCCACTTCCTTCTTGGCCTTCCCTTTTCATCCTACACGTCATTTTTCCAACCTCTTGTTATTTATGATCTCTATATACCCACACCATCCGAGCTAACCTTCTAACCCTAATTGATCCATTGTCTGATGATCCTTTCATTTTCAAATCTTCCCGTTCCTCTTATTTGTAAGCCACACTATTCTTCATCTATCACACACTCCTTCGTACGAGCCACAATATTCTCGATGATAACTGCCATGTATCTTCCTAGTTACAATTAACAAACTTATTCTTCAACAGATTTTACAATCAGTTCTTATAACCTTTCCCTGATCACCTAAAAATTAGTCACCCCAGACTATTTCACCTGAAGATTAACCACCCTAACACTAAACTTAACCTACCCCCCCCCCAGGTATTGTCAATGTGGCTAATCTTCAAGTAAGAGGGGGTGTCTTAGCTTCAGTTGATATCGTTTCCCTTTATGCAAGGGTATTATTCCCCTTGGCATACATGACCCATAAATTCTTGTCTGGTATTTCAGCACCTTTTCACCCTCTTTCTGTATCATTTTTCCGACGTTTCCATCTACAACTGATGCCTAACATTCCCAAATTGCTTACAGCCTGTTTCACCTCTTCCCGTTTAACCCCCTTTCTATCGGTTTTACACTTTTTGCTCCTCCCCGTTCCAAAAAAGACAACCTGTCTCTCCTTCACCTGTTATATTCAGCATTTGGTCAAATTATTCTCCCAATCTTTTTCTCGCTTCCTCTTTTTCCCCACATGCTTCCTCTCGGCTTCCTCGTCCTATTCACTTCCTCCCAATATAACGTTCTGTCATATATATATATATATATATATATATATATATATATATATATATATATATATATATATATATATATATATATATATATATATATATATATATATATATATATATATATATATATGGTTTGTGTGTGTGTGTGCGTTAAATGAATGACAGAAAATATGCCGATACTACCAAAGTAAAGGTTTTTAATCTTTACAACGTTAATAGACGGAAAATCATTACACACACACACACACACACACACACACACACACACACACACACACACACACACACACACACTGTAGTTTGAGCTTTTCCCCATCTAGTTATTATATATCTTATTTGTATCACTTATGTTACTTGTATATTATTTGTAATTCGTAACCCATTCCCCAAATATGTAACTGTATATTTTCAGCCTTCTGGCTGCCAAGCTCTTTCAATAAACCGTTAATTATTATTATTATTAAAACACACACATCAATGAATACTCACCCAGAACTTCAATCTTAGCTGTAGCTCTCTCTCCTTCTCCCTCAATGTTGACTGGGACGCAGGTGAAGTTATCTTCGGTCTCGAGAGACACGGGGTTGATAGTCCAGGTGGCCGTAGTTTCATCAGGCACCAGGTGGGACCCGCGGTACCATCTGAAGGTGGTGGCGGCGGGTCGGCCTGCGTCCTCCACGTTGCATGTCAACTCCAGGGAGAGACCCTGATGAAGGAAGGAAAAATTGTGTATAGCAATTGTGTATAAAAGTAAGAATTTTCGAGATGAACTTCTCAGTACAGATGATGTTTTGTGACTCTACAGTAGAGTAACTGTAGAATGTTAAGAACATCAATACTGATTTATTGGCCTCTTGATTAAGAAAAAAAAAAGATGTATCACACGAGAATCCCTCTACTTTTCCAGTAACCACCTGTCAGCCATTTTATAATCTATAATCTCTTTAAGTGAAACCTGGTTCGATACACATTTTAAAACTAAAAGAATTTATTGAAACAAATAAAAAAAAAAGACCTAGAATTTGGGTAAAGAAAATGAGAGAACTTGTGAATGTTACTCAGTGGGAACTGAATTAGTCGTAACGCTACTGATAAAATACAGTTTACCATATATATATATATATATATATATATATATATATATATATATATATATATATATATATATATATATATATGATCTAGGTGGTATATATATATATATATATATATATATATATATATATATATATATATATATATATATATATATATATATATATATATATATATATATATACTGGATCGCCCCAAAAGGCGAAGCAGATAAGATATTTCAAATTTTGAGAAAAAAAGTTATGCAGATATTTTAGGTTGAAAGTTAACATTAAAATTTATAGTAAAGTCCCCTGCATGACCCCAGAATCGAAACCAAGTCTCAATCTCAATAAACAGAAACTTAAGTGGAAACAGGCAAATGTAGTACCCATATTGAGAAGGGGAGACAGAGCATCAGCGTCAAATTACCGGCCGATCAGTTTGACGTCAGTAGTGGGGAAATTTCTTGAAGCAATTATAGCAGATAGCATCCGATCGCATTTAGAGAAAAGCAAATTAATCTACGACTCTCAACATGGGTTTACAAAGGGGAAATCTTGTCTAACAAATCTACTGACGTTTTTTAGGAAAGTTTTCGAGGTAGTAGATAACGACGAAAACTACGATGTTATTTACTTAGACTTTAGCAAAGCATTTGACAGAGTACCGCACCAGAGGCTTCTGAGAAAAGTTAAGGCTCATGGTATCGAGGGGAAAGTTTTAAATTGGATAAAATCTTGGCTCACCGATAGAACGCAGAGGGCCAGCGTAGATGGTGTTAAATCTGAGTGGGGCTGTGTAACCAGTGGGGTTCCCCAGGGGTCAGTATTAGGCTCACTCTTGTTCATAATTTACATAAACGATCTAGATACTGGGATCAGCAGTGACATAAACAAGTTTGCGGATGACACCAAAATAGGGCGGCAAATTAATTCAGGGCAGGATGCAAATGCATTACAGGAGGATCTAAATAAACTGCAGGGGTGGCCTGAAAAATGGCAAATGAAATTCAACACCAGCAAGTGCAGCGTACTTAATATTGGAAGAACAAATACTTATAATGTATACAGCCTGAGCAACATCAACCTAGAGAAGTCGACTTGTGAAAGAGACTTAGGGGTACTTGTAAGCCCGGACCTACGGCTTAGAAAACAGTGCGTTAATGTTCGAAATAAGGCAAACAGAGTATTAGGTTTTATATCTAGAAGTGTAAGTAATAAGAGTGCAGAGGTCTTATTGCAACTATATCTTGCGCTAGTCAGGCCGCACATTGATTATGCGGTTCAGTTCTGGTGCCCTTATTATAGAATGGATATCAATTCACTGGAGTCGGTGTAGCGAAGAATGACGAAAATGATTCCGGGACTTAGAAACCTTCCATATCAAGATAGGTTAAAGATACTAAACTTGCATTCCCCAGAAAGACGACGAGTGCGGGGACATATGATAGAAGTATTTAAGTGGATGAAAGGAATCAATAAAGGGGATATAGATAAAGTTCTTATAATATCCGAGCAGGATAGGACTAGTAGCAACGGATTTAAGTTGGATAAGTTTAGATTTAGGAGGGAGATAGGAAGGAACTGGTTCACAAATAGGGTGGTGGACGAGTGGAACAAGCTTAGCAACTTTGTAGTAAGTGCTGGAACTCTGGTAAGTTTTAATAGGAGGCTAGATAGATTCATGGATGATGGAGAGTGGTAGTAACTCTCGCCAGGAGCTGCCATGCACAGGCCAACCGGCCTATTGCAGACTCCTTATTTCTTATGTTCTTATGTTCTTAAGTTAAAAGAACACGTTTGACAGACCTTAACAACCATTGGTGGCTCGTAGGAAATGGAGGCCTGGCCGGGAGGATAGTGGACGATCAACTCGGCCTCGTTTGACCTGGTGCCCCAGCCAGCATCGTTCATGCCCTCACACGAGTAGTTTCCATGGAAGTCTTTGAAGACGTTTTCAAGGAGTAGCTTGGAGGGATCAATGTTACAAAGCTCCGAGTTGGTGTCATACATGGTCGAGTTGCCGTCACACTCCGGTAGTTCCTAGTGAAGGAGAGGCACACGTGAATGATAAATGAGAATGAATAGAAAGATGAAGAGGCTAAGAGTAACAAGTACTGCTGGGATAAATATAATCAAAAGTGTAATGTTCTCATCAAAATATAAAGTTCACTGCGTTATAAAATAAATATGTACACAATTATACCAATAAGAACACAATATTACAAATAAAAACACTACATAACATCATAATTACATTCTTGGTGGATAAGACACATTGTAAGACCTAACATATAGCCAAGTCCCTCCCACGAGACGGCACACACTCACCTTCAGTAGCTCACCGTCCAGGTACCAGCGGACGCGCACCAAGTACTCTGGGTTGGCTCGCACCACGTCACAGTTAAGAGTGACATTAACTCGGTCCTCCTCGGACACAGGTTCCATCGGGTCCATCACCACCTGCACCAGCGGCCGGTCTGTGCAAGAGGAGGGTAGTGTTAGTGTCTAGATCGGCGCTTTTGCAATACTTTAAAAATATAAGAACATATGAACGTAAGAAATGGAGGAAACTGCAGAGGGCCTATTGGCCCATACTGGGCAGTCCCGTCGTTCATATATCCATCCAACCTATGTTTGAAGCTATCCAGCTAATTTAAAACCAGTGTCACGAGTTCGCTCCTGGTTGGATAGTTTGAGTACCTTTATTATATCACATTTGTTTAGCCTTGACTTACATTTTATACACCTCGATCGTATCGCTCATCACTCTACGTCTCTCGAGGGAGTGCAAGTTAGGATGCTTTAACCTGTCTCTGTCCTCAAGGTTCCTAATGCCCGGGAATAGTCTAGTCTAATCATTCCCCTCTGAATTCTTTCTAGGGTTTCCATATCCATTCTGTAGTAAGATGACCAGAACTGAACTGCGTATCCAAATGAGGTCTCACAAGCGCAATATATAGTTTTCGGATAATCTCGCTAGTCTTGTAACTAACACTCCTTTGTATGAACCCATTTTTTATTGATATCCAAAATAAGCATCACCCTTCATTCTGGTATTGGCTTGTGATTCATTGGACACAAAAGCCTACGATCTCATGAGTTCTGAGTCAAAATGATCACCCACTTGTCCCTCAACAGCCAAGTCGATCTGAGGACGAATGATACAGCTGCTAGGAGATTAATGTTTTGCCTAGCAGTCTCTCCACATACACGCGCACACACACACACACACACACACACATTATATATATATATATATATATATATATATATATATATATATATATATATATATATATATATATATATATATATATATATATATATATATATATATATATATATATATATATATATATATATATATATATATATATATATATATATATATATATATATATATATATATATATATATATATATATATCATCAGTCCATAAAGCAAGCGAACTTCCATACACAAACAATACCTCACTAGTCGGGAATCGAACCTTGGACTCTACGTGTGAACAGGGTGGCAGGGTGTGTGTGTGTGTGTGTAGCCTACAGTACAGTACATGCAGAGTAGGCAAAATGTCATTATAGGAAATAATAAACTTAATGGTACGACTTGGCAACTCGATGGACGTAACTGAATTCTTATTTCGGTTGTTCAGAATCTTCATTGTACTGTAGGATGAATTCAAAAAGGTTGTAACAGATGTCTCCTAATCACGAGCAGATATAATCATATTCATAAAACACCAAAATTAACCTGACAAGAAAAAAATAACTTTTATGTCGCCATCCTCTTTGCTCGATCAATTAAGGTGATGACATCTGATTGTGTAGGCCGTTGTGGGCCTGCTCCGTGACAGTTATGTAATGGTATATACAGTATACGTTGATAGTGAAATTTCGTCTCTATAGTTCTTGGTGTATCACGATACGGAAGGGAAAAAAGTATTTCTTTAATAAGATTGTACAATACAGTTTATGAACGTAAAAATTATTAGTAAATGTTTTGTTATAATAATTTAAGTCTTGAAAATTGCTCTTGAAGCAGCGCTTGGCAACTAAACTTTGTATCCTGCCGTATGTAATA
The DNA here is from genome assembly GCF_018991925.1 of Homarus americanus. Classification (NCBI taxonomy): domain Eukaryota; kingdom Metazoa; phylum Arthropoda; class Malacostraca; order Decapoda; family Nephropidae; genus Homarus; species Homarus americanus. The sequence goes on from NW_024743709.1 coordinate 14,177,919, forward strand.
GATACCAATCAATATTTATATTTTCTTAGTTTATAACAAATCTAACTACTAATTAAGATAAATCAAGTAAATTTGGTAAAACAAAATATATGTTATTTTCCATAATGTACTTTTAATAAGCTACGGTGCAACAACCCGATTGATATAATTATAATTTCGATAAACTGGAAGTATCTGTCATCTTGTAATTACGTTGTAGTCCATAAGATCCTTAAAATGAAAGCACCACTGAGTTGCCTTTTTTACGCAAACTCCTCTTGCCAGCTCTAGTACTGATTTTTATTTTATTGATTTCTGTATTCTTCGTATGGAATAAAAGTCCATTTTTATTCATTTATTTGATAGCTACATTATCTGGCATGATGATGATACATTAACGATATAATTTTTGCTAAACTTCAGTTAAAAATCAAATAGATAATGAAGTGCTCTAGGTTGACTAAAAGTTGCTTCCACTAGGCGTACTGTTAAATCACCAATCCCAAACGACACGTCTGTAGGCGGTGCTTATTTTGGATATCAATAAAAAATAAACTATAGTGTTGGTTCTTCAGTGCTTCCATGGTCAACTTGATACATATATGGCTCTCCGATAATCCTAAAGGTATCCACTTGACGCTTTATTAGTGTTCACAATGTTTACTTGAGGTATATATAAATGAAAAAAAAAAGGTAAAGAACATTTTATAGAGCATATTGTAGTTTCTATCAGCCGTTCAGGAAGTAAGAATCATCATGTCTGCTGTACCTGTAGTCTTTTCAACGAGACACCTCCACTACCACTATCCCCACATCACAACCATCTCAACAACCACCACCCCCACCACACACCATAATGCGTGAAGTCAAGAATCATATGTTCCTAATTTGAAAAGAATAATTATATCATATATTCCAGAAACGATGAGTCCTGTAGATCTGTCAATTGCACATCATGATGTGACATCAGATGTGACCACATCGAGCTGTTGACCAGACACGAATATGAGATATGACATAAATATACTGTACAGTACACACAAAAATAAGTTGAAAATAAATGGGATAAAACCATACTTTATCTCCCTCCACGCTTTACCTAACAACGGATAATTATATTGACTGACTTTAACAACGCGTAAATGTGGACATATTGTATATTTCCAGCAATTTAGCCAAAGGAAAAATTGCCTCGTTATTCAGGTGGGACACCATTACTGTACATACAGTACATTACCTAATGTGATGATGATATAATATGTTAATCCTGGCGCTTATGTAGTGATGATTAAACAAAGCAAAAATCTACTTTAGCTAAAACTTTTATCATGCTTCATTTTTATGCAATGGATGTTAGCTATTTATTGCATTACAAAGTACTGAAATTACTGACCCATTACTGCAAGAATACCAAACAAACAAAAATCGAGCAAGTTTAAGCATTAAGATATTGTAGCTCTTAAATATTGCTAGTTGTGACCATCGAAGTCGGTCTAGCACAGGCAGCGACTTACACTGCACGCTGACAAAGGCGTTGTTTGTGACTTCGGAGGCGCCGACAGAGTTGGAGACCCGGCAGGTGTACTCGCCCATGTCTGCCGCCGAGCTGTTCTTGATGAGGAGAGACGGGTGGTCCACGTTACCGTTGCCGTACTTCTCTGAGGACCCCGCCACGTTCACCTGCCGACCGTCCTGGTACCTGGGGGAGGGGAACACAGTGAATACTTCTCCCACTGCCTTTAAAATTAATTATCTTCGAGCTGAAGAAGTTAGTAGCTTTCGTAGTCTAAACAGGTATTTTCTTCTAGTGATTTTCTTTTAATGGAGTGTTAGATAGCGTCCCCGCACAGGCTTTCTGTCTCTCTTCCTATTCCACGTTTTCCGTGATCCTTCTTTAAAATGAGGTAGGCATTTGTTTCCCGGAGTTAAAACACTTCGTACACCATAGGCGACCAGTCTTCATACTCTAAAAGGATTCAGTTTCAAAACAGATCGTTGGTGATGACGCAACTGGTCGACTTCCTCCCCAAGACAAACACTTTCCCTGACAAGGGTGATTTAAATTGTCAAAAGCTTTTTCTTTTTCATGTGAATGTGACATTCAACACCATAAACAGGACAAGGCGATGCGGCATAACATACACACACCGTGAAATCTTTCTCTTGCGTAAAATGCTTGAGGCATGAATCCGCACCAAGACCAGTTTTCAGGTTTGTGTGTTATCGTAACATGCCATAACTTTCCGAGAACAATAACATTACTTAGATATGTATAAAATGTAAAAAATAATGTTATATAATGATATAAAAGCCCGACAGAATAGTTATATATTAAAAATTAAAATTATATATTTCATGGTGGAATTTATAAAGGTGATGTTATATTAGATGTGAGGTGTAATCCTTTCTTATTCGCGATACACATCTTTACTTTCGACGTTCACTCTACACAGACGCGCTGGTGGTCTGGGTACATCGCCTTATTTACATTTACGGGGACAAAGTTTGAACCTATCTGCTCGAGTTGAATTACTCTCCTCGGGAACTGGTAAAGAGGAGATCACTGCCACTGGGTATAGTCACTGTCACTCGGTGTCACTGTCACACATGGTCAGTGACATCCAGGGTCATTACTAATGGGGGTCACTGTCACATAGTCACTGTCACACAAAATTACAGTGTCCCAGGATTAATATTTTCATTCAGAGTACCCATAAAAGGTTAACATCAAAGGAAAACTGGACAGCGTTACTAAAAGAGTATAATAGAAAAGGTAAACTTCACTAATTTACAGACTTTTTTCTCAAACTAGACAGGTACGACCAGTTCACTTAATTCACTCCAGCACTAAATCTGATTTCCCCGGACCAGTTTGCGCATCACCTTCGGGACTAAAACTGTGGATCACATCAGCTTTGTCTAAGGAAAGTTAGTTTGGTCCACTGTCTGACAGGCTGAGGGACGACACTCAAGCCCCGGGATCCGTGATAACTTTGGTCCAGGGATCACCTGGTGTTTGTGTACCCCTCCTGCCTCCCCTGAATGTAATTTACATCAGTTATTCAGCGTTAGTCTTTTAACAATTTAATAGGGTGGAAGGTTGCACCATGCCTGGAAGGTTCCAACACCTCTCTTATTATTCATCAGTAGATCAAGGTCCGTATACTTCCACTCGTAATTGTGATCTTCGAATTATGTTGTTAAAACATTTTTTTGTTTTTTTTTGGGGTAAGAACATGGTGTATTACATAAAGATATTTATAAATTATTTTATAAAATAATTTATGATCATTATTAATTTTCTATCCATCTCTATTTTTATACTACATTATATGTAAAATAAGTAATGAGAGTGTGACTTACCAGTAGACGTAGGAGAGCTTGGCAGGGTTGGCGCTGTACTGGCAGAAGATGAGTACGTCCATTGACTCGTTCACAGTGACGTTCTCTGGGCTGACCCTCACGATGGGGGCGTCTGGGGGCAACATAAACCTCTTCACCAAATGTTACAGTCATAACAAGAGTACAAGATACATCCTCACCACCATGTGTCACCAAGTTTTACAGTTTTAAGAAGAACACTTATTTTACCCGACAAATCCTCGCCAGTCCTCAATTTTGTTACGTCATCATCAACCATGGTTTAGCACCCTAAAACAATTTCTCATTACTCCCTCTGTGATCTCTACCATTCTTAACAATTTTGTTTTTATTAATTTACAAATTTTTGACGAGAGTTATAACCCCAACTTAATGTATTTATAAACAAATTGACTTACAGGCCAAGCCAGTTTACAGCACCCTGACCTCTCCCCCATCAGGATTAAGGTAACAAAATATAATACATACGATTTATGAGGTAAAAAATCAATATCATTGTGTTATCATGAGGTATAAAATAAGAACAATATAAATACAAGATTTTATGTACAACCATGACATCATAATTATAACCCTCACAAATTCTGTCATATTCACTGTCATACCAGCATCTATAATGGGTGGAGTCGTCTGCAACTGTCAACCCTCTAAGAGTAAGTGAACACCACGCCAGCCAGTTTTATTTTTGTATTCATTACGTGCAAATGTCCACAAAGGTTCATCTACACTACAATATTCTAACTCATATCCATTAACATAGATAATATAGTACTTTTAACCACTTCCAACACCACTGACAAAAGTGACCAATAATAAAACTACAGTTACACGTCACTATCATTAATAGCACCACAGTTACACGTCACTATCATTAATAGCACCACAGTTACACGTCACCATCACTAATAGCACCACAGTTACACGTCACTATCACTAATAGCACGACAGTTACACGTCACTATCACTAATAGCATCACAATTACACGTCACGATCACTAATAACACCACAGTTACACGCCACTATCACTAATAGCACCACAGTTACGCGTCACCATCACTAATAGCACTACAGTTACACGTCACCATCACTAATAGCACCACAGTTACGCGTCACCGTCACTAATAGCACCACAGTTACACGTCAATATCACTAATAGCAACACAGTTACACGTCACCATTACTTAATAGCACCACAGTTAGACGTCACCATCCCTAATAGCACCACAGTTACACGTCACCATCACTCATAGCACCACAGTTACACGTCACTATCATTAATAGCACCACAGTTACACGTCACCATCACTAAAAGCACCACAGTTACACGTCACTATCACCAATAGTAACACAGTTACACGTCACCATCACTAATAGCACCACAGTTACACGTCACCATCACTAATAGCACCACAGTTACACGTCAACATCACTAATAGCAACAGAGTTACACGTCACCATCACTAATAGCACCACAGTTACGTCAGCATCACTAAGAGCACCACAGTTACACGTCACTATCATTAATAGCACCACAGTTACACGTCAGCACTACACAGTTACACGTCACTATCACTAGCAATTACACGTCACCATCACTAATAGCACCACAGTTACACGTCACTATCACTAATAGCACCACAGTTACACGTCACCACAGCACTTACACGTCAGCATCACAATTACACCACAGTTACACGTCACTCACTAATAGCACCACAGTTACACGTAGCACCACAGTTACACGTCACTATCACTAATAGCATCACAATTACACGTCACCATCACTAATAGCACCACAGTTACACGCCACTATCACTAATAGCACCACAGTTACACGTCACCATCACTAATAGCACCACAGTTACACGTCACTATCACTAATAGCACGACAGTTACACGTCACTATCACTAATAGCATCACAATTACACGTCACCATCACTAATAGCACCACAGTTACGCGTCACCGTCACTAATAGCACCACAGTTACACGTCAATATCACTAATAGCAACACAGTTACACGTCACCATCACTAATAGCACCACAGTTACACGCCACTATCACTAATAGCACCACAGTTACACGTCACTATCACTAATAGCACCACAGTTACACGTCACTATCACTAATAGCACCACAAAGTTACCCGCTGTCACCATCACTAAAAGCACCACAGTTACACGTCACTATCACCAATAGTAACACACAGCTACACGTCACCATCACTAATAGCACCACAGTTACACGTCACCATCACTAATAGCACCACAGTTACACGTCAACATCACTACTGAAGTAACAGAGTTACACGTCAAATTTTCATCATCACTAATAGTCTCACAGTTACATCGCCAACATCACTAAGAGCACCACAGTTACACGTCACCATCACTAATAGCACCACTGTTACACGTCACCATCACCATTAATAGCACCACAGTTACACGTCACCATCACTCATAGCACCACAGTTACACGTCACCATCACTAATAGAACCACATTTACACGTCACCATCACTAATAGCACCACAGTTGCACGTCACCATCACTAATAGCACCCTCACAGTTACACGTCAATACCTTCACGAATAGCACCACAGTTACACGTCACCATCACTAATAAAGCACCACAGTTACGCGTCACCGTCACTAATAGCACCACAGTTACACGTCACTATCCCTAATAGCAATTGACAGTTACACGTCACCTTCACTAATAGCACCACACTTTACACGTCACCTTCACTAATAGCACCACAGTTACACGTCACCATCACTAATAGCACCACAGTTACACGTCACCATCACTAATAGCAGCACAGTTACACGTCACCACCACTAATACACAACAGTTACACGTCACCACCACTAATAGCACAACAGTTACACGTTAGCACCACTAATAGAACCACAGTTTCACGTCACCACTACTAATAGCACCACACTTACACGTTACCTCCACTAATAGCACCATAGTTACACGTCACCACCACTAATAGCACCACAGTTACACGTTACCACCACTGATAGCACCATAGTTACACGTCACCACCAATAATAGCACCACAGTTACCTGTAAAAACACCACTAATAGCACCACAGTTACACGTCGCCACCACTAATAGCACCACAGTTACACGTCACCACCACTAATAGCACCACAGTTACACGTCGCCACCACTAATAGCACTACAGTTACACGTCATCACCTCACTTACAGTGAACGTCGAGGCTGACCATACTGTCCATGGGCTCCTGGTTCCTGTTCTCAAGCACCACGTTCGAGGCCTTGCACGAGAAGCTCTGCCCGTTCTCGAATCGTGTGGCTTCGAATTTCAGGCGACTCCTAGTCTCGTACGTGTCGTCAGGCTGGTATGGGGGACACAAGGTCAGGTGAATCGCTTGTCCAGAATGAGAAGGTCAATGTTAATTACACACTGGAAATCGCAGTCCTGGTAGTTAAGACATAAAAGGAAACCAGGTCAGTTGAGCACTGAACACAAGGCCAACTGTACAATAACTTACTGGGACTAGTAAAGTAAAACTTATCGGAAGGGTTTAATGATGTGAGCCATGAAGGAGAACTACAATATGTGGACGACGTCCCTTACTGTATAATAATTCTGTAAATATTTAGTAATTTGATGTTTGTTGGCAGTTGAGTAAAGATTTCCACACAATTTCTGAATGTATTCTATATTTAATGATATGGGAGTTTACTGGGGGATTACCCTGTTAGGTCACTGTAGAATAGAGCTATAACCCCCAATAGTGTGTCCCCAGACTTGGCGCCCTGACAACTCGAGAGCGTCAGCCGCGAGGGCGTCACTTATCACAGGCGGGATGAGATGGGGGAGTTATAATCCCCCCCCCCCCTTTATTGTCTGTTCTGGTGTCTATTGTACAGTGTGGCCCAATAATGCGACCCAACCGCTGGAAAATGTTCAGTTAACCTGCGGGAAACCGAATACAGCTTCACTGATAATCTGGGCTCACACACATGGCCTACATATCTCTTTTCTAAAATCATATGTATCATGGCCGGGCGTACATAGTAAAACCAGTTCTACTACAAGTTTCTTTCAGTAAATTGTTGGTTGTTTTCTATGAGCACACACTTGATATTCTAATAAAACGACGAGCTCTTAGCGAAATTTCTCGTCCACTGTACTGCTGAACTCACAACAGAATGAAAGTCAAGATTTTGAATAGTTAATACCCTTCACCCATACAAGCCTTAATCTAAGGAAGTAAAACAAAATAATCGAGTGTACAAACAAAAAGATAATACGTCAATCCAAATAAAAAATAATCAATTCAATATACTGTAACATGTGCAGATAGGAGTTAGTATCGCCATGGTCTGGAGTGGAGTGCACGTGTTGAACTGGAGTACACATGTTAGTCAACTTTACTTAACAAGCTTACACAACCTGATGATATATTCCCTAGCGTAAAACACTTATGGAAAGTGGTTCACGTTTTGCTGGCCAGCCACCATCAAGTTATGCGACGTGTTAGTGAGTAAAAAAGGAGCAAACACACACACACACACACACACACACACACACACACACACACACACACACACACACAGTGACTACTTTCACCTCTGCCACTATGACGTCACTGCTGCCACTCCTGGCCACTAATTCATGGTAAACATTCTGCTGTATGACAGCAACAAAGCGATGTGTAGCTACAATATATTTGATTGATGGATTACAGCCGAGGAGATTCGTGACGTCACAGTAGCCGTGGCCCGTGCAAGTGCCGTGAATGAAAAGATTGGAGGTGAGAAAATACACTGGTGAAGGTTCGTCTTAAGACCACGTCACGCACTACGAGGCATCACAGTATAGTTAACGTACTAAGAGGGAGATATAAAGATGACATACAATAAGGAAAACAAATTGTAGAGAGACACAAGAGACAGATTAAAAACAGGCGATTGTAAGACATACTGTATGCCATGAAATGAAGCACGAGAAAGAGCAGACGGCAACAAGAGAAGATAACTATTTCTCCCCCGATTTTTGCTTTTGTAATGCGTGACGTGATCAGCCCAGCAGCAAGACACACGCCAGTGACACAAGAGTTAATCACTCAACCCTCACACCACCCTACCACCACAACACAACGACAGATGATGCTCAAACTTACGAGACGGATCTTGCCCGAGTCCTCCTGGGGATGCAGCAGAGCCAGGCAGCGACAGCAGGGAAGCAAGACAATAATTATTGGTCTCGTGGTTCAATGATTCGGTAGCGGGCAGGGTGGGGGGGGGGGGCACCCAAGTTAGACTAACATAAAAAAAATAATTACCGCGCGTGAAAGTACATTACTACATTACCAGTAAACACTTTCATGCTACTGACGATATTAATGGGGAATTTAACCGATCGTTTGCAATGTGTGGTAGAAGATAATTATTTCATGCGATGTTAAATTTTGTGGATATATATAATTCACAGTTATGAATTTCATGCTACTGCTAAAATTACTTTTTGTACAGTACTCTTCTTCTGAAACTTAAGATTTGTTTTTTTAAATTATGACCGAGTAAAACTTAAGTCTATACAGATTTCATTTATCAATAAATATGTATATCTCTTTGTTTATGTGTGTATATATGAATAAATAAATAAAAAAGTGGTATAACGTTAACCTCGCCCTCGTTATGGACGACGCTTCTTGACCATCACCACCTGGTCTGAACACACACTCTCTCACTCTTACACATTCATACAAAACATAAATAAATCAAACGAAAGAAAATAAATAAAAGCGCCTTCCGTGCCGAGGGTAGATGATAAAAAAATTACCGAATTAAGAAATTGTATATAGTATTATAATTAAATGTATGTAACGATAGAGAGGTGTACTGATTTACCTTCTGAATGATAATGTCACTTACTGAATGACGAAATAAAACACTGAATTAGAGACTAACAACTTATAAAGGCCTCCTCCATATATTTTGTGCTATCAAAATACAAGGTGATGGGGGAGGAGGAGGAGGAAGTAACAGGGAGAACGAGATCCTCCCTTACCTCCCTCCACATTAATTAATATACACCTACAGCTGATCCTTCCTCTTGCACGTGCTCCATTTCTTCTCAGGTTAAAACAATCGATTCTTAGGATAGTCAAATTGATGATATTCGTGTGTTTGCGTCAGGTTCGCTTGTTTTTTGAGAGGACCAGAGGTTAAAAAAATAAATACCGTAATTGGTCGATTTATGGTTCCTCCCTTCACCACCCTTCTTTTCTCTCGCAAGTGTCAAGCTCGAGGTCCATGTATGATATAATAAGTAGTATAAAGAGGATTTAAACAGGCGAGCTTGAGATTTATCCATCCTTAACTCCCCATAAGATCGCATTTGAAAGCTTGTCGCAATGCATTTCCTCAACCTTAGTCATATTAAGCTTCACAGCGGTGGAAAACCTTTTCTACAGTAACTTTTGAAATGACTTCACTTTCTGTACTTATAGTCAAGAAAGTTTACCACTTCTCAGAACAGTGAATGGATACACAAAGCCACACGAAAAAAGTTCACCAGAAAAAAAGTCACAATGAAGTAGTATAATAAAACTGGGAGTTAGTTTTCTATGAGTGTTTTTTTCTCTTCAGCTCAGCACACAGAAGTTTTAGGAGTCGCAGTTATTCAGAAACTTTGGTTTGTGTGTAAAACTTGCAATTACGCATTTTTTACCCGTCCCGCGCGGCGTGTTTAGTAAATAGTGCACATTCACTTTTTAGCAGCTATTTCTTAACAGCAGCGATGTATTCTCAAACCACCGGTGTTAATAACCGTTACAGTTTATCCTCCGGAACTTTAGGTTATTGAACACTTAACCCTTTCCTGCTGATTGTCGCACGTTAGAATTATATTCTGGCCGCCGTCAGACGATTTTATTCAAAATAGAGTAACCTCCAGGAGCCAAAGGGTTAATAATGAACTCAAATAAAGAATTAAGAGGGCAGCTTATAATCTACCCTCTTAATTCTTTACTTGTGGAATTATGCACATTTAATTCTCCAGTTGGTTTATTTTCTACATGCCGGTTTATCAGTTTCATCTCCACTTTGCACACACACATCCCCCGCGGCCGCTTCTCCACAATAATCTTACAGTCGACATGATTTCACGATTAAAACATAAGTGGCTTTCAGCACCACATATTCAGCACACAGTGTTACTTGTCGACCAACAAAGCTACAATACAAACTCCGCAGCAGCGCCTTTTACCATAAATCTATCGTAATCAAAACTAGCACGGCATCAAGCTTCAATTCCGGGGATTTGAAACCATTTGGTGAGACGCAATGCCACATCAAATGGCATCTCAAACTTTACAAAACTTCGATTGTAACCCCAACACTTCACCAAAGAACACTCCACAGCAGAGAAAATAATGACTGTGATAATGCTTTCAGTCGTGACATATAGTTCACTTTTCGAATAAAGATGTGAATTATTCAAGTGGATAATTATTCTTCACCCAACAAGTGGAAGTCGGAGACACCTCATATGTGTTTGGTGTGGTGAAGCCGGAGGCCCACATACGTGTTTGGTGTGGTAAAGTCGAAGACCCTCATATGTTTTGGTGTGGTAAGTCTCACTTCTGTAACTTTGATGAGTTGTGTTTTTCTCACCTAAATGGAACTTCATTACCAACTACTTCCTCCTCCTCCTCCTTCTCCTCTTCCTCTATATTCTCCATCTCATTTTCCTCTCCTCTACATTCTCCTCCTTTTAGCCTGCTCTCCAACGCACAGAAACATACATACCTGGACGTTGACGAGCGTAGGGGCGTCCTGGACAGGTACGGAGCCATTAAGCCAGGTGATGATGGCGGCCGGCCTCGCTCCCTTCACCACACATGACAGCGTTACCTGGTCCCCCTCGTACGTCGCTGACTCCGCCCCGGTCACTGTCACGCTCAGCGGCGGCACTGTAGTGGTGTGGCACAAGATACAGTGTGAGGTAGGGCATGGGTTATGGTGTGGGGCAGGATACAGAACATGATATAGGCATAGAGCAGGGGCCGTGTTGTGGGTGGGGCGGGGTAGGACAAGGGTAAAGGAATGAGAGCAAGGCAGAGGTCACGGTTAGGGGAGGGTAAGGGTCAAGATAAGAGGGCATTGATCACGGTGTGGGGCAGGGTATGGGTCACAGTGTAACGCAAGGCAGGGATCGTGGTATGGGGCAGGACAAAGATAAAAGAATGAGAGCAAAGCAGAGGTCACGGGGTCAAGGAAGGGGAGCAGGCATCAAGGTAGGGGAGCAGGGGTCACGGTGTGGGGCAGGGAAGGGGTCATGGTAAGGGGCAGGGCAGAGGTCAGGGTGTGGGGCAGGACATGGGTCATGATGTGGGAAGGGCAGGGGTCACGGTGTGGGGCAGGGCAGGAGTCACGGTGTGGGGCAGGACATGGGTCATGATGTGGGGCAGGGTAGGGGTCACGGTGTGGGGCAGGGTAGGGGTCACAAAGTAAGGCAAGGCAGGGGTCGTAGTATGGGGCAGAACATGGGTCATGATGTGGGAAGGGCAGGGGTCACGGTGTGGGGGCAGGGCAGGGTCGTGGTATGGGGCAGGACAGAGATAAAAGAATGAGAGCAAAGCAGAGGTCACGGGGTCAAGGAAGGGAGCAGGGATCAAGGTAGGGGAGCAGGGGTCACGGTGTGGGGCAGGAAGGGGTCATGGTAAGGGGCAGGGCAGAGGTCAGGTGTGGGGCAGGACATGGGTCATGATGTGGGAAGGGCAGGGGTCACGGTGTGGGGCAGGACAGGAGTCACGGTGTGGGGGACATGGGTCATGATGTGGGGCAGGGTAGGGGTCACGGTGTGTGGGGCAGGGTAGGGGTCACAAAGTAAGGCAAGGCAGGGTCGTAGTATGGGGCAGAACATGGGTCATGATTTGGGGAAGGGCAGGGGTCACGGTGTGGGGCAGGGCAAGGGTCACAGTATGGGGCAGAACATGGGTCATGATTTGGGGAAGGGCAGGGGTCACGGTGTGGGGCAGGGCAAGGGTCACAGTATGGGGCAGAACATGGGTCATGATGGTGGGAAGGGCAGGGGTCACGGTGTGGGGCAGGACAGGGGTCAAGGTGTGAGGCAGAACATGGGTCAAGATGTGGGGAAGGGCAGGGATCACGCTGTGGGCAGGGCAGGGTCACGCTGTGGGGCAGGGCAGGGGTCACGTGTGGGGCAGGACATGGGTCATGATGTGGGGCAGGGCAGGGGTCATGATGTGGGGCAGGGCAGGGTCATGGTGGGACAGGGCAGGGGTCATGGTGTGGGGCAGGACAGGGGTTACGGTGTGGGGCAAGTAAGGGGTTACAGTGTGGGGCAAGGCAGGGGTCACAGTGCTGGGCAGGGCAGGGGTTACGGTGTAGGGCAGGTAGGGGTCGCGATGTGACACAAGGCGGGGGTCACGGTGTGGGGCAGGGCAGGGGTTACGGTGTGGGGGGGGGTCATGTCCGGGGAATGGCAGGGGTCAAGGTAAGGGACAGGGCAGGGGTCATGGTGTGGGGCAGCAGGGTCACGGTGTAGGCAGGGTCATGGGTGGGGCAGGGTAGGGTCATGGTCTGGGGCAGGGCAGGGATCAAGGTAAAGAGCGTAGGCCAGGGGTCAAGGTAAAAGGGCAGCAGGGGTCAAGGGTCAAGGTAAGGGGTCAAGGCAGGAGACAAAGTAAGGGGGGCAGGGCAGAGATTATGGTAAGGGGGCAGGGCAGAGATTAAGGTAGGGGGGGCAGGGCAGGGGTCAAGGTAAGGGGGTAGGGCAGGGGTCAAGGTAAGGGGGCAGGGCAGGGCTCAAGGGTCAAGGTAAGGGGTCAGGGCAAGTGTCAAGCTATGGTGACTGTCAGAAATAGTGTTGTAAGGAAGTGTCGTGATGTAATTATCTAATGTTTAGCTTACTCAACGGAGGTGCTGGTAGTGAGGGAACAAACACATGCTGTGGAGAGGCTGCAGTAAATGGTCAGTTAATGTGGGCCAAACTATAGCCCTGATGGTGAAGAGGCTGAGAACTGGCAGGGGAAGACTAATGCAAGGCTGCTTCCCTGTTCACCACAAGGGCTAGCCAGCGGCGGTAGCTGAAAGCGAGAGGAAGCAAGCAGTGCTTGAACCTTAACACTAACATAATGCCGCCACACTTGATGCATTACACGCACGCACGCATGCACGCACCACCTTACTTAGGGGGCACCAGGAAGAGAACGTCAAGTATTGGGCCAATATTATATACCGTTGTGGACACTTATGCAAATAGCCAGTGTAATGAACGCTGGGAATAACGACGCCGAAAATGTGAAATAGGCATGTAGCTAAAGGATGCATATCGGTTTATTAGACGATGAAGAGTAGATGGGTAAATTGTGTATAAATGTTGACCTCAAGGGCAAAAAATTAAGGGATAATCTGATAAACTAAAAACATTTGAACAGCGGAGGAAAAAATGTTTGTGTTATAGGAATGCTAAGTAGTGTTTTATGTACCAGTATACATTACAGTATAATTATCAGAGCTCATTAGATAACTATGTTTTATCTACCTATTTAGCAAGTTTTTTCTTCAAATAATAACATTCTAAGTGTCTAATGCTGAATTATACTTACCGTGCATAATGATAAATCCTAACTAATTCACCGGAAATTGTACCTTAAGATAAATTATAAATATTTGTTAATTATTATATAAGAACTCAGTTACATATCAGATAATAAGTGAGGAATACTGACCATTGAGGTCGACAGTGACGGAGGCGGTGAATGGTGAGGTTAAGGCAGCGTTGTCGGCCTCACAGGTGAGGTTGGTGCCCAGATCAGCCCGGGTGAGGGGCACGTGGAGGACGTTCCTGCCTATGCCCGTCCCGTCTTGTTCCAAGATGCCGGAATATTCCCCTGCGAGAGCAAGGAGAGGAGGACGGTCAGTTATGTGCTGGCTGAGATCAATGAAGCAGCAGCGTTTATAAAGGTGCACACAGAGGGTCCCATAACTAAAGAACATTTGTTTTTTTTTATATGAAGTCTTGATATTGATATTATAACTTAATGTTTAAAATTTAAAAAAAAATGTTTTAAAGAAATACAAGTTAAAAAATCAAACAAATATTGAATAAAATATTACCGAGTTATTTCAACTTTAATTTTAAAAATGTTTAGTAATAATTTGTCTTTGTCTGAGGTCAGCATATGACACCAGCTGTATTTCTGACCCTTCGTATTCAGGCTTCACCCGCGTTTTATGAGAGAATTTGCATTTAATTGAGTTTTCTCTCAACGTTAATATCTACGTTTTCTTACTCTCACCTCTCACCACCACCGAGAGAACCTTATTGCATGCTATCCTGATTAGCTTATAAAAAAAAAAATATATATATATATATATATATATATATATATATATATATATATATATATATATATATATATATATATATATATATATATATATATATATATATATATATATCCCTGTGTGATAAAATCACACAGCGAAAAGGGAAACAATGGAGCACCTTAGCTTTCGTCTTTATTCAAGACATCTTCAGAGGCAACTGAATTACATGGACGGAGATGCTTAAGTACACAGGGTAACCTTACTAAACATGAGGTCAGGTCATAGGGTCATGACCTCAGGTCATTTTTTCAGGAAATTCTTCGAGGTAGTAAATAAGGGCGAAAATTACGATGTTATTTACTTAGACTTTAGCAAAGCGTTTGACAGAGTACCGCATCAGAGGCTTCTGAAATAAGTTAAGGTTCATGGTATCGAGGGGAAAGTTTTAAGTTGGATAAAATCATGGCTCACCGATAGAACACAGAGGGTCAGCGTAGATGGTGTTAAATCTGAGTGGGGTTGTGTAACCAGTGGGGTTCCCCAGGGGTCAGTACTGGGCCCACTCTTGTTCATAATCTGCATAAACGATCTAGATACTGGGATCAGCAGTGACATAAGCAAGTTTGCGGATGATACCAAAATAGGGCGGCAGATTAATTCAGGGCACAATGCAAATGCACTACAGGAGGATTTAAATAAACTGCAGGAGTGGTAAGAAAAATGGCAAATGAAATTCAACACCAGCAAGTGCAGTGTACTTAATATTGGAAGAACAAATACTGTCAATGTATACAACCTTAACAACATCAACCTAGAGAAGTCGACTTGTGAAAGAGACTTAGGGGTACTTGTACGCCCGGACCTACGGCCTCGAAAACAGTGCGTTAATGTTCGAAATAAGCCAAACAGAATATTAGGTTTTATATCTATAAGTGTAAGCAATAAGAGTGCAGAGGTCTTATTGCAACTATATCTTGCGCTAGTCAAGCCG
Source organism: Homarus americanus (assembly GCF_018991925.1). Lineage (NCBI taxonomy): Eukaryota > Metazoa > Arthropoda > Malacostraca > Decapoda > Nephropidae > Homarus > Homarus americanus. Next base: position 14,193,616 of record NW_024743709.1, read on the forward strand.
CACCTCGACTATGCGGTTCAGTTCTGGTGCCCTGATTATAGAATGGATATCAATTCACTAGAGTCGGTGCAGCGAAGAATGACGAAAATGATTCCGGGACATAGAAACCTTCCATGTCAAGATAAGTTAAAGAAACTAAACTTACATTCCATAGAAAGACGAAGAGTGCGGGGAGATATGATAGAAGTATTTAAGTGGGTGAAAGGAATCAATAAAGGCGATATAGATAAAGTTCTTATAATATCCGAGCAAGATAGGACTCGTAGCAACGGATATAAGTTGGATAAGTTTAGGTTTAGGAGGGAGATAGGAAGGAACTGGTTCACAAATAGGGTGGTGGACGAGTTCAACAGGCTTAGCAACTTTGTAGTAAGTGCTGGAATGCTGGAAAGCTTTAAAAGGAGGCTAGATAGATTTATGGATGATGGAGAGTGGTAGTAACTCTCGACAGGAGCTGCCATGCACAGGCCAACCGGCCTATTGCAGACTCCTTATTTTCTTATGCTCTTATGTTCTTAACACCAGAGCCAGCCTCAATATTAGCGCAACTCACACTGAGAATTTTTCAGTAATAGGTCATGGGGCCAGTGTAATTAAATGTACATACACACCAGTCCTGTTTGTTTAACCACCTTTATGGAAGAAGTGAACGTCCAAATGCACTACAATTATCGACAGTGTCAGGCATCCTACTGATATCAATGGGACTCTAAACAACCACAAGCAAATCACTTTTAGGTGGAACTGTATACTGACAAGGCCCACTCCTCACAGGCCTAACAAGTAACAGGTCTACAGGTGATAGCAGCTTCAACGGGATACATTTTTCTAACCTCTGAAGAGAGTTACAGTGTCTACGACTTACTACAAGTTACGGCATCTACCTACGTCTACAAGCGTTCACGTTTACATCTACACTGGGTCTAAAAGCTCCAGACAGCTTCTACCTGATTCATCACGACTGAGTTCCTGAGTAAGACATATCGTCAGTTAAGTGCTCAATACAGTGATTAATATTAGTGAAGCCCAGTGTAAAGTTCCAAACTTCTATTACAGCAGGGAAATTCCACTACTTCATCCGTGATATAGTCACTAACGTATGAACACGTCATTAAACAACTTCAAGATTTGTCGTCTACGCCAAGAATCACCTTCCTCATAGACCATGATTCACAACATTCGCCGACCCCAAGGGAGAAGAATTACGCTTTTCTCCACGACATCAGCTGATCGCCCAGGAGGAGCACCACATGCTTCCTCACCTCCTCGCGGCCTTGAAACAGCTGGGGGCACCACACACCCGCGACGGGAGAGTAGACTTCTTCCTCCTTCGCACAGCTGGGAGCAGAGAATCAACCTCGTCACTCACCCATTGAGTTCTGACCTCACTAGAGGAAAGTTCACGGCAGGCTTAGCTCCTGTGGATTGATTGTCAGTAATGGCTAGTGCTACTTGTGAACAGGGCTGTGCCCTTCAGAGGGCCAAGGAAGAAATCTTGAAATTAAAGGAAGTCATGGCGAAGATAAAGGAAGAAACGAGACAAGGAAAGCCTGTGTCTTACGAAGACTCAGGCGAAATGAAGGTTGTGAGGAGAGGAACGACAAAGCTGGTCGTGAAAAAACACACCAAGGGTACGACAACAACAGCTTAGTGTACCAACTCTTTCAGTCCTTTGATAGACGAATTGGACGTTAGCATAGTCAGGGACAAGGATGACAAGGAAAGTACGAAAACTTAATTGTTGGCGATTCCCAGGTACAGGATAAAAATGAAAATAGGGTGAGGGCGTGTTTGCCAGGAGCTGGGGTGGGGGGTATAGTTGACAGGATGGACAATATCTTGTCTGGTAAGGGGAACAAACCCATTATCTGCCTCAGTGCAGGAAGATATGACATTGGCCGTTGTAGGAGTGAGGAGATTCTTGATGAGTTCAAGACAGCTATAGAACGTATTAGGTCGAATGGAGGGATCCCTATCATATGTGGTGTCCTACCTTGAAGGAAAGTTGGCAATGAATGGTTGTCAAGGGCAGTTGGTGTTAACGGCCATCTTGACAGATATTGCAAGTCAATATCAATCCCATTCATTGACAACTGGGACTCCTTTTACGGCAGAAGGGACCTTTATGCTAGGGATGGGGTGCATCTGTCTAGGGTTGGGGTGGCTACCCTGGCTGGCTCTCTCGACAGGGCGGTTCAAAAGATATGGAAGTCTTTAAGCTGCTTGGAGAACGTATGAGCAAGGGAGTGGAGGAGACTGCAGTAGGAGCGGGTAAACAAAGTGAAAGGTTACAGCGAAATAGTGCTAGGAATGATGACGAAACTAAATTAGGCAGGGAGTTACAATCTAAACGCGACAGAGAGAGGACTCAGAACACGACTAACTTAAATATCTACTATGCAAGCAGTAGAAGTATGAGTAACAAAATGGGTGAAATCAGGGCATTAGTATGTACCGAAAAAATCGATATAATGGCATTCACCGAAACATGGATAAACCTAGACTCACATGAGTTACCTGTCGAATACCAAATTGCAGGTTCCAAATTATTCCATACCGATAGGCAGACTAGGAAAGGAGGCGGAGTAACAATCTATGTCAGGGATAATCTGCAGTGTGAAATAAATAAGGAAATAAAAACTGAGCGGAATACAGAAACAATTTGGATAAAATTAATCGATGGTAGTGAAAATTTATCACAGGAGTAATATATAGACCTCCTAATCTTGATAGACTTAATGAGCGACTTATTTGGGATGAAATGCGCAGGGCTTCCATTGGATTGACCTTAAGGGTAACTCAGAATAAGAGGATTTTCTTGAAACAATCCAGGACTGTTTCCGAAGCCAACATATAATCGAACCTACCTGGGGTAATAATATACTCGATTTAGTTCTGTCAAACAGAGAAAACCTCATTAGTAATGGCGAGGTAGGGAACAAAGTTGCTAACAGCGATCACAAAATATAAGATTCCAGTTAGAATTTCAGGGCAGCCTCAAGGAAAATTCCACTAAAATCCGAGATTTTAGAAAGGAAAACTTTGATAGTTTGAAGAGGCAGCTGAGAAAAGGGGTATCATGCTTGGGGGTGAATTACATGACCTAAAATGAGGTGACCTCACGCAATGTATCCACAGACGGCGACCTCACCTTACCTGGAGACCTCACGGTTCAGGATGACCTGATCACAAGATTTGAGGTTGACGAGTTCCACAAAAATTTAAATAATGAGTTACTTAATGCACAAAGGCAGAACATACCATACAGAAAACTCAGATCAAACACCAATTACCCTAAATGGATAAATAATTATTTAAAGAATATTATTGGACAAAGGAAGGCTATAGGTAGGAGAATAAATCGTGGTGAAGTTTACCTCTGAGATTTTTATAAGGTATTGGCCGGTAGGGTTAAGACCGAGATAAGAAAAGCAAAGAGGAATAATGAACTGAAGGTAGCAAGGAAAGCAAAGTCAAACCCCAAGAGTTTCTACCAAATGTATCAAACTAAAACAAGAGAAAAGATTGGACCAATACAGTCAGATACCGGAGAGCTAACTGATAACGATGGAGAAATGAGCACTAATCTGAATAAATATTTTTCAACAGTTTTCACCACCGAAAATTTAAACATGATACCAGAGGCACCGACTCTATACAGAGATAGTGAAGAAAATAAATTAAGCGACATAGTAGTGACTAGTAACGATGTTAGTAAGCAAATAGACAAACTAAAGCCTCATAAGTCACCAGATCCCGATGAGATATTTGCCAGGGTATTAAAGGAATGTAAGGAAGAGCTTAGTATGCCATTTTCAAAGTTGTTAACGTGTCCTTAAAAACGGGTGTAGTACCAGAATCCTGGAGGATAGCGAATGTAATACCGATTTTCAAGAAGGGAGATAGATCACTATCCTCTAACTACCGTCCAATCAGTCTACCATCAATTGTAGGCAAATTACTGGAAGCAATCATTTCAAACTCTATTCGAAATCACCTGGAGAAGCACAGGTTGATCAATGATTCCCAGCATGGCTCCACAAGCGGTCGTTCATGTCTAACTAATCAATTAACCTTCTTTTCATCTGTTTTCGAATTAGTGGACGAGGGGCACAATTATGATGAGGTATATCTCCAAAACATCCTTGGACCTCATTATTCACCAGTTTCCACAGCCCTACATGGCTACAAACACCACACCTTCTCCTATTGCTCCCCCTGCATATAGTGACAGGAGTAGAAGGAAGAGAGGTCTTCTAAATTTCTTGGTATACATTCATAAATCATTGTTAGGAGTAGCCACAGAAGATGACTTAGCCCAGTTGCGGAAACAGATTACTGTACTTAAGCAACAGGCCGACCAGAATTCTGCATTTCTGTTCAGCCAATCTCATCTGTTAGCTAATCTTGGTAGGAAGCTAGATGAGATCACGAAGACTATCAATCAGTTGGTGAATAAGGATAGCCTTTCAGTTCCTTACAAGAGCAATTCATCATAACCACTATGATACACTCTTTGTCAAGTCAAGTAGAGTATTGTTGTAATTATTTTCTTTCCTTAGTCACCAACCTGAAATTATTACAGCCTTCTCTCTGTTTCTGTCACACCCGATCAAATTATATTGAATCTGCCATTCGTGGATAAGCATGAGTTCCAAAAATTTGACAATATACCCTTCCCTAGTATATAGAATGGTCAAGCTGTAATAATAATTAAAGTTTCCACATCTATCCTGCTGTCTAGAGATAGATCCCTCATGGCGACTCCACCTCCGTCAGCATATGCTACATGCCTGAAGGAGTCAAGTAATCTTATTTGTTATTCAACACGAATTAATGTAGCCAGGTCTTATTCAAATTGTGAGATGGACTTAGTCAATAACAGGACAAATTTAGAGTCATGTAGTTTTGTTAACAGACACTTTGACAGTGTATTTTAGAAGATATCCAGGGTAATGTTTATTTGTATTTCCCACAGGAACTGCCCGTTGTAGTGATCTACCCTGATGAATCGCCTAGAAGCTTCACTGTGGGACGAGGACGTTATAAGTTACCACGGCAATGCTCATTGTCTTCGAGCCTGCTCACCATATGGGGAACTACACGCCATGACGCATCGTCCATCCTCAGGAAACCTATCGCCTCTCACCCATTGGACCTTCAGAAAATACACCGAAGTGAAGTGATCACAAACATTACAGTGTTGAAGGACAAATCAATGGATACCGATAGTGATGATGATGCAGCCTTGTGGCACCCACTGACATTTGTGACAGACGATACTCATCCCACAGTGACTTCAGCCCTGGTGGTGTTCGCTGTGATTACCACTATAATAATTATATTTTCCGTAGCCTTCTATGTAAAGAAGCAACTTTGTAAATCAGCTTTAGGTAAATCTGCTATACAGGCAGCTGTCCCCAATATTATTCAACACGCAGCCTAACGCAGTACATAGTGGTAATCATTTGAGATCATCACCAAGGTAGGCATTTAGCAATACCCATGTGATAGGACTCTTTCTTTTATTTTAGTCACGGTGACACGATGTGGCCGAGCAATCTGTAACAAAGTATAATTTACATACTGTATAATTTAGAGTAAGTAATTAACAATTTACAACCATGGATGTATAATTATGAACATTCATTATTCAATGACCTGTAGAGGGTAAAGGTTGTTCATAGGTTTTAGCGCTTGGCGTGAGACTAAAACATCCCACAGACGTTTTGTCTTGTCCGAGTGTCGATGAATCATGCAACTCTCCCACTGAGTAGTAGGTAATTCTTTAAACACTAATTAGATTGCTCATATGTGGTAAATGGATACTTTACTTCACACTTGTAATACGTCTAGTATGTTAGATAGTTATAGAAGTAATATATAGATAATGGCACCGCCAGTCGAGAGTGATTCACGGGTCAACGGGATCATTTACCAGCCGGTTATTTATACACGCAATGTAAACACTGCTGACTGTTGTTCGGCTTGACTTTCCACGGAGGTGACTACTTCCTCCATCGAGAACCTTCTAGATAATAGAAGCTTGACTCATAGATCGCCCTGGTGGCGAGTGCAGGAATTATTCTATACGGGCGTGGCATAACCAAGCCCCTTTCGTAGTCTTGAGCTGGACCCCTTAGAGTAAAGATCTACACCTGAACTACCTCAGTACAAGCTCGCCTAACACCAGAGCCTGCTTCAGTACTAGCGCGACTCACACCAAGAACTCTTCAGTAATAGATCAAGGGGGCAGTCTAATTAACTGTACAGTATTTAGAGTTGTATATATCACACTGTACATATGAACCAGTCTTGTGTTTGTTTAACCACCTTTATGGAAGAAGTGAATGTGCAAATGGATTACAATTATCGACTGTCTCAGGCATCCTATTGATGTCAACGGGACTCTAAACAACTACAAGTAAATTACTTTTAAGTGGGACAGTATACTGACAAGTCCCACTCTTCACAGGCCTTACAAGTAACAGGTCTACATACATGTCTAACCCGTGTTGTGTGTGTACTGTATATGTCTGTCCCCGTGTTGTGTTTGTACAGTCAGCCAAAGAAGCAACGACCCCACCCTGAATCTCGTACTCATAATTTTCCCCGGCAATATTTGGGAAAGTAAGGTTGTATGTAATGGTGAATGTGATTGGTGGATCTATTTTTGGCTGTATCCAAAAGTAGCATTTTTATAATAAACTATTCATAGTTATTTAAGATAATGAGAAGTTTCCAAATGATCGTATATTTGCTTAAATAATGAAGAAATTATATTAATGAATTGGCAACTCAACTACAACGAGGGCTGCCACAAGATTATCAGATCAAATTTTCTTCATTATTCCAGCTAACCCACCTGCTAGATTTTGGCTGCCGTTCAACCAGGTGACGCGGGCGACGGGCTTGCCTCCCCCTGACTCACAGATGAGGGTGAGGGTGGTGCCCTCGTCGAAGGGCCCCACTGTTGTGCCGGTCTCGACGGGCGATCCATCCTCGAAAGTCATCTGAAGATACTTCGGCAGCGCTGTGGGTGGGAGAGGGGGGGGGGGAGATTTATTATTCTATTTATGCTAGGGCAGTACTCCTCCTTTCATCAGATCTCCAGTAGCTAAATCTATATCGGCCTCCTCTTATTAAAATAGCTAAAGTTTATTTCCATTCAATAAGTATAAAATCTATATCTCGATCTGTAAAACAAAAGAAAAAGTAATTATTTTTATGTCATTAACAGCCGCAGCAACGGCGATGGAAACAGAGCCATAGACACTCCTTCTGGAGACGACAGGTTGAGGAAACAGCCAAGTGGTGCCTGAGAAGTCTGTTACTTAGACATTACTCTACCAAATATATTAAACCCAAACGAGATCATTTTACGTTACTCTAACTTTTACAAGGATTTGAGTTTTATCAGTAAGAACTTGTCATAAAAAACCCACTCAACTAAACACAAAACCAAATCTAAGTTGAGTAAATGTTGGGGCTAATGGCAAAAAAAAAAAAGTTTTGTTTTAATAGCGGCAAGTCAGTGATCAGCGAAGGTGGATTCCTTACTGCCGATGGCTGTAAGTATGTGAGGCACAAGGCGCCTGTACCATCCCAGTATGGGTTCACGCCAACTGCAGGGTGTGAGTGGGTGGGGCAGGGGGAGGATGATGTTTGTAATGGTGGGTAGGGGGGGGGGAGGGGACGACGGCGGCGGTGTTGTCAACTATTGTCAGCGTTTTGTGTGAGAAGTTTTTAAGAACCTCGGTGTAAACAATTGCGAAACAAAAGTTCTGGTGGGGAAGTTTCTAAAAATTTCATCACTTCGTTCTCCTCTTCTTCCTCACCATCCCCCTCTTCCTTTTCCACTTCTTCCTCCATATTATTTTTCACTTTCTCCACCTCACCCCTCTTCGATTTCTTTTCTTCCCACTTCTTTACATCTCTTCAATGGACGGACGGACGCATAGTATGAAAATCACACTGGTGGTGAGATAGATGGATGAATATGTTGAATGAGACAAAAGGACATACGAGTACATGTTACGGACGGACGGACAGACATGTAGTATGACAGACGAACTGACAGATGGAAGGACAACCCCCCCAGGACATAGAGTGTGGCGGAAGGAATAGACAAAGGCAAGACTTCAACTTTCATCCTCAGAATTACATCAAACAGGTGAACAATATAATACATTATTCCCTAAAAAAACAAATACCGTAGACACAGTACTAATACAATTAGAGCCCAGCCAGGAGTCTCTCTACGTACCGTGAGTTGTGAGGTTGACAAACTGCACCACCGAACAGGCCTCACGGACGGCCAGGTACGTGATCTCGCACTTGTAGAGGCCCTCGTCCTCCGTCCGTAGCGGGAAGATCTCCAGACTGCTTTCCGTACCGTTAGCTGCATAGTGGAAGTCCGTTCTGGAGGAGGAGGAGGACTTGTGTGAATCGGAGAAGGAAGAAATGTGAGTCCTGAAGGGAGAGAACTCGTTGGTCCAGGAGAGAGAGAACTCATGAGCCCAGGGGAGAGAAAGAGAGAACTTATGAGTCCAAAAGAGAAAGACAGAACTCATCAGTCGAGGAGAGAGAATGCATGAGTCCAGGAGAAGAAACTCATGAGTCCAGAAGAGAAAGAGAGAACTTATGAGTCCAGAAGAAATAGAGAGAATTCATGAGTCCAAAATAAAGAGGGAAAGAAGTCATAAGTCCAGGAGACAAAGAGAAAACTCATATGTCTTGGAGAGTGAACTCATTAGTCCAGGAGAGAGAGAACTCATGAGTCCAAGAGAAAGAGAGAGAAAACTCATGAGTCCAGGAGACAAAAAGAGAGCTCATAAGTCCTGGAGAGAGAACTCATTAGTCCAGGAGAGAGAGAGAGCTTATGAGTCCAAGAGAGAGAGAACTCATTAGTCCGGGAGAGAGAACTCACGAGTCCAGGAGACAAAAAAGAGAGCTCCTGGAGAGAGAACTCATTAGTCCAGGAGAGAGAGAGAGCTTATGAGTCCAAGAGAGAGAGAACTCATTAGTCCGGGAGAGAGAACTCACGAGTCCAGGAGAAAGAGAGAGAGAACCAATGAGTTCAAGAGAGAGAGAGAAAAAACCGATGAGTCCAGGAGACAAAGAGAGAACTGATAAGTTCTGGAGAGAGAACTCATTAGTCCAGGAGAGAGAGAGAACTCATGAGTCCAAGAGAGAGAGAACTCATTAGTCCGGAAGAGAGAACTCACGAGTCCAGGAGAAAGAGAGAATTCATGAGTCCAAGAGAGAGAGAACTCATGATTCCTAGAGAGAGAGAACTCATAAATCCAAGAGAGAGAGAACTCATGAGTCTAGGAGAGAGAGAGAGAACTCGTGAGTTCGGGAGACCGAGAGAGTGAGAGAACTCATGAGTCTAGGCGAGAGAGAGCATTAACTTATGAGTCTAGGAGAGAGACAGCGAACTCGTGAGTCTAGGAAAGACATAGAGAGAGAGAGAGAGAGAGAATTCATAAGTCCAAGAGAGATAACTCATGAGTCCAGGAGAGAGAGAGAGAGAGAGAGAGAGCTCATGAGTCTAGATGAGAGAGAACTCACGAGTCACAGAGAGAAAGAGAACTCATGAGTCACGGAGAGAGAGAGAACTCATGAGTCACGGAGAGAGAGAGAACTCATGAGTCACGGAGAGAGAGGGAACTCATGAGTACTTACGACAGAGATCAAATATAACAGATATAACACAATACATACAAATAAACGTACCATATTAGGTCATATATATCATTATATATAAGGAACACCATCGGTAATTAGAAATAAATACAGTATAATGTATTCGTCAGTCAATATTTTCTTATATATTATCTTCCTGTGACTATAAAAATTAGAGTCCATAATATGACATGGCTTATGTCGGTGTGTTCAAGGTGTTAAGGGAATATGTTTGTGTAATGATCCTAACGACACACCTACAACTGTCATCATCATCACCACAACAACTGTCATTCTCTTTTACCGGTTCCCTCCTTCTCCTCTTTCTCCTTCTCCTTCTCCTTCCCCTTATTAATAGCTCCCCCCTCCTCCTCCTCCTCTGTTACCGGCGTCCCCTCCTTTTCCTCTTCCAACGCCTCCCTTCTCCTCCCCTTCCTCTTTCAACGGCTCGCTCCTCCCTTCCATCCTCTTTCAATGGTCCTCTCCTCCTTCTCCTCCTCCTTGTTTTTCAATGACTCCCTCCTCCTCCCCCTTCCTCTCCCCTTTCAATGATTCCCTCCTCCTCCTCCTCCAATGGCTCCCTCCTTGTTCTCCTCCCAGAGCTCACTCTCCCCCTCCTCCACCACGATTTATACATTAACATCTGAAGAAAAAAAAATGGTTTTGAGACGTCCTCCTCGCTTTAAATTTCCATAAAATATATAACAGCTGTGGAAGACTCAAAACGTCTTCTTATGCTGACAGTGTTTCCAAGAGTGAAACCCGTCAGTGTAAGATACAACACGTTAACACTGAGATATTAGTGTAAATATCTGTGAAAGTTTACTACAATAAAAGGAAAAAATGCAGATATTCAGTTCGTCAGTCAGTTAGTCACTCAGTCTTCGAAGAAACACGTCACAGTCCAACGCCACAAATATTTTACGAATATAACAGTGATGTTGTTATATAACGTAAACAGGAGCACACACACACACACACACACACACACACACACACACATACATGCTACGCCCTCACAGCAACAGCCTCCCCTACCCTTTCTTCACGTACGGGGAAAACGCGGAAGTAAAAATATATATTAAAAATTCACTACAAGGCCACAATCGTACACCAGCTGAGGAGGGAGCCTATTTTTACATGGCGTGTGTTTGTGCTAACCTTCAGGGGACCACTGAACGAAAAGATTTCCTTAAGCTGCAACCGTTTAGGGAATATTCTGCTCCTAGGATTTATTTAAGGCTTATACTGATATTCTTACTTTTTTATTCAACATTTTACAATCTATTTTTTACATACTTAGGATTTACTCTTTGTTTAAGATATACTTAAAAATACCTGGATGAAATAATTTACTGATATTAAAAATTCAGACCATTGGGTTTGTGAGATTTGACACTTTTCGTGTGTAATGACGAGTGGGGATTTTATTTTTTGTTTATCTTTTTAACATTCTGAAGATGACGTATGAGGATGCTGACTAGTTGAGTCTAATCTTTTTCCTTTATATTCTAGGATTAGGTAATTTCTATTTCACTTTTAATTGGAATTCGGAGCCTTAATTTTCAATTATATTTTCATTTCTTAACATCCCTGTGTGTTGATGTATACATTAAAAAGTATTATTTCGGATTTTGGGAAGAGTAGGCAATCCAGTTTAAACACACCTAACGCGAACCTAACCTAACCGTTATTCCATGTAGTATTAGGGTGTTTAAATCAGGTGAAGTACGCATGGGTGCCTAATTTTCACGAAATCCGTTATTTTTTTAATTTTGCTTCACCTGGAGCGACACACGACTGCGAAGTATTCTCGTAATGTCCGCCCCTACCCCACAAAAAACAAACAAATATAGTTCGTGTATATTAACGTGGTCAAGTGTAGCCCTGACGGGGTTATGGGCACGTGGAGAGGCAGTAGATACTCCAGTAGGTCAACCTGAATAAAATCGGTGGGAGTGAGAATGTCAGCGCAGCATTTGTCATCATGGTACAGTCTCCTCTTGTCCGATTACAGGGGCTCGTCAGGTTTTGTGCAGTGAGGCAGCGCTGTGTTTGTTTACATTCGACAAAAGGAAACTCACAATAGTAAACACACTATGGAATCAAATTAAATCAATATTAAAACAAATATCTAAGAAATAATGATTTGTGAAATGTTTATATGACGAGCCCAGGTAAACGCACAAGTGAAGGAGACTGTACGTACAGTAAATCCTGAAAGTGTACAGAAACAGCCTGGGAACTTGATGTGGTAAGTCCTTAGTATACCCCACTGTTCTTTCCTATATAGGACTTTATATTTCAGGGACTATTATTTGTGTGTAAATTATAACAGGGGGAGGAAATTTCATATAAAGACGTTGTTTTCAGATATCAAAAGATTCCCAGTGGAAATGTTTTCAATGTGATCTGAACAAAGGGAATCAAAGCCCAATGTGGTGGACGAAGATAAATGACAGATGGTACAGGAAAATGAACAAGGGAGAAAGAGGGGTTACATTTTCCCCAAAGTTCGATGACATTGCTGATGACAATGGCATATGTATTCGGACAAAATAATTAACAAGAAAAAAACAGGAAGGCAGCAGCTATGAGATTCTTTACCGTACTCAGACAAATTTCTCATACCTCCACAGTGGACAATTTGACTTGGAAATAGGGAAAAGCAGCAACTGGACGTCTGAGGTGAAGAAAACACGTGGCATTTCAGATTACAAAAGATGTCGTTGAATCGCATCACAAAGACGCCACTGCCAAACGTGGTGTTCAATCTGAGTGAGCTATTGCAGAAAACGAAGCAAAACATTCTATTGTCAACAGCCCTGAGTTTAATATACAAAAGGTTTTTTTTTCGTGTACTGCTCGGAGTCACAACACAGAGGCGGATCCAGAGGGGGGGTCCTGGGATCCGGACTCCCCCTTCTCATCAGAAAATTCCAATACATTTTCTCTTATGTAATATTGTACTCAGGTGTTTTTTGTATAATAACTATTGACCTCAGAATATCTCCTAATATCAAGTGTACATGACTTCAAAGTGGCCTTAAGATGTCCATGATATTGGTCAGGTTTAAAAAAATAGGGTGGGGGGAGTGGGGCTCACAGCACCCTCGCCCAAACCCCCCAGCTGGGTGGGCTCGCTGTGCTCGCCATGTTCCCTCACCCAAAACTTCTTGGATCCACCCCTGCAAAATTACCATGAAGTATTTATCGTCGGTAAAAAAAAGGAGAACGAGGGTGATCCTACTCGGAATGTTGTATTCTATATAATATGTCAGTAAAATGTTTGAGAAGAAACATTCAATTCTCACTGTGGCCTCAAGTAAGAAAAACGGCATACAGCCTGACGATGCAGAGCTAATAAATTCTTCTCCCTGTCCAAATGTGGGTAACACACGAAAGTACAGAAAGAAGAGGTGAGGTAAGGCAAGGCCAATGTGTGTGTGGGGGGGGGGAGGTGAGGGAATCAAAATTTAGAGTAGGTGTTCCCAAACACGGGGTCACGATGCATCATAAGGAGTCACAATGCATCATAGACCTCACGGGGTCCTCGGGCTTTTATAGAGGTCATGGGGTCGATGGGCTGTCATAGAGCTCATAGGTCAGTGGATCCACCTGGTTCTTGCGGCGGTCACATGTGATTTTTTTTTTTAGCGCAAGTGTCAAGGACTGAAGGACGTGGCCGGCAGGTGCTGGTTCGTTAAGTCGGGACCATAATTTACGGTCAAGGGATTAACGTAGGTCGGGTCAAGGTCTACAGAAGAGGAGGTTATCTAACACCTGATCCAAAATGTGACCCAGGTCGCGCATGACGTCACTGGGTGGAGAGGTCCAGAGAGGACCTCAGTCGTCTGTTGCAACTACTGTAAAAACTGGTTTCTTGTCACATAATGTCCGCTAATTGTGTAGTATTTGGGTGTAATTCTTTGTTCAGACGAGAGAGGAATATACACTTCCATATATTTCCTGAAGATGAAGACCTAAGATAACCACTGCAAGAAAAAAGCCAACATTAATACTGATAATGCTCGTATCTGCTCGGTGGGCATTGAACAGCGTTGCCAGAGGCTGACAAAATCTGCATTTCATTGTAAAAATATTTCATAAATATTGAATATGAATTATATATATTTTTCGTAAGTTTACAATACATTTAGAACTAGAGATTCCGTAAATAATGTCAAAAGCAAATAAATCTCTGTGGCCTGACAGTGTTGTTTAATAAATTGGAAATTCTGTCAGCCTTTGGCAATGAGTTTTCAGGACACTCCTCCTTCTCTTCCACTCCCTCTCTCTTTCTCCCCACTCCCTCTCTCTATCTCCCCACTCCCTCTCTACCTCTCTCTACTTTCTCTAAGAACACAGGAACGTAAGAAAGGAGGAAACTTCAATGGACCTCTTCACCTATACTAGGCAGCCCTGTTTACACCCAACCCATATCGCTCACTTGTCATGTGAGGTCATCGTAGCTCCTGTCACCTCTGGTCTACATTATTAATATAATGAGCGCAACAGGGTGGAAAGGGTGTCCTGTAACCAATTGTACAATTAGTTATAATTCTCTCTCTCTCTCTCTCTCTCTCTCTCTCTCTCTCTCTCTCTCTCTCCATCTGTCATAGGAATATTAATAGTTGCAAACAATTCAGCGGCTGTCATCATAGACATGCGTGTTGAGAGATGACAAAAGAAGGTTGTGCAAGATATTGTGTTTATGGGTACTTGATGTACTGTCAGAGAAAGAACCTGAGGCAGAAAGAGCAGCTCTGATCACTGAGGATCTACAGGCTACAGCATCAACTGGATGATGTAGGGAGGGAGATAAGATGCTCTTCTCGTTGAAAAAAAAAGAGAATGGGAGAAGGAGAGGATTTATTTGCATGAGAGGATAGGTTAAAGAAACTTAACTTGCAATCCCTAGAAAGACGAAGAGTGCGGGGAGATATGATAGAAGTATTTAAGTGGGTGAAAGGAATCAATAAAGGGGATATAGATAAAGTTCTTATAATATCCGAGCAGGATAGGACTCGGAGCAACGGATTCAAGTTGATAAGTTTAGGTTTAGGAGGAGATAGGAAGAAACTGGTTCACAAATAGGGTGGTGGACGAGTGGAACAAGCTTAGCAGCTTTGTAGTAAGTGCGGGAACTCTGGAAAGTTTCAAAAGGAGGCTAGATAGATTCATGGATGATAGAGAGTGGTAGTAACTCTCGACAGGAGCTGCCATGCACAGGCCAACCGGCCTATTGCAGACTCCTTATTTTCTTATGTTCCTATGTTCTTATTATAATTTTTATTTATTTTTATTAATTCTTATTATTCTTATTATTATTATTATTATTATCATTACTATTATTATTATTATTATTATTATTATTATTATTATTATTATTATTATTATTATTATTATTAATATTATTATTATATTCCTGTACCCGGGTTGGCTAATGCCCGTAATAAAAAGGTGCAATTATCTGCCGTAGCGGTGATCCCTATCCTATTATTACTGGAGGTAAATATTGATTTCTTATGATAAATTATAACCAATAACTTAGATGGATGTTGGAACTTAATTAAATTCATTAAATCATCATGTATCAAATAAATATCAATGGAATGTCAGGTAGTACAGTGAACTTCTACGTAGTGATACAACGTAATCTCCTGGGTAAAGTAACCATTTTGCCGCGGCAAAGAGAATGGCAGCAAATTACAATGATATATTCCTTGAGTTGCTAACTGAGTAATTTGTCTTTGTCCAGCTTCCGTTCAAGATTAATGTAAAACAGCGTGGCTCTTGCGCGCTCGAAATGTCAGAATTACAAGCTGACAACGAGGAAAGGGTGAATTTTGACGTCTATGATGACATATCAATTTGTTTGATTACTTTATCAGACATTCAGCGGTTAAAAACTGAGCCATCAAGGTTATAGTAAAATTGGAAGCACGTATGTCTCTGAGGCAGCTTTCTCGTCAATGGTGTTTAAAACAAATATTTACCGTAACCATGTTGCTTATTCTTATATACCCCACGTATAAAAAATTAATAAAAAAAAGTTACGTATACATTTTAGATTCGAATTATGACAGAGTTGTAACTAAGAAAATTGTATGGTATGTTGCTTTACCACGTAATTATACTCCAAGGTATAGAATATTAAATGATGATATAAATATGTCACATATTATTAACAGAGTTTGAACCAGTTTCTGCCGGTGTTTACTTTTATACTTCTCATTTATGTAATACATTTCCCTTATAATTTAGTTAAATACGGATAAACTTATGTCAGAATTCATTGTAAGAATCTTTATATATATATATATATATATATATATATATATATATATATATATATATATATATATATATATATATATATATATATATGTATATATATATATATATATATATATATATATATATATATATATATATGTATATATATATATATATATATATATATATATATATATATATATATATATATATATATATATATATATATATATATATATATATATATATATATTTTTTTTTTTTTTTTTTTTTCATGTAGATCCACAATGAAAACGTGGATAAGATAAATCTTGATAAAATCACACAGGGAAAAGGGAAACAATGGCGACTCACAGGTACGATACTTGGACAGAGCTTTTTGTGGTAAAAATAAAAATAGAATGAGGGTGTGTTTGCCAGGAGCTGGGGTGGGGGATATAGTTGACAGGATGGAAAAAATCTTATCGGGTAATGGGAACAAACCCATTATCTGCCTCAATGCAGGAGACAATGATATTGGCCGGTGTAGGAGTGAGGAGCTTCTTGATAAGTTCAAGGCAGCTATAGAACGTGTTAGGGAGGGATCCTAATCATATGTGGTGTCCTGCCTAGAAGGAGAGTTGGCAATGAATGATTGTCAAGGGCAGTTGGTGTCAACTGCAGTCTTGACAAATATTGCAAGTCAATATCAGTCCCATTCATTGACAACTGGGACAACTTCTACGGCAAAAGGGACCTTTATGCTAGGGATGGGGTGCACCTGTCTAGGGATGGGGTGGCAACCCTGGCTGGGTCTCTCGAGAGGGCAGTTCAAAAGATATCGAAGTCTTTAATCTGCTAGGGGAACATATAAGCAGGGGGGTGGAGGAGACTGCAGTGGGAGCAGGTAAACAAAGTGAAAGGTTACAGGGAAAGTGTTAGGAATGATGACAAAACTAAAATGGACAGGGAGTTTAAACCAAAATGCGACAAAGAGAGGACTCAGAACACGACTAACTTAAATGTCTACTACGCAAACAGTAGAAGTATGAGAAAAAAATGGATGATATTAGGGCCTTGGTATGTACCGAAAAAATCGATATAATAGCATTCACTGAAACATGGATAAACCTAGACTCACAAGAGTTACCTGTCGAATACCAAATTGCAGGTTACAAATTATTCCATACAGATACGCAGATTAGGAAAGGAGGCGGAGTAGCAATCTATGTCAGGGATAATCTGAAGTGTGAAATAAATAAGGAAATAAAAACTGAGCGGAATACAGAAACAATTTGGATAGAATTAATCGATGGTAGGGAAAAATTAATCACAGGAGTAATATAGAGACCTCCCAATCTTGATAGAGTTAATGAGCGACTTATTTGGGATGAAATGCGCAGGGCTTCCATACACAGCAAAGTCTGTATAGTAGGCAACTTTAACTTTAGCCAAATAGATTGGATTGACCTTACGGATAACTCAGAATCAGAGGATTTTCTTGAAACGATCCAGGACTGTTTCCTAAGTCAACATATAACCGAACCCACCCGGGGTAATTATATACTCGATTTAGTTCTGTCGAACAGAGAAAAATTCATTAGTAATGTCGAGGTAGGGAACGAACTTGCAAACTGCGATCACAAAGAAATTAGATTCCAGTTAGATTTTCAGGGTAGCCGTAAGGAAAATTCCACGAAAGTTCCAGATTTTAGAAGGGCAAACTTTGATAGTTTGAAGAGGCAGTTGAGAGAAGGGGTATCACGCTTGGGGGGTGAACTACATGACCTCACATAATGTGACCTACAATGTACCCATAGCGGGCGACTTCACCCTACCCAGAGACCTGACGGTTGAGACTGACCTGATAACGAGATCTGAGGTTGCCGAGTTCCACGACAATTTAAAAAATTACTGTTGTTTCTTAATGCACAAAGGCAGAACATACCATACAAAAAACTCAGATCAAACAACAATGAACCTAAATGGATAAATAATAATTTAAAGAACATTATTGGTCAAAGGAAGGCTATAGGTAGAAGGATAAATCGTGGTGAAGTTTACCTCCGAGATTATTGTAAGGTATTGGCTGGTAGGGTTAAGATCGAGATAAGAAAAGCAATGAGGAATAATAAGCTGAGGATAGCAAGGGAGGCGAAGTCAAACCCCAAGGGATTCTATCAAATGTATCAAACTAAAACACGAGAAAAGATTGCACCAATACAGTCAGATACCGGCGAGCTAACTGATAACGACGGAGAAATGAGCAATAATCAGAATAAATATTTTTCAAGAGTTTTCACCACCGAAAATTTAAACATGATACCCGAGACACCAACTCTATACAGAGAGAGTGAAGATAACACATTAAGCGAGATAGTAGTGACTAATAACGATGTTAGTAAGCAAATAGACAAACTAAAGCCTAATAAGTCACCTGGTCCCGATGAGATATTTGCCAGAGTATTAAAGGAATGTAAGGAAGAGCTTAGTGTGCCCTTGGCAAAGTTGTTTAACATGTCCTTAAAAACAGGTGTAGTACCAGAATCCTGGAGGATAGCGAATGTAATACCGATTTTCAAGTAGGGAGATAGATCACTAAGCTCTAACTACCGTCCAATTAGTCTAACATCAATTGTAGGCAAATTATTGGAAGCAATTAGTCAAACTATTTGAAATCACCTGGAGAAGCACAAGTTGATCAATGTGTCCCGGCATGGCTTCACAAGCGGGCGTTCATGTCTAACAAATCTATTAACATTCTTTTCATCAGTTTTCGAATTCGTGGACGAGGGGCACAATTATGATGTGGTATATCTCGACTTTAGCAAAGCCTTCGACAGAGTCCCCCACGAAAGACTAATAAGAAAAGTAGAGGCTCATGGCATTAAAGGTGATATTCAAAAATGGATTAGGGCGTGGTTACAGGACAGGAAAGAGAGAGTGAGCATTAATGGCACTAAATCCCATTAGAGCAATGTCACTAGTGGAGTTCCCCAAGGCT
This sequence comes from Homarus americanus, assembly GCF_018991925.1. Lineage (NCBI taxonomy): Eukaryota > Metazoa > Arthropoda > Malacostraca > Decapoda > Nephropidae > Homarus > Homarus americanus. The sequence continues at coordinate 14,212,565 of NW_024743709.1, forward strand.
CAGTACTTGGACCATTATTATTTATTATATACTGTACATAAAAGACATAGATATCGGCGTAGACAGCAACATAAGTAAATTTGCTGATGACGCTAAAATAGGGTGTGTTATTAAATCTGACGCAAAACTACAGGAAGATCTAAAAAAAAATTTCGAATGATCTAAAAAATTGCAGATGAAATCCAATGTGGACAAATGTAAAGTACTCAGGATAGGAGATGTAAACAGGGAAACCAGATACCAGATGAACAACGATGTTATTGAGAAATTCGACTGCGAGAGATTTAAGAGTAATGATAAGTTGGAATCTGGAGCCAAGTAAACAATGTGTTTTTGCTCGAAACAAGGCTAATAAAGCACTTGGGTTCATACAAAGGAGTGTTAGTTACAAGACTAGCGAGGTCATCTTAAGACTATATGTTGCGCTTGTGAGACCTCACTTGTATTACACAGTTCAATTCTGGTCACCGTATTACAGAATGGATATAGAATCCTTGGAAAGAATTCAGAGGAGAATTGCAAGACTAGTCCCGGCCATTAGGAACCTTGAGTACAGAGACAGATCAAAGCATCTTAATTTGCACTCTCTCGAGAGACGTAGAGCCAGGGGCGAAATGATAGAGGTGTATAAATGGAAGCCAGGGCTGAACAAAGGGGACAATATAAAGGTAATCAGACTATCCAACCAGGAGCGAACTCGTTACAATGGTTTTAAATTAGACAAATTTATATTTAGGCGCAAAATAGGTAAACATTGGTTTGGAAATAGATTAGTGGATGAATGGACCAAGTTACCAAATATCATCATTAACTCGAATACGCTAGATAGCTTCAAACATAGGTTGGATGCTTATATGAGCAATAGGGGTTGGGGGTAAATGGGACTGCCCAGTATGGGCCAATAGGCCCGCAGTTTCCTTCATTCTTATGTTCTTATGTTCCCTGTTCCCAGCTCAGATGACCTCTGACCCAGCTTGGAGAAGGTCGTGCCCGAAAGTGCTCCCGTTAGAGACCAAGGAAAATGGCAGCCTTGAATCGTTGTGTCGTGGGGGGAGAGGAGGGGAGTGTGGGGAAACACGACCTCCTTGCCACGTTGTTAAGGCAGCTGGGGCAGTTGAGGAGTGAGGTTGACACTGCAAAGGGGGAAAATGAAGCCCTCAAGACGGAACTCCTTCAGGTAGGTGTCCTGCCTAGCAGGACACCTGCGAAGGAGGAGCAAGCGTGGAGAGTGGTTGTCGCCAAGGGGACTAGGGTCAGGCTCAGGAAAGCTGACCAGAGTGTGGAGTGTAGAAACCCTTACCAGGTGCTGCAGAGAGCTGGCGAGGAAGAGAAGAGGCAGGACGGTATGGATCAAGGAGAGGAAAGGGCAGTTGTACAAACCCTGCCCACAGGTAAGGTCGTGGGAGTTGGGGACAGCCAGGTGAGGTTTGTAGATAGGGCTTTTTGTGCGAGAGATAGGAAACGTAGGACTAGGGTGTGTTTTCCTGGGGCTGGGATAGGGCATGTAGCCGAGAGGTTAGAAAGGGTTTTGTCAGGGGAGGGTACCAATCCAGTAGTGTGTCTTAGTGTGGGAGGAAACGACATAGGTAAGGTTAGGAGTGAGGAACTTTTCAAGAGGTATAGGGAGGCACTGGGGAAGATTAGAGATAGGGGAGGGATCCCGATAGTATGTGGTGTCTTGCCTAGAAGAGGGGTTGGTCGTGAATGGCTGTCCAGGGCAATTGCTATAAATTGCCGACTGGAAAAACATTGTGCAAACAATGGTTGGGCATTCATTGATAGTGGGCAACGATTCTATGGCAACGACTAACTGTACTGTCGCGACGGAGTACACTTGTCTCGTGAGGGGGTAAAGACGTTGTCTGCATTCCTGGAGCGTGAAATTGTCACTCCGAAGGGGGGGTTTCCCAGTAGAGAGGGGTCGAGGAAAGTGGGAGTCAAAAAACAAGCAAGTCCTGGGAAGTAAAATTAGTTGCTCAGGACAAGGGGTAAAACAGGACCAGGGAAGGGTAGGTTTAAATGTATACTGTACAAACAGTAGGAGCGTTAGAAATAAAATAGACTTGCTGAGAGCAGTTGTATATGTACCGAGAATGTAGACGTCATAGCAATCACCGAAACTTGGATGAATCTGGCGAGCAAAATTTTTTTATCAGAGTACCACATAGAAGGGTACAACCTTTTTCACAAGGACAGGAAAGGTAGGAAGGGGGGAGGGGTCGCACTCTTCGTCAAGGATACATTAAAATGTTGTATTAATAATTCAATAAAGGGTGAAATAGGAACCGAGTCTGTGTGGGTAGAAATCACGGAAGGAAGAGAAAAACTAATTATGGGAGTGATTTACAGGCCCCCAAGTCTTGGCAAAGAAGCAGCTCAGCCCATATGGCAGGAAATGAGTAGGGCAGCAAAATATAACAACCTATGCATTATGGGGGATTTCAACTTCAGAAATATTGACTGGGACAACATTGTAGGCGACTATGAATCTGAAGACTTCCTAGAAGCAGTACAGGAAATTTTTTGAAACAACTAATTACAGAACCTACTAGAGGTGACAATATATTAGACCTAGTATTAACAAATAAAGAAAATATTATCAGAGATATCACAGTAGGGGAAGAACTAGGTAACAGTGATCACAGAGAAATCAGGTTCACCCTAAATTGGGAAACGAAAAACAATGACAATATGGTCAGAGTCCCAAACTTTCGGTTGGCGGATTATCAGGGGTTAAGAAGGTACCTAGGTGAGGTCACCTGGGAACAGTCACGTCAGTTCCCAGTAGGAAGGGGTGAGGTCATAGATGACACAACAATTGATCATGACTATAATATATTCACTAGTATACTACATAAAGCACAAGAACAAAATATACCATACAGAAAAATTAGGTCAAATAAGAATGAGCCAAGGTGGATGACCAGAAAACTTAAACATGACATAGGAATAAAGAAAGGAATATATAAGAAATTAAAGGGAGGGGAGGAGCAGCTCAGAAACAGGTATAATGAACTATCTAGGAATGTTAAGAAAAATGTAAGGAAAGCAAAGAGAGACTATGAAATCAAAATAGCAAGAGAATCCAAGGCGAATCCCAAGGGATTTTTCCAGGTATATAGGACAAAGGTCAAGGACAAAGTTGGGCCTTTAAAGTCAGGGAGGGGAGAAGTGATAAATGGCAGTGAAGAAATAAGCAAAGCATTGAACAGCTACTTCTTATCAGTTTTCACAGAAGAAATTTGCGATGAAATTCCAGAGGTAGAACTGATATTTAAGGGAAAGGAAGAAGAGAAATTAAAGAATATCACTATCAGAAAAGAGGATGTTCTTAAGAAGATAAATAAACTAAAGAAAACAAAATCCCCAGGGCCGGATGAAATTTTCCCTCGAGTCTTGAAAGAGTGTAGGGAACAGATTAGCGAACCCCTCGTAAACTTATTTACAAAATCATTAGACACTGAAGTTGTGCCAGACTTGTGGAAACAGGCAAATGTAGTACCCATATTAAAAAAGGGGGACATAGCATCAGCGTCAAATTACCGGCCGATCAGTTTGACGTCAGTAGTGGGGAAATTTCTTGAATCAATTATAGCAGATAGCATCCGATCGCATCTAGAGAAAAGCAAATTAATCTACGACTCTCAACATGGATTTACAAAGGGAAAATCTTGTCTAACAAATCTGCTAATGTTTTTTAGGAAAGTCTTCGAGGTAGTAGATAATGACGAAAATTACGATGATATTTACTTAGACTTTAGCAAAGCATTTGAGAGAGTACCGCATCAGAGGCTTCTGAGAAAAATTAAGGCTCATGGTATTGAGGGGAAAGTTTTAAATTGGATAAAATCATGGCTCACCAATAGAACGCAGAGGGTCAGCATAGATGGTGTTAAATATGAGTGGGGCCGTGTAACCAGTGGGGTTCCCCAGGGGTCAGTACTAGGCCCACTCTTGTTCATAATCTACATAAACGATCTAGATACTTGGATCAGCAGTGACATAAGCAAGTTTGCGGATGACACCAAAATAGAGCGGCAAATTAATTCAGGGCAGGATGCAAATGCATTACAGGAGGATCTAAATAAACTGCAGGGGTGGTCTGAAAAATGGCAAATGAAATTCAACACCAGCAAGTGCAGCGTACTTAATATTGGAAGAACAAATACTTATAATGTATACAGCCTTAACAACATCAACCGAGAGAAGTCGACTTGTGAAAGAGACCTAGGGGTAGTTGTAAGCCCGGACCTACGGCCTAGAAAACAGTGCGTTAATGTTCGAAATAAGGCAGAGTATTGGGTTTTATATCTAGAAGTGTAAGTAACAAGAGTGCAGAGGTCTTATTGCAACTATATCTTGCGCTAGTCAGGCCGCACCTCGATTATGCGGGTTCAGTTCTGGTGCCCCTATTATAGAATGGATATAAATTCACTAGAGTCGGTGCAGCGAAGAATGACAAAAATGATTCCGGGACTTAGAACCTTCCATATCAGGATAGGTTAAAGAAACTTAACTTGCATTCCCTAGAAAGACGAAGAGAGTGGGGAGATATGATAGAAGTATTTAAGGGTGAAAGGAATCAATAAAGGGGATATAGATAAAGTGCTTATAATATCCGAGCAGGATAGGACTCGGAGCAACGGATTCAAGTTGGATAAGTTTAGGTTTAGGAGGGAGATAGGAAGAAACTGGTTCACAAATAGGGTGGTGGACGAGTGGAACATTTAGCAACTTTGTAGTAAGTGCGGGAACTCTGGAAAGTTTTAAAAGGAGGCTAGATAGATTCATGGATGATAGAGAGTGGTAGTAACTCTCGACAGGAGCTGCCATGCACAGGCCAACCAGCCTATTGCAGATTCCTTATTTTCTTATGTTCTTATATATATATATATATATATATATATATATATATATATATATATATATATATATATATATATATATATATATATATATATATATATATATATATATATATATATATATATATATATATATATATATATATATATATATATATATATATATATATATATATATATATAATATATAGGAAAGACTGGGAAAGCATTGCAACTCAGACCCAAACAGCACAAGTACAATATCAGAACAGCATCTGAAAGCAGTGCGTTGTTCGTTCATGTTAGGAACAATAATCATCTCGTGGATTGGGAAAACAGCTTAGAAGTGTACAAATCATCATGTGTCACAGAAAGACTTCTGGTGGAAGCTAGTTTGATTAGGGAATTAAATTCCATAAACTTTAGTGATGGTCAGTGCAAAACTGACAATATGTTACAAAGTTAACAATGCTTTGAAAACCTTGGAGTTAGATGTAGGATAGATATTTAGTGGGTCCCATATATTTTTGACTTGACTTAACTTGACTAGTCGCGTCGACCTTTCTCTTAAGCTCCTCTGCGTGTGTGTTGGTGTTTGTGTGCGGATTAGTGGATGTCATGATTATGACCTGACCTCATGTTTAATAAGGTCACCCTGTGTATTTAAGCCTCTCTCCGTCCGTGTAATACAGTTGCCTCTGAAGATGTCTTGAATAAAGACGAAAGCTAAGGTGCTCCGTTGTTTCCCTTTTCCCGTGTGATTTTATCAAGATTTATCTTATCCACGTTTTCATTGTGGATCTACATGATATATATATATATATATATATATATATATATATATATATATATATATATATATATATATATATATATATATATATATATATATTATATATATATATATATATATATATATATATATATATATATAAATCCTCGCCCAATAGAGGAAATAATATCCTCGATTTAGTTCTCAGTAATAATGAAAATCTAGTAAAAGATGTTGGGATTGGAGACGAACTACGAAACTAGAAACAGAAAAAGATCATAAAGCCATATATTTTAACATAATATGGATGGTAGGAAGAAGGAAAATTCGGCCTTGATCCCGGATTTTAGGAAGGCTAATTACGGTAGCTTAAGGAGAGACCTAAGGGATGACCCTATGGTCAAAAGATTAATCCCCCCACACCTCCGGAAACTGTCAACTTAGGACGGGATAACCCCGAATTTAATTTAGCAGCTACTTATGAACAATTTATTGCGACAATCAATAATGCTCAAAATAAACACATCCCTAAAAGAAAATTCAGATCGATACGGAACCAACCAAAATGGATGAATAATAGACTCTTAGATTCTAGGAAAAGAAAGGTGTATATAGAAAAAGTTAAGAAAGGCGAAAATCACTTACTTGGTTACTATCAGATCCCAACAAGACAGGTAAAAAACATAAATTAGGAAAGCAAAGAGAAATTATAAAATCTAAGGTAGCAAACGAATCGAAAAATAACCCCAAAGCTTTTTTATCAACTGTATAAATCAAAGGTTAGAGGATACATAGTCCTTAAACTACGGCAGGAGAAATGACTGATGATGAGTTAGAAATGTGTAGTAATGCCAACAGTCATTCAGATTCACAAATGAAAACCTAAAGCACAGTTTCCAGAAGTTCATAAGGTATATAACGACAGTATAGAAAATATGTTGATGAATAATATTACTAGTAACGATGTGCTTAAAGTATCAATAAACTGAAGCCTCATAAATCGCCTGGTCCAGACGAGGTATATGCTAGAATATTAAAAGAATGTAGAGATGAGTTGAGTAATCCATTATCAGTTTTATTTAATAAGTCATTAGAATCGGGCCTAGTGCCAGAAGCTTGGAACTTGCAAATGTAGTTCCGATTTTCAAAAAGGGTGATAAATCAATAGCATCAAATTACCGTCCCATTAGTCTCACGTCAATCATAGGCAAGTTGCTAGAGTCAATTATTGCTACAAAAATCAGAAGCTACCTTGAAACATTCAACTTAATTCATTCTTCTCAGCACGGGTTCACCCAGGGACGTTCTTGTCTCACAAATTTGCTTAGCTTTTTCTCAGAAGTATTTTGAAGCGGTAGATAATGATAAGTCATATGATATAATTTATTTAGATTTCAGTGATAAGGAAGGTAGAAGCACATGGAATAGGTGGATCAGTATTAAAATGGATTAGGTCATGGTTAACTGGTAGGAAACAAAGAGTCAGCATAAATGGATTAAAGTCAGACTGGGGTGCGGTCAAAAGCGGAGTTCCCCAGGGATCTGTATTAGGCCCTCTGCTGTTTGTTATATTCATTAATGATCTTGATTTAGGCATAACTAGTAGGATTAGTAAATTTGCAGATGATACCAAAATGGGGAGAGTGATAAATTCAGACAGTGACTTTGAACACCTTCAAAGAGATCTAGATACCTTACGAGTGGTCAGTAGACTGGCAAATGAATTTTAATACTGATAAATGCAAGGTACTACAGATAGGAAGACGAATACAAACGTTAAGTATAAACTAGGTAACACGGAAATAGAAAACTCAGTTTGTGAAAAAGATCTAGGTGTATTTGTTAGCAACGACTTGAAACCTAGAAAACAATGTATTAGCGTTCGCAACAAGGCAAACAGGATTCTTGGGTTCATATCTAGGTCTGTGAGTAACAGAACTGACGTTATCTTGAAACTTTACCTAGCATTAGTGAGGCCACACATGGATTATGCGGTTCAGTTCTGGTGTCCTTATTATAGAATGGACATAGATTCTTTGGAGAGAGTACAAAGAAGAATGACAAAAATGATCCATAATATTAGAAACCTTCCATATGAAGAAAGACTGAAAAGCTTAGGCTTACATTCATTAGAGAGGCGTAGAGTTAGGGAGATATGATAGAGGTGTACAAGTGGGTAAGTGGGATTAACAAGGGTAAAATGGAAGATGTTCTGAAGCAGTAATAACGAAATAACTAGAACAAATGGCTTTAAATTAGATAAATTCGATTCAGAAAGGATATAGGCAAGCACTGGTTTGGTAATAGAGTTGTGGATATGTGGAATAGGCTACGAGTGCTATAGTAGGATCGGGGACGCTAGGGAGCTTCAAGACGAAGTTGGATAGGCACATGGAAGTGCTGGGATGGGTGTGAAAGGATCTGCCCTGTATGGGCCAGTCGGCCTCCTGCAGTATCCCACTTTCTTATGTTCTATATATATATATATATATATATATATATATATATATATATATATATATATATATATATATATATATATGTAGGCTGGTTGTTGAGCATATGGCTAAGGGTTGCTGCTGGCTACATATATATATATATATATATATATATATATATATATATATATATATATATATATATATATATATATATATATATATATATATATATATATTAGGATTCTTAGAATAAATGCGGACATATGTTCATACCTCGTGCGTTTATCATTAATAATAATAATAATTACTAATAAAATACAGATTAACTCACGAGGTACTACAGATAGACCCCAGAAGGTCTTGACTGTCTACAACATAGCACACCTGCAGCACCAGCACCATGTAGCAGTATCGTGACGATTAGTCAACCCAACTCGTCTATATAACATTTCACTTGTGTTAACGACGGACATCCCATCATTATAAGAGCATAAAGTGAAGAATTTTGTCTTACTTATACATTTTGATGAAACTCTCTGATGTGTAATAAATTTCCTTAGTGGGTGAAGATGTTTGATTGATGAATAAGATGGATATCCTCGTACATTTTCCTAATGTAGTATATTAGTTTTTCATGTCTCTTTGTTCATTTTTTTTCTTGATTGTCTAATACGTAAGTTACACAACAGAAACTGCCTATGATTTGCTCCTGAGATACGAGGACACCCTGCCATGTTGGTATCACTCAAACTTTAGATGAATTTAAATTTTATGGATTAAAAGATATATTTCCTTAAAAAACAAAACGTTATATTTTCATATATGTTTACATCTACTACACATAAATCCTCACTTTAAAGAAGCTGACTTTTGCCCTACACTTATTTACCTCAATATAATAAGATGACTTATTCAATCTACCTGTGAACTTTTTACAGACATGTAATTCATGCATAACCTCCTCAGTTCTTTAATATCACGACCTTTATAAAATACCTTTACAGTAAGGAATCTTTCACTAGTTACCAATGTTGTAGTAGCCATTGTAAGATATGAACTGGATATCCAAGCACTGTGAGAAATCTGTTTCCAATGGCTTATCTGACCATGTTGTAAATGTCTGTGTTTATTGACTTCTCTTAACTCGTTTTTAAACCCTTTCCTAATCATAGAATCTTCATTATTTATTTACTTCCGACATTTGTGTTGACCGGAGATTCTATGACTCAGAATAATACCTGGTGTTGATCTGCTGGGTCTGGTCTAACTCACTTTTATACCTTGTCTTATCCTGTATGTTAACCTCGTACTAACCTGTCTAGTAGGGGCCCTTCTGCCCTCTTCACGTTGGCCGTGTCGGAGAAGATGAAGACCCTGTCATTGCCCTTGTACCACTTAATGCTGTGGAAGTCGCCGCACGAAGCCTTGTCCACCTCGCAGGGCAGGTGAACGTTCTCCCCCGCCAACCCCAACACATCATACCGCCTCACCAAAGCTGTAATGATAAAAAGAATCTTGTTAGTGTTTCGTTCATGGTAAGTTGTGTGTATAGTGAAGGCGAGAAGACAAATATGTGATAATTTTATGTAATAGCAAATGAACAATTTTACTCAATTGAAAATGAGAAGAAAATTTCTGCATTATGTATTGCTTAATATAATATTGTACGAGAGACTATTTTTATCTTTTGCATAATTTTAGTTCAGATATAATGTAAGACAAGTTAAGTAAAGAATTCCATTACAAAATATAATTTAATATTAGATCGAAGCTTCATAATCTTACAATGATTACGACATACTGTACTGTATATGTAAGATACCTGAATAATATACAGTATATTATTAAGTGAGACGAAACACTGGTAAATAAAATATAACAATCAATGATATTTTCCATGAACTCATTGAAAAATGCTCAATGTACGGTATATATACATATTTCAAAAGTACCGCTTCAGCATTATGTGTAAACGACTACTTAACATAGAGGACAGAGGTTGTGGTGTTGAGCGACAGTGGCAGCGGACCCTGGAGTTCACCTAATAATACTGGCAGAGGAAAAACCCACAAAATAGTTTAACATAAGACAAAATCTCGCCCCAGTAGATAAAACCCCACCAGCTTTAAGTTTCTTTAAAGTCTGTTGAGACTGGAATTTTGTCCTACTACTCACTCGCCTTACCCTATCCAGGTTGGTTCGGGGAGCCGCCACGATCCACCCAACTCGCTCACACCTAATTGGGTTGTTAGCCATGTTGTCCCAGCAACCTACTTTTTAAGACTTTCCCTTAATGATGCAACTCATACACGTGAGGAATTAATAAGGCGTCTGATTCCGTAAAGCTGTGACGGAGGACGGAAAAATACCTCCTGATTCTTAGGATGAATTGGGATATGCTGTAATTGGGTTGTACGTCAAAATATAATATTCTCATTAATTTCAGTAATATTCCGTGAAGAGGAGAGCGGAGGTCCTGGGGTGAATATTAATGACCAGCCGGATCACGCGCGCAAAAAATTCATTATTAAAGTATTCATTATGGTTGGATTTAATTCCGTCTGTCTTTGCATTTGTTCGACCATTTTTTGTGTTCAGATGGTTTGTCTTGTGTATTTTGTTTGCCCATTTTATGCTTCAGGTGGTCGGTGTCACCATGGGGGGCGGGGGGAACTGACTTCTTTTGGTTGTTGGTGTGTATTGAGCTTTTAGTACAAGATGATGTCACACACCTCACCACCTTTCATATTGGTTTCGGAAATGACTTCAGGATGCCATCACAAATTGTGTTTAAGTCTGGCTGTGTAGGAACCTCGCCACAAGACGGTTCTCTGTATTTGGATTGCCTTGTACACACATCCATCCACAGTTACACACAGACAACTTCTTTGTCATCTCTGTAGAAAAAAAAAGGTTATTTCAGGCTCACAGAATGCCCCCCCCCCCCTCCGCGGATCGTTCCACTGCAGACCGTCTCCTCCTCACTCACAATTTTGACTCTGGTCTGGATAACGTGGGTGAAACTTTCCTAGTTGACCTAAATATTTCAAAAGCCTTCGACAAAGTTCAGGATCAAGCTCTTGGCCAAACTTCCTACTCCTCTTATCCCCGTTAGCTCCTCTCTTCTATCCAACAACGTTATGTGTGCACCTTTTACCCCCGGACTAGCGTTGTGTGCACCTCCTAAACCCAGACCAGCGTTATATGTGCACCCCTTACACCCGGACCAGCGTTATATGTGCACCCCTTACACCCGGACCAGCGTTATGTGTGTACCTCTTACCCCCGGACCAGCGTTGTGTGCACCTCCTAAACCCACACCAACGTTACGTGTGCACCCGGACCAGCAGTATGTGTGCACCCCTTATACCCGGACCAGCAGTATGTGTGCACCTCCTAAACTCACACCAACGTTACGTGTGCACCCCTTACACCCGGACCAGCAGTATGTGTGCACTCCTTACACCCGGACCAGCAATATGTGTGCACCCCTTACACCCGGACCAGCAGTATGTGTGCACCCCTTACACCCGGACCAGCAGTATGTGTGCACCACTTACACCCGAACCAATGTTTAATTAAAAGCTGGAGTTCTTTATGGCTGTTCTCGTGACGACGCTCTTTACTATATCAATAATATTTTCTCAATACCCCCAAGAAACTCACATGAAAGGCACCAAAACCTAAATATTATTCGCAGTCAAGGCAAAAATTTGTTTCATTACTCACTAGGAAGCATTAATTTGATAAGACGTAAAAACTTCCGCAATAACAAACAACCATCTCTTGAAGGCATAAAATAATAATTCATCTATAGTTCTCAAAACATTATTATAGCTTCGTAATTACACCAATAATATTGGAGTTATCACATTTTTAAAGTCCTCAAATAATTCTTAGAAAACAAATGGTAACGTTTTGTGCTTCTTACTTAACTCCCTGCCTCTCTACCCTTTACATAGGCCATGTTCAGCCCTCACTCACAATATGTTCCTACAAACTGAGATAAATCTCTGTCCGCCGTAATTCTCCTTGATACCATCCAACCTAAAGCCTGACCAGTAATCCCGCCTCTATTTTTCCACCTTCGCATACCTTCAGTAACATATATATACTTACAGCATATACACAAGCACACTTACACCTTTCATAGCCCAAGGAGTTGCCATGGTTCATACAAGATTAGTTCATCTATTGTATCGTAAACAATCAACATCGCGTTGAAAAAATCCACTAAATAAAGTGAAGTGTTTTATCATTATTGTTATTGGAGTAATCATTTGTTGTTATTTTTTAAGCTAAGTGTTAATATCTACAATATTTAGCGTTGAAAAGTGTTTATATAACAGCGTGTGTAAGGTAGAAGACGCGACTCTGTAGGAATCCGAGAGGAAAACTGGTATAATGCCTTCCTTAACTTTTATACCATCTATAAATACAATAAAAATCACCAGTTGGGAAAAAACGACACAATCTTGCATTGAATTGGAGGCCAATTAATAACAAGACATACTATCATTTCACACACGACTGACTTGATTCCCAGTTTCTTCAATGAATATAATTCTAAAGTGAGGTATGTTGACAATCCTTGGAAGGAACCTTTAAAAGCGCCTATGATTACGATCTACGGACTGCTCAAGGTTAGAAGGCACCGTGATCCTCCCAAGATAAATACATAACCAGCCTTTCCAAGCCCCCTCGGTAACAACATAACTCACAAAAATAACACATCCATAAATAAACAGAACTAGAGTTCAACTCGCTAAACTAACAAACGAAATTGTTCCACGGAAGGAGTTAACACGACTAATTACTACTTTGCTATCTCTCGGAATCGAGCTATGATACAATGATATGAGTTATTAAAGATGCCACCTTCTTTGGTAAGCTCTGAGGTGACTCGAGAGGCCGGAATCGGAAGGATCGTCCAACAAATGTTGCAAGTGTGGAGGGCTCCATCTAGTGCTGGAGGGGCAGTGGCAGCGTCTTTCCAATTATAATTGGAAAGACGCTGCCACTGCCACAGAGGCAGACAAGCGCAATAATTATTGCGCTTGTCTGCCTCTGTATGCAGTAGGGCTAACTCGAAAGTATTGACACCTTCTCGTGTGGTGCTCCTCCAAGCGTTAAGGTGTTGAGTGATCATCTCCCAAGTGCAGGGGTCGATTTGGCACTTTTTCAGATTTGTCTTAAGATTGTCTTTATACATTTTCCATTGCCCGCCAGCGTTACGTTTATCATTCGTTAGGTGACTGTAAAGTAGCTGCTCTGGAAGTCTACTGTCGTCCATGCGGGTTTCATGGCCATTCCAACATAACTGTTCATGGATAATGCTCCTACAGTTGGTGTCAGCGAAAATACTGACATTTGCTCTCTTGTCTACCCAGCGAACTCGGAGGATGTTACGTAGACTACATTGGTGAAAATTGTCGAGTGTCTTGAGGTTCCTCCTGTATGTGACTCATGTCTCGCTGCCATACAACAGGGTTGTGAGGACCACTAATCGATATACATGCTGCTGAAGACACAGGAACGAAGTCTGCCAGACGTTGAATCTCTTCATCGATGTCCACAATGGTGGACAGGTGAGAGCCAAGATACTGAAAGTGGGTAACATTAGAGAGGGTAGTAACATTAACCTGGATGGATGTTGGATTAGTGGCTGAACCAGGGCCAGGCTGAAACAGAATCTGAATCTTGCTGAAATTTGTATATGCATCTGCATAGATGTTCAGGATCTCCTGTAGGTCATTTTCAGCTTGAGCAATGAGGGTGAGGTCGTCTGCATACTGAAGTTCAATGATGGAAGAGGGCAACATCTTTGTTCCAGCCTGGAGTCATTATATGTAGAAAAGTTCCTTCATCTGGTACTGGATGTCCACACCATCTGGGAGAGAGTTACTACACGACGTGTTTGCTGTTCAACACCTACATTAATCTGTATGTTCCTTTACCTTTCTCTAATGAAGGATTTTGTTAAACCACCAATGTATGTACTAAGTCATTTATATCCAATGTATATTTTCAGCCTTCGGGCTGCAGAACTTTTTCAATAAACCGTTAATAATTATTATTATTATTATTATTATTATTATTATTATTATCCAGAAGCTGTATAGTTTGTTTTTGCTTTGATCTGTTATGTTTTCGACCACATTAGGATGCCCTTACTGGGTGCGGTTGCCCAGTCAGGTTGGGTTTTTTTTAGGCAGGCTATGTTTAGTGGCAGCATTTTCAGCCCCCTCTCCTTGTGGGTTGAATAAAATGGCTCCTGGAAAGGGCTGCTCAGTCGCAAAGACAGGGCCGGATTGCACTGTTCCCTAGATCAGTGTGCATAAACGACCATGTTATCTATGCCGCCCGTGCCATTTTTGTACCCATCACCACTCGTGTGTCGCCATAGGTCTTTGGGGGTTTAGGGGTTATATAGGGTGGTATGAGTGCATTTATCCCATCTTCTACCAAAACTTTCACTTTACAATCATGGTTTGATCGCTCCTGCTCTCTTGCATGCAGGGAAAGAGATAGGGTATATCAAGCTATGAAACTATCTCCTTCTCCTATTACCCACTCTTCCTTCATTACTTCTAGGAATCGTTGTGGGACCAAACGGAATTTTATAAAAAAGAAAGACCGCTATCCTGACTAATTCTTCCTCTAGTAAATCTTTCTGGTCCTTAACCAAAAACATCTGTAATAACTTCTGCACGCCTTCTTTTCCTCCTCTCTTCCGACCTGATAACTCTATAGCCAACTCTCCCCATGACAAAGCCAATCACTTTGGCACCTTAATCTCCTCTAATTCCACCTTACACGATTCCAACTCTATCCCTCCTACCCCTGCTCCTCCTACTGAACCTATGCACTTTTCTATATTCTTCACTCGCAGGGTTGCCGTGTGTTATCCAGGATGGATGTGAGTAAGGCGCATGAACCGGATGGAATACCCCCCTCGTGTTCTGATGGAGTGTGCTGAAGCTTTGGTCCCTGTGCTTGCTCGCCTCTGCCTCAAAACCCAAACTTTTCCTTCTTCTTGAAAGCATGCCTTAGTTCAGCCCATCCCGAAGAAGGGTGACCAGTTTAATCCCTCTAACTATCGCCCCATTGCCCTAACTTCATCCCTCTCTAAGATTTTCGAAACTGTCTTGAACTCCCCTTTTCTCCGTCACCTCGAACGCCATTCTCTTTTCTCGGATCACCAGTACGGCTTTCGCCAGGCGAGATTTACTTGTAATCTGCTCTCCAACTGCACCCATCTTTGGTCATCTTCTTTTCGGGATAATGGGGAAACTTTCGACGTGGCCTTCGACATCTCCAAAGCATTTGACAGGGTATGGCACAAGTCTTTGCTTTCTAAACTTCCCTCTTATGGTTTCTCTCCCCCACTTTGTTTTCTAATCTCTAGCTTCCTTGAGAATCGATCCATGGCAGTTGTTGTCCAGGGATCGATCTCTCGCCCTTTCTCTACCAATAGTGGTGTCCCACAGGATTCTGTTCTTTCACCTACTCTCTTCCTTCTTTTTATCAATGATTTACTTCACACTACAACTAATTCCATCCATTCTTACGCTAATGATTCTACTCTTCATTATTCTTCACATTTTCCCCTTTCTCCTAACTCTCAAACTAGATCTGTTTCTAGAACTGATATCATTACATCTATCAATGCAGATCTTCGCAGCATCTGCGAATGGGGAGGTAGAAACTTGGTTAAATTCAATAGTACTAAAACTCAGTATTTACCAATTATACTTTGATTTCCCACCAATTACATTTCTGGATGCTATCATGCTGCCAAATTCTAAAATAGATATGCTAGGCCTCATTACTTCCTCTAATATGTCATGGAAGCCACTCAGCCTCAACATTGCTAAAGCTGCCTCCCGAAAGTTGGGAATGCTGTACAGATGCCGTAGCTATTTCACCCCTGAGCAGTTGGCTCAAGTACAGCATATAAGGGATTCATTCGTCCTATCTTGGAGTGCTGCTCTCATATCTAGGGTGGCTCTTCTTCTGCCCAATTGAGTGAAATCAAAGGCGTTTCGTCTAATTAATTCTCCTCCTTTAGTTGTCACTCTTTCTTCCCTTTCTCTTCGCTAAAATTTTGTTTCACGCTCTCTCTTTTACAGGTACTTTAACGGGCAATGTTCGGTGGATTTGGCATCCTGTGTACCGCCGGCAAGGCCGTGGGCTCGTAACACACGTCTTGCCCGCGGTGCCCACGGTTTCTCTGTGGATGTCGGTCACACTAGAATAACCCGTTATAGTACATCCTTCTTTCCTCACACAGCCAAACTGTGGAATGCTCTGCCTTCTTCTGTTTCCATACTCATACAATGTCTCACTTTAAAAAGCTAGTTTTCCGGCATCTT
This sequence comes from Homarus americanus, assembly GCF_018991925.1. Taxonomy (NCBI): domain Eukaryota; kingdom Metazoa; phylum Arthropoda; class Malacostraca; order Decapoda; family Nephropidae; genus Homarus; species Homarus americanus. The sequence goes on from NW_024743709.1 coordinate 14,228,997, forward strand.
CGTGGTGTAGATATAACCTTTTTCTCTTCTATTTTTAATTTCTTTCTGCTCTTATTTTTTCGCCCCCTAGGCCCCGTTGTGGGTCGTTCGACCTGTGCTCGGGTGGGCTAATTCCCTCAAAAAAAAGTCTGCTTAATAGTAGCGAACAACCTGCTTTTACTCAGATGTACACAAACTCAGGTTCGAGATGAGATAGGGAACTACAATGCATTCATACTACCACGCTACACAATCTGTCAAGGAAAAAAATAAGCGTCTTAGTTTATTATAGAACAATGATGAGGCTAAAGCAAATTACTTTAACGTCAAGTAAGGTTTACTTGCATAGATGTAGTTAAGATAAGCTAGGTTAGGTTAGCTCAGTTGACCTCTGACCCAGCTTGGAGAAGGTCGTGCCCGATAGTGCTCCCGTTAGAGACCAAGGAAAATGGCCGCCTTCGATCGTTGTGTCGTGGGGGAAGAGGAGGGGAGTGTGGGGAAAGACGACCTCCTTGCCACTCTGTTAAGGCAGCTGGGGCAGTTGAGGAGTGAGGTTGACACTCTAAAGGGGGAAAATGAAGCCCTCAGGACGGAACTCCTTCAGGTAGGTGTCCTGCCTAGCAGGACACCTGCGAAGGAGGAGCAGGCGTGGAGAGTGGTTGTCTCCAAGGGGACTAGGGTCAGGCTCAGGAAAGCTGACCAGGGTGTGGAGTGTAGTAACCCTTACCAGGTGCTGCAGGAAGCTGGCGAGGAAGAGAAGAGGCAGGACGGTATGGATCAAGGAGAGGAAAGGGCAGTTGTACAAACCCTGCCCACAGGTAAGGTCGTGGTAGTTGGGGACAGCCAGGTGAGGTTTGTAGATAGGGCTTTTTGTGCGAGAGATAGGAAACGTAGGACTAGGGTGTGTTTTCCTGGGGCTGGGATAGGGCATGTAGCCGAGAGATTAGACAGGGTTTTGTCAGGGGAGGGTACCAATCCAGTAGTGTGTCTTAGTGTGGGAGGTAACGACATAGGTAAGGTTAGGAGTGAGGAACTTTTCAAGAGGTATAGGGAGGCGCTGGGGAAGATTAGAGATAGGGGAGGGATCCCGAGAGTATGTGGTGTCTTGCCTAGAAGAGGGGTTGGTCGTGAATGGCTGTCCAGGGAAATTGCTATAAATTGCCGACTGGAAAAACATTGTGCAAACAATGGTTGGGCATTCATCGATAACTGGCAACGATTCTATGGCAACGACTACCTGTACTGTCGCGACGGAGTACACTTGTCTCGTGAGGGGGTAAAGACATTGTCTGCATCCCTGGAGCGTGAAATTGTCACTCCGAAGGGGGGGTTTCGCCAGTGGAGAGGGGTTCGGGGAAAGTGGGAGTCAAAAAACAAGCAGGTCCTGGGAAGTAAAATTAGTTGCTCAGGACCAGGGAAGAGTAGGTTCAAATGTATACTATACAAACAGTAGGAGCGTTAGAAATAAAATAGACTTGCTGAGAGCGGTTGTATGTACAAGAGAATGTAGACGTCATAGCAATCACCGAAACTTGGATGAATCTGGTGAGCAAAAATTTTTTATCAGAGTACCACATAGAAGGGTACAACCTTTTTCACAAGGACAGGGAAGGTAGGAAGGGGGGAGGGGTCGCACTCTTCGTTAAGGATACATTAAAATGTTGTATTAATAATTCAATAAAGGGTGAAATAGGAACCGAGTCTGTGTGGGTAGAAATCACGGAAGGAAGAGAAAAACTAATTATGGGAGTGATTTACAGGCCCCCAAGTCTTGGCAAAGAAGCAGCTCAGCCCATATGGTAGGAAATGAGTAGGGCAGCAAAATATAACAACCTATGCATTATGGGGGATTTCAACTTCAGAAATATTGACTGGGACAACATTGTAGGCGACTATGAATCTGAAGACTTCCTAGACGCAGTACAGGAAAAATTTTTGAAACAACTAATTACAGAACCTACTAGAGGTGACAATATATTAGACCTAGTATTAACAAATAAAGAAAATATTATCAGAGATATCACAGTAGGGGAAGAACTAGGTAACAGTGATCACAGAGAAATCAGGTTCACCCTAAATTGGGAAACGAAAAACAATCACAATATGGTCAGAGTCCCAAACTTTCGGTTGGCGGATTATCAGGGATTAAGAAGGTACCTAGGTGAGGTCACCTGGGAACAGTCACATCAGTTCCCAGTAGAAAGGGGTGAGGTCATAGATGACACAACAATTGATCATGACTATAATATATTCACTAGTATACTACATAAAGCACAAGAACAAAATATACCATACAGAAAAATTAGGTAAAATAAGAATGAGCCAAGGTGGATGACCAGAAAACTTAAACATGACATAGGAATAAAGAAAGGAATATATAAGAAATTAAAGGGAGGGGAGGAGCAGCTCAGAAACAGGTATAATGAACTATCTAGGAATGTTAAGAAAAATGTAAGGAAAGCAAAGAGAGACTATGAAATCAAAATAGCAAGAGAATCCAAGGCGAATCCCAAGGGATTTTTCCAGGTATATAGGACAAAGGTCAAGGACAAAGTTGGGCCTTTAAAGTCAGGGAGGGGAGAATTGATAAATGGCAGTGAAGAAATAAGCAAAGCATTGAACAGCTACTTCTTATCAGTTTTCACAGAAGAAATTTGAGATGAAATTCCAGAGGTGGAACTGATATTTAAGGGAAAGGAAGAAGAGAAATTAAAGAATATCACTATCAGAAAAGAGGATGTTCTTAAGAAGATAAATAAACTAAAGAAAACAAAATCCCCAGGGCCGGATGAAATTTTCCCTCGAGTCTTGAAAGAGTGTAGGGAACAGATTAGCGGACCCCTCGTAAACTTATTTACAAAATCATTAGACACTGGAGTTGTGCCAGACTTGTGGAAACAGGCAAATGTAGTACCCATATTCAAAAAGGGAGACAGAGCATCAGCGTCAAATTACCGGCCGATCAGTTTGACGTCAGTAGTGGGGAAATTTCTTGAATCAATAGCAGATAGCGTCCGATCGCATCTAGAGAAAAGCATATTAATCTACGACTCTGAACATGGGTTTACAAAGGGAAAATCTTGTCTAACAAATCTGCTAACGTTTTTTAGGAAAGTCTTCGAGGTAGTAGATAATGAAGAAAATTACGATATTATTTACTTAGACTTTAGCAAAGCATTTGACAGAGTACTGCATCAGAGGCATCTGAGAAAAATTAAGGCTCATGGTATCGAGGGGAAAGTTTTAAATTGGATAAAATCATGGCTCACCGATAGAACGCAGAGGGTCAGCGTAGATGGTGTTAAATCTGAGTGGGGCCGTGTAACCAGTGGGGTTCCCCAGGGGTCAGTACTAGGCCCACTCTTGTTCATAATCTACATAAACGATCTAGATACTGGGATCAGCAGTGACATAAGCAAGTTTGCGGATGACACCAAAATAGGGCGGCAAATTAATTCAGGGCGGGATGCAAATGCATTACAGGAGGATCTAAATAAACTGCAGGGGTGGTCTGAAAAATGGCAAATGAAATTCAACACCAGCAAGTGCAGCGTACTTAATATTGGAAGAACAAATACTTATAATGTATACAGCCTTAACAACATCAACCTAGAGAAGTCGACTTGTGAAAGAGACCTAGGGTACTTGTAAGCCCGGACCTACGGCCTAGAAAACAGTGTGTTAATGTTCGAAATAAGGCAAACAGAGTATTGCGTTTTATATCTAGAAGTGTAAGTAACAAGAGTGCAGAGGTCTTATTGCAACTATATCTTGCGCTAGTCAGGCCGCACCTCGATTATGCGGTTCAGTTCTGGTGCCCTATTATAGAATGGATATAAATTCACTAGAGTCGGTGCAGCGAAGAATGACAAAAATGATTCCGGGACTTAGAAACCTTCCATATCAGGATAGGTTAAAGAAACTTAACTTGCATTCCCTAGAAAGACGAAGAGTGCGGGGAGATATGATAGAAGTATTTAAGTGGGTGAAAGGAATCAATAAAGGGGATATAGATAAAGTTCTTATAATATCCGAGCAGGATAGGACTCGGAGCAACGGATTCAAGTTGGATAAGTTTAGGTTTAGGAGGGAGATAGGAAGAAACTGGTTCACAAATAGGGTGGTGGACGAGTGGAACAAGCTTAGCAACTTTGTAGTAAGTGCAGGAACTCTGGAAAGTTTCAAAAGGAGGCTAGATAGATTCATGGATGATAGAGAGTGGTAGTAACTCTCGATAGGAGCTGCCATGCACAGGCCAACCGGCCTATTGCAGACTCCTTATTTTCTTATGTTCTTATGTTTGCTTTCGTTCGTACAGATCTGAACTTTATTTCCATAAATATTTCTGAAGATGTACAGTACAAAGCATTTCTTAAAAATATGATGATTTCTAAATTTAGTTTCGGCTCTTGAATTATACTGTTTCTGTTCTTATAACGAGCAAACATTGTCTGTGTATGTACACCTCTCAACCGGTCAAGTAGTTAAATGGGACAATAAGGATGGGTCGTATAGCGTTATTATTCCCTATCACCGCCATAATGCCAGGCGCTGCTCCTTCAATCATCTGCGGCGGTGTATTGTCGGAGTAGAAAAGAAAGAGAAAAAAATACAAGACAACCAGCGAGGTGGTATTATTCTCAAATACGAGGCTCAAAAGCAGGATAAACATCGCCCTCTGCTCCAGTAGGTGTTGTTACAAGCCATCGATTTCTTCAGTGAGAGCAGTAAATAGTGTCAACAAGGCCGGTGAGATGTGGGTATGAGGCGGATATGTTGTCTCGGAGACCCGTGAATATCCTGGACGAGAGGCGTATTATGTTGTCGACACGAAACGCAGTTACCGTCTGTATGAGAGAATAAGAATCGTATGCATGGGACGAAACACAGCTGTCTGCAACGGGTGTGAGAACTGTCGAGGGCATAGACTGCTTGTGAAGAGTGTAGATGCCATCTGGGAGTGGAATATATATATATATATATATATATATATATATATATATATATATATATATATATATATATATATATATATATATATATATATATATATATATATATATATATGCAAGTAAATCACTGTAGGTGCGCGTGATCTAGGTATATGCTGATAACCACAAGGAAAGAAGAAAACACGAAGTTCCCAAGCGCTTTCGTGTAATTCACATCTTCAGGGGTGAGTACAGACTAAAGAGGAAGTACAAAACAAGGTGTATATATACAGAGGAGGGTGAGACCAGGTCCACAATGGTCAGGTATTAGGTAATGACCCTACTAATCTTTAAATAGCACGGCAACGGTCGGTAGTCAGGTCAGAGGGTAAGGTGACCCAACCTTCTCACCTGGTTACAAATCTTCTTAATTACAAAATTGTCCAGTTTGTACATGCCATTACTCAAATTCATGTTGAATGCTTCGGTATGTTTAATGAGACTAGATTCTATGATGTTCCTACTATCAATTGAATTGCAAGGTAATATTGAGGAGGCATTATCCCAGTCAATGCAATGCTTGTTATCCCTCAAATGAACAAACAGAGCATTGGATTCCTGGCCTGTCCGAATACTATATTTATGTTGTTTAAGTCTAGTTACAAGATCTTTACCTGTCTGGCCTAAGTAAAACATATTACATTCCTTGCAAGGAACTTTATAAATGCAACCAATTGTGTTGTTGGGGGAGTTCTTGATTAACATTTGTTTAACAGTGCATAAGTTTTTAAATGCCACATTGACGTTCCAGGTTTTTAGTTGTAAAGGAATGTGTGAGAAATTTTTGTGAAATGGTAATATTATGATATTCTTATGGTCATGGGTGGGCTTGGGATCAGTTCTATAAAAAGTTTTCTTAGTAATGTTTAGGCATTTGTCTATGAAAGATCTAGGGTATTTAAGGTGTGAGCCAATATTATAGATATATTTATATTCCTCATCAATGAATTCCGGACTGCAAATTCTCAAAGCACGTAAAAACATTGTTGAAAATTCTGACTGTTTGACTCTATTATGGTGGGCAGAATAATAATGAATGTATGAACACACATTAGTTGGTTTTCTATAGATAATGAACTTAAAAGTGTTACCTATTCTGTGTATCAGACAGTCTAGGAATGGCAATTTACAGTCTTGCTCTAATTCCACAGTGAATTTGATCGAGGGGGCTAAGCTGTTAAGTTGTGGCAGGAAAGCTTTTAGGTCCTCATTACATGGCCTAAAAGAATATCTTAATATTACCATTTCACAAAAATTTCTCTCAAATTCCTGTACAACTAAAAACTTGGAACGTCAATGAGGCACTTAAAAACTTATGCACTGTTAAACAAATGTTAATCAAGAACTCCCCCAACAACACAATTGGTTGCATTTATAAAGTTCCTTGCAAGGAATGTAATATGTTTTACTTAGGCCAGACAGGTAAAGATCTTGCAACTAGAATTAAAAAACACAAATACAGTGTTAGGACAGGCCAGGAATCCAATGCTCTGTTTGTTCATTTGAGGGATAACAAGCATTGCATTGACTGGGATAATGCCTCCTCAATATTACCTTGTAATTCAATTGATAGTAGGAACATCATAGAATCTAGTCTTATTAAACATACCGAAGCATTCAACATGAATTTGAGTAATGGCATGTACAAACTGGACAATTTTGTAATTAAGAAGATTTGTAACCAGGTGAGAAGGTCGGGTCACCTTACCATCTGACCTGACCACCAACCGTTGTGTGCTATTTAAAGATTAGTAGGGCCATTCCCTAATACCTGACCATTGTGGACCTGGTCTCACCCTCCTCTGTATATATACACCTTGGTTTGTATTTCTCTTTAGTCTGTACTCACCCCTGAAGATGTGAATTACACGAAAGTGCTTGGGAACTTCGTGTTTTCTTCTTTCCTTGTGGTTATCAGCATATACCTAGATCACGGGCACCTACAGTGATTTACTTGCATATATATATATATATATATATATATATATATATATATATATATATATATATATATATATATATATATATATATATATATATATATTAGTGAAGGCTGTAAGAGTGCTAAGAGTGCAGGCTGGCGTCTCGGATGTAGAGGTAAAAAAAGTTTATTGATGCCGTCGACCATAAGTATGTACAGTATATGTCGCTGAGGAGGATGGCTGTAGACATCCTCGAAGAAGGGTGTTATGCGTCGTCGACGTAGTTTACAGACACCATCAATGAGTGAATGAGTGCACAAGATTTCGTGAAGGAGGGTCGCCCACCCACCACAGAGGGTTGCCAAGCACCCCACAACACATCCAGTAATCCAATCACCCAGACACTAAAAATTTGATGACTCAGGTCGCTAATGAAACCGTCTCAAGTGTTTTTGAATGGAATTTTGGATTGATTTTGTAGACCGTCTCTGGTCTTCTAAGCTATTCCACAGCCGTTCTCAATCTTTTTATTCCTTTCATATACTTAAATCTCTGTAAATCAAAGGCTAAAACCTACTTTACCTTTTTAGGGTATCAGGACAACTGCCCCCATGAGACAATTGCCCCCCATTGTCAGTGAAACTTAGCAACCATCGTACCAGGCATGGGACTGAAACCGGATTCGGCTTCGGCTTCTGGAAGCCATGCTTTTTGGTTAGGTTAGGTTATATTATGTAGTGTCAGGTTTTAGTTTTCTTGCAGGTTTGTAGTGTTAACAATTATTGTTGGGGTATTTCTGCATTTTGTGTATACAGTATAATTACTATTACACATAACAAATAAAACAAGACAATAAAGAATTCATTCCAAGTGCTATTTTCTCCTCTCTGTTTACTCAGTTTCATGTTTTATGCCAATTATTGGTAAACTCATTCTTTTCCCTATGAAAAGTACAGTACAGATTCACTGACAATAGAGGGGAGGGGGGGGGAAGTTGTTCGAGGTCAGAGGGGGGAGTTGTCCGGGGTACAGTTGTCCGGGGTGCAGTTGTCGGGGGTTAGTTGTCCTAGAACTCTGTTTAGATTCAACCATTAAAAAAAAAAAAACCACTCCAAGATTCTTCCTCACAAGTTATCATTAGCAGCGACAGCCAACAACAGCACAGAAGGCTACAGGTTCATCCCAGGAACAACCTTATGTCCGAGAACTCATCACATGATTGCGACTTTTACTTCATCCAATATATTTCTTCGGTCACCCTAACGATAATTCTCCTCACTCTGTATTTCTTTATTCCCCATACCATTAATTCTCCTTATCTCATATTCCATCATTCTTACAACTATTGACTCTTTCTCCTTACCAATACACCCTCTTATTCTCTCTTTCCTTAATTTCTTCACACCACCTTTTCCCACTTGTCGCCTTATTGGATCTGCTCTCTATCCTGCTCCACACTGTCCCTTCTTAAAGAGATTTGTTCATGTTATTAGCAAACTTTCGTGAAGGTTAACCCATTATCTGACCTTCTCTTCCTTATCAATTGCGGCATTCTTATCAGTTCCCTTTCCGTCTTCCCATTTTCATGCATTACATTTTCTAGTTCCAGTTTCTTCTTTTCCTTAAGTTTCTTGGTCATTTTAGTTTATAATTTTCTTGTTTTGGTTAATTTCTTGATTTGTCTATAAGAAAGCCTGTTTTCTCTTTCTCGCGTATGTATAAAGATTGGAGAACCATTACACTTGGTAGAGTTGCTTCACCTGAGCTGGTTCAATTAACTACTGTTTCACCAAAGGTGCCAAGATCAAGTTCTGGTTCACATGAGCTGGCCTGACCATGTTCTGGTTCACCTGAAATGTTAGCTGAGGTGAGGGGGTAACCGGGCCGGGTTGAGCTGTTCCAGGTAACATAACCCATCTTGTCATACACGCTGGCCCTCAATATTCCCAACATCCTCAATGTATCTTGAAGCTGACCTGATGGGAGGAGAGGTGAGGGTTTGCTCGTTTTCTTCCGTCTTAACTTTTTATCAACTCTGGGAAAACGAATTTAATCTTCTTTTAAACTTTTTTATATGCTGTGGAAAACTGAAGCAAATTTCATATACTTAATAATCACCTCAAACCTGTTTTAAATTCGGATACGGATCGTGAAAAGTATTTTATTCCTTTTTCATTATTTTTTTCGAAAGGTATCTAATTTTCAAAAATCTTATTCTTATTTCGTGCTATATATATATATATATATATATATATATATATATATATATATATATATATATATATATATATATATATATATATATATATATATATATATATATATATATATATATATATATATATATATGCAAGTAAATCACTGTAGGTGCGCGTGATCAGGTATGATAACACAAGAAAGAAGAAAACTGAAGTTCGTTAATTCACATCTTCGGGAGTACTCACCCTGAAGATGAATTACACGAAAGCGCTGCTATAATATATATATATATATATATATATATATATATATATATATATATATATATATATATATATATATATATATTTATATTTATATATATATATATATATAAAGGAAAGGGAAAATACTGCAGCACCTTAGCTTTCGTCTTTATTCAAGACATCTTCAGAGGCAACTAAATTTACAGGGACTGAGAGAGGCTTAAATACAAAGAGTGGCCGTACATAATATCAAGTCAGGTCAATAACATGGGATCCATTAATCCACACACCACCTTCACTGCACACGAAACTTATCACCTATGAGATATCCAAAAGGTAAGTCATTTAATGAAGTCAGGTTGAAGGCGATGGGGTGGCTTACCCAACTGAACTCGTAATTATGCTAAGCCTCCCTTGATCCGTATATTTTTCTATTCATATTTCTATAATATATTATTCTTTTTACTGTTGCATTTCTTTGTATTAGTATCATACGTATGATGCATGTTATGAATTGTGAAGGTTTACTTTGAACCATTGTATGATCAATTGTGTGATTTACCATGGCTCCAATGTTCCAGTGCGAAGGAGCTTCCTGGTGTGTGATAATCATGAATTACACAAATTTCCTCGTATCCTCGAATATATTTAATTTTTTAAATCCTTATCACTAATTGTCATTTTTCTCTATTAGAGGCATATATGTGTATATTGTTACAATGAGTTTATATTCCAACATCGTTTTATTATTATTGCCAAGCGAAATTATGTCTAGGAATCTTTTCCACCAATCAGCTTCATCGTAATATGACGTCTATGGATTCATTCATAAGTTTACTCTAGTATTACGACCCTGCCACATAACCGTAAACGTTATCACGGGGGATAAAGGAACTTTTAAGAGGCAACTGTTCAAACAAACATATAATTTTTTAGGTCTAATAAAAATTGACCGATGCGAGATATAGTAAAAATTAATTGTCAAAAAATATTCATAAACTTTTTTGGCATCTCGTCTATAGGTCACTGGCACCTTGATTTAGTTTGGCAAAGCAGCCAAGGCAACAGAGTTGTACTCTGAAGGTCTCTGCTATTTTCAGTTTTTTAAAACCATTGGCAGGATATATAACTAGAAAAAGAGAAAGCAGGAACATAATATGTATATATTTTTGAAGGACAGAGTGGGTTTTTAGTAATAAGATGATCCAGACAGATCCAAGTTCAACAAGAATTGCCTCATCAGGTGAAATATACCTGTTCTGTATTAACACGCCGGTGACACCTAATGCCAACCCCACCTGCCTGACTACTTGGGTTGACTAGTTAATGTTTTAGTGTGTGTGTGTGTGTGAGCAATTTCTTGTATGTAGCTAGTGTCCCTCATGTCAAACTTAAAAACTAAAATGAAAGATTCAATGAAATTTCTGAACGAGAGAGCCAACCAGTCTAGAACTGTGATAATTTGTCTTTCGGAGCATGAAGGATCACTAAGACAATTGTTCACAGACTAGGAAGAAACAAAAATCATTACACACCTTTCTCCTATAACACAAGGTGGTGTTTTACTTACTTTATGTGTCAAGTGCAGTCACTTTAGTTTAATTAACGGTAGTTCTTGGTTCTTCACTTACTTGCACTCATCTTTCTATTAATGGGGACCCATTATTATTATTATATTGGTCAGATAAATGTAGATATATTTGGCTCATTAAATTTAATCAACATAAGACGTCATCTGAAGTTATATGTCATATTCCTATTTCTAACTAGATATAACGTGGGGGAAGGAATTCCCTATACACCCATATGACTACTGAGAAACATTCGTCAACCTTACCGCCCAGTACTGTGGTCGCCAGCCCACACGCAGATGCCCGACTACACCACACCCAACGCTAAACTGACTGTACATCTAACATTATCTATTAGCTGTAGGGAGCATATTCTAAGTGTCCAAAGAGAGTCTGTTTTTCAAATGTTCTTCAGGCACTTTTCCACTGATTGGCTAGTTCACAATATGGCCGTAGTCACGTCAGTTCTATGGGTGGAGCTATCTTCATGACACTTGGTATATGAAGAGATCTGGTTACCCTTGAGGGGATAATAAATGGTGACGAATTAAGGTAATTGTCGCTTGACAGGAACTATAAACACACAGGACCCCACAGGTCAATTTTCAAGTTCTCCTTGTAACTGTTGCTCTCGTGGGCGTAGGCGTGCATGGGCGTCCCTTTTATTACACTCCTTCCTCCTTAAAACAATATTCAAATGGGTATAATCTCTCGTATCCTCAGTGAGGTTAATTCCTTCCTCATGTCTTCAGTAGGTTTAATCCTTTTCGCGACATTGTAATAGTAGGTTTAATCCCTCCTGCAGTACTGACTGTTTCCGTAGGTCTATTCAGCCACATCAGTTGTACGAGTGTACGCATCCAATTTCATTCACCCTCACCACCCACCTCGTCTACTCTCAGCCACCCTCCCACCCGCTTCGTCCACGACAACACCCAAAAATTCAACAACGACAGTTTCTCCATGATTGGAATCTAACTGGATTACCATCACACCAAAACAAACCACAACCACTGTTGCCTTCTCCTGAGCAACTAATTAACTTATTTGATTATCAGAACTAATTACAAGAGATGAGGCAGCGGTAACCAACGAAATTAAATCTTAGACAAGATATTGTAGATTTTTTCTAGGGTGGAATTAAGAGGTGGAATCGACAAGAGAGACTTCCTGGGTTATAAGATTATATGAAGTTCAGAATTTAAAATTTTCCTCTGGTGTTGATTACATGATGGAGGATCATCACTCACATCTTGCCTACACCTACAACCTACTTATTGCCCATCTACACCTGTTATCTGGATATTGTCCACACCTCACCTGTTTGTATTAGTCCCTTAGTTTTCATGAAAATGTGGGGTAGTACATTAATTTTGTATAACTATCACCCCCTGTAACTTTCCACTAGCTATGGGGTACATGTTCAGAGCACGTGATAAGGTGTGCCCACGAGAAGTCGCGTCACTTGGTGCTGAGCTAAGGATTAAGTACCCGGCTATCTGGCCACCTATTGCAGGCAGTAGTTTGATAATCACTCATTAGAGGAAGACGTTATTTAGAGTCATCGTTGAGGTGACCCGTCTTCCTCGAGGGAGGACGTCAGATATATTTTCGTTCTCCCTCGAGGGTCCCTACTCATTCTCACTCAACTCTCACATCGACAAAACATACTTAGCAGAGCTATTTAAGATAGCTTCCGTCCCATGCATAGCTACAGTGATTAAGTTACGGTGATATTCCTTTTTGAAAGTGTACACAGAACTATTTTTATAATAAACAAGCAAAAGGAGCATATTGGATTTCACTACAGAAGATCCAAAAACTTTTATCTATATTTTAGTACGTTTAGAATATAAGGTAATGTGCTACACAAGTGATTGTTACAAGTGGTGACAACCCTGGAAGGTTGTTACATATATCACAGCTTCACAAGTAACTGTTATATTCACGGTAACAGTTACCTCAACAGATACACAAAATGATTAAAAGGTAGAGAATATACTTATTCTCCCTGTTCCTGTAATAATTTGAAGTTTTAGTTATACCTATATTCTAGAAATTAGTGTTACAAAGGTGACCAGTCTACAGGACCAGCCTACAGTCTACAGTTTACAGTTAGTCAAGTGTACTCCAAGTAACCGTGACAATTCTCAAAAGAGAAGTTATTCGTCATACTAGAGTTCAGTAACAGTTGAGATAATTTGTTCTCCTGTTACTCATAATGTGATGTAACAGAAAAATTTAAACAGTTTCATAAGTGGCAGTGAAAAGGACCGGATCCATATCTAATATCAGTGTAAAACAAAATTATACAAACTGAAATTATTTTTTAATCCTGAAGTATACTTTTTTTCTAAGTGCACGTGGATATAAGCCGTCGTTAGAAGTTTTCTGTTGAGTGATACTTATTTTGTCATCCAAGATGATGTACCAAATTTTTTTTTATCGATAACTATTACTGAGTTATTGATACTTGCTGTATTATGGCAATACTCCTGTGAGCTGAAGTGAACATTAGTTCCGCAAATGAATCGTCCACCGGCCAGGATGTGAGTCAACAGTTTCGTATGGCGTGAATAACCCCCAGTTACCAGCACCCCAGCACCCTCCTTAGTGATGACAAGTGCATCTCTGACCACGAAGGTTGTAGAGATTGGTGTTATCATTCTGAAGTATGGCGTGGTGGATGCACTAGTGTACCCAGTAAGCCCAAGAGCCCTTGAGTTCAGTGGCAGGGAACAGCAGTTTGCTGTACTCACCTGGACCTTCGTATCAGCTGTGTCTCCTGTGAGTGACACACGCAAGTCTACGGGATTTGCGGCAGCATTTTCACATTCAAGAAATTTCAGAAAGGATTCTTCATGTCAAGCCTACAAGGAATAGGTATTTTACAGACATATTTATAAACACACATTGATATATTCTATAGCATACCATCACACGTTAGCCGTCGTGGTAGGTTATTTTTATTTTATAGGTGTCTTACTTATTTTAATATATACTGATGTAATATAATTTCCAGTATTTAATTTTTACCTGTCCATCTATTGATACTTTAACTATTTTACTTATAATTTCTATCAATTTACTGTAAATGGAGGGAGAAGGTTATTTTTGGGGGTTTGTATCTAAATAATTGCTCAAATATTTGGCGTACAAAATGCGGAAACAAAAAATTATTTCCCAGGAGGATAATAATGTTAATAATGTTTAAACTGAAAAAAGTCAGGTTAATAATGTTAATAATTTTCAAACTACAAATATGATAGTTCTATAATAATGCTTAAACTGCAAATATGTCAGGTTACTAATGTTGTTTATGTTAATGATGTCATAGACACATCTTTTCAAACTGCAAATATGACAGTTCTACAATGATATTATCACAGACTGTAAATTTTCAGCCATATCGTGGTAGAACCCTTCGCAAGTTTGTACCATTGTTCTCTACAAAGATGAATGCTTCGTCGAAGAGTAAGCACCACACACTTATTCATTCAGGGTGATTATAGTTGCAAAAGTTGTACATTGCTAAGAAGGTGCGCTCTTAAACACGAAGTAGACGAGATTTATTTTTGCCCTTTTATTTTGGTGGTGATTTTTATTGTTTTGTGACTCTAAATCTATTTCATTGTAGAACCCTTTGCAACTCAGTACCATTGCTCTCCGCAAAGGTGAATGTTTCGTCAAAGAGTCTCAAGCACCACACACTCATTCATCCAGCGTGATCATAGTAGCAAAAGTTGTACATTGCTAAGAAGGTGAGTTCTTAAACACGAAATAGGCAAGATTTATTTCTGCCATGTCATTACCTTATTTGCTATACCCAAGTTAACGATTTTCCGCTATTTTGTTGATATTGGCAGTAATAATTTTGTTCTGTGATTATAAGTCAGAATCTTCCAATTTTGCAATTGTACAGTCTCGTTCAAGATTCTTCGAACACTGCTGGAGAAAGCTGGCAACGCAAGGCCGTTTGTTTACTATAGTACGTAGTATAATATAATACAAAACAGCAAAGCCCAACCATTAAATTAAGCAACGGGGAACTAAGTAACCAATCACCGATCACTTTTCCATTTATTCATAATTTTTACTACGTACTATAGTAAGCAAACGGCCTTGAGTTGCCAGCCGTCTCCAGCAGTGTTTGAAGAATCTTGAACGAGACTGTACATAATATACTCTCCCATAAGGCATTTCAGACTAGGGCTTGTGTAGCTGTTCAACCACAGGTGTCAGCTTCCCCAGTTTAGTGTTCACACATATATGCTGTAACATGGCTAGGTATATGTATAGGGTTTTTCTGCAAGATTAGTTTATTCTTCACGGAGTTCGGAAGGTGTGACCGAGTGATGTATTATCCCCTTAGTTTTTATATAAATGTGGGGTAGTACATTAATTTTGTGTAACTACCACCCCCTGTAACATTCCACTCGCTATGAGGTACATGCTCAGGGAATGCGATACGTGTGCCCACGGGAAGTCACGTCACTTGGTGCTGACCTAAGGATTAAGTACCCGGCTCTGGCCACCTATTGGGGGCAGTACTTTGATAATCACTCACTAGAGGAAGACGTTATTTAGAGTCATCATTGAGGTGACCCATCTTCTTTGAGGGAGGACATCGGATATATATATGCGTTCTCGTTCGATGGGTCTCTACTCATTCTCACCCAACTCTCACATCGACAGAACATACTTAGCAGAGCTATTTAACATAGCCTCCGTCCTCATTTAACACTCATAGCTGCAGTGATTAAGTTGCGGTGATAATCCTTTTTAAAAGTGTACATACAACTCTTTTTATAATAAACAAACAAAAGGAACAAATTGGATTTCACTACAGAAGATCCAATAAACTTTTTCTATATTTTAGTACGTCTAGAATATAGGGTAACATGCTTCACAATCTTCACAAGTGATTGTGACAAGTGGTGACAACCCTGGAAGGTTGTTACATATATGACAGCTTCACAAGTTGCTGTTATATTCACGGTAACAGTCACCTCAACAGGTACACAGTTGGCAAAGGTATAGATAATATGTTCTCCCATTACTGTGTTATGCCGTTTCATTGTTAACAAGAACCTAATCGTTACATGTTGATCATCTATCGCCCATCACCCACACTTGCCACCCACAACTGTTACTCACCCACACCTGTCACTCACCCACACCTGATACTCACCCACACCTGTCACTAACCTACACCTGTTACACACCCACACCTGTCACTCACACATACACACCTGTTACTCACCCATATCACCTCATCTGTCACTCATCCACATCTGTTACTCACCCACATCTGTCACTCACCTGCATCTGTCACTCACCTACACCTGTCACTCACACACATCTGTCACTCACCTACATCTGTCACTCACCCACATGTCACTTACCCACATCTGTCACTCACCTACATCTGTCACTCACCCACATATGTCACTCACCCACATCAGTCACTCACCCACACCTGTTACCTGTGGAATCCTTGATTAGAGGTGAACTGGAAACAACATTCATAAATGTTTATGGGATAAGTTTTCAAACTCAAAGGGTCTTTTCTCCATCTATTAAAAAATAAAATATTGCACAATTACTAGGATATCACAGTAATTAACGCCATGAGCTGTGAGCGTGAATAAGGAACGAAGTGAATGTGTAACTAGCTTCGTAAACGCATGTCTGGTGGGCGAGAGAGACAGGAGCTGACTGGCCGAGGACCGGCTGGCTACTCTATTCATGACCCTGCAGTCAAGAGACGAGAGTTCAATGGAAATATACTGTCAGTTGTTTTCTGACCTCACTAGGGGAAAGGTCACGGCAGGGTTAGCTCCCGAGGGATAATTATCAGAAATGGCCAGTGCTATGTGTTGTCTGGGGTGTGCGAGTTTGTTGGAGAGGGTCAAGGAAGAATTAGAGAGGGCCACGTTGGAGAACCTGAAATTAAAGGAAGGGATGGCGAGGATGAAATTAAAGGAAGAGATGGCGAGAATGGAGGAAGAGGAGAGACAAGGAATGCCAGTGTATGACGATAACTCAGACGAGTGGAAGGTTGTGAGGAGAGGGAAGACCAAACTGGTGATGAGAAAACACACCAAGGATACGTCAACAACGACATCAACAGCTAAGTGTACCAACTTGTTCAGTCCCTTAATAGACGAATTGGACGTTAGTACTGTCAGGGACAGGGCTGACAAGGAAGGTATAAAACATTGAATTTTTGGTGACTCACAAGTAAGGTACTTGGACAGGGCTTTTTGTGGAAAAAACAAAAATAGGATGAGGGTGTGTTTGCCAGGAGCTGGAGTGGGGGATATAATTGACAGGATGGACAATATCTTGTCTGGTAATGGGAACAAACCCATTATCTGCCTCAGTGCAGGAGGCAATGATATTGGCCGGTGTAGGAGCGAGGAGCTTCTTCATGAGTTCAAGGCAGCTATAGATCGTATTAGGACTAGGGGAGGGATCCCCATCATATGCAGTGTCCTGCCTAGAAGGAGAGTTGGCAGTGAATGGTTGTCAAGGGCGGTTGGTGTCAACGACCGTCTTGACAGATATTGCAAGTCAATATCAGTCCCGTTCATTGACAACTGGGACAACTTCTACGGCAGAAGGTACCTTTATGCTAGGGATGGGGTGCACCTGTCTAGGGATGGGGTGGCAAACCTGGCTGGGTCTCTCGAGAGGGCAGTTCAAAGGATATCGAAGCCTTTAAACTGCTAGGGGAACATATGGGCATGGGGGTGGAAGAGACTGCAGTGGGAGCGGGTAAACAAAGTGAAAGATTACAGGGAAATAGTGTTAGGAATGATGACAAAACTAAATTAGACAGGGAGTTAAAACCTAAACTCGGTAAAGAGAGGACTCAGAACACGACTAACTTAAATGTCTACTACGGGAACAGTAGAAGTATGAGAACAAAATGGATGATATTAGGGCCTTAGTATGTACCGAAAAAATCGATATAATAGCATTCACTGAAACATGGATCAACCTAGACTCACATGAGTTACCGGTAGAATACCAAATTGCGGGTTACAAATTGTTCCATACCGATAGGCAGACCAGGAAAGGAGGTGGAGTAGCAATCTATGTCAGTGATAATCTGAAGTGTGAAATAAATAAGGAAATAAAAACTGAGCAGAATACAGAAACAATTTGGATAGAATTAATCGACGGTAAGGAAAAACTTATCATAGGAGTAATATATAGACCTCCCAACCTTGATAGAGTTAATGAGCGACTTATCTGGGATGAAATGCGCAGGGCTTCCATGCACAACAAAGTCTGTATAGTAGGCGATTTTAACCTTGGCCAAATAGATTGGACTGACCTGAAGGGTAACTCAGTATCAGAGGATTTCCTCGAAAAAATCCAGGACTGTTTCCTAAGTCAACATATAACCGAACCCACCCGGGGTAATAATATACTCGATTTAGTTCTGTCGAACAGAGAAAACCTCATAAGTAATGTCGAGGTAGGGAACGAACTTGCAAACTGCGATCACAAAGAAATTAGATTCCAGTTAGATTTTCAGGTCAGACGTAAGGAAAATTCCATTAAAGTCCCAGATTTCAGAAGGGCAAACTTTGATAGTTTAAAGAGGCAACTGAGAGAGGGGGTGTTGCACTTGGGCGTGAACCTGACAGATGACACAGTCCTGATAACGAGATCTGAGATTGTCGAGTTCCACGACAATTTAAATAATGAGTTACTTAATGCACAAAGGCAGAACATACCATACAAAAAACTCAGATCAGACAACAATGACCCTAAATGGATAAATAATTATTTAAAGAACATTATTGGCCAAAGGAAGGCTATAGGTAGAAGGATAAACCGTGGCGAAATTTACCTCCGGGAGTATTATAAGGTATTGGCTGGTAGGGTTAAGACCGAGATAAGAAAAGCAAAGAGGAATAATGAACTGAAGATAACAAGGGAGGCGAAGACAAACCCCAAAGGATTCTACCAAATGTATCAAACTAAAACACGAGATAAAATTGGACCAATTCGTTCAGATACCGGCGAGCTAACTAATAACGACGGAGAAATGAGCAATAATCTGAATAAATATTTTTCAACAGTTTTCACCACCGAAAATTTAAACATGATACCCAAGGCACCGACTGTATTCAGAGATAGTGAAGAAAACAAATTAAGCGAGATAGTAGTGACTAGTAACGATGTTAATAGGCAAATAAACAAACTGAAGCCTAATAAGTCACCTGGTCCCGATGAGATATTTGCCAGAGTATTAAAGGAATGTAAGGAAGAGCTTAGTATGCCCTTAGCAAAGTTGTTTAACATGTCATTAAAAACAGGTATAGTACCAGAATCCTGGAGGATAGCGAATGTAATACCGATTTACAAGAAGGGGGATAGATCATTATCGTCTAACTACCGCCCAATCAGTCTAACATCAATAGTAGGCAAATTACTGGAAGCAATCATTTCAAACTCTATTCGAAACCACCTGGAGAAGCAGAAGTTGATCAATGATTCCCAACATGGCTTCACAAGCGGGCGTTCATGTCTAACTAATCTATTAACATTCTTTTCATCAGTTTTCGAATCGGTGGAGGAGGGGCACAATTATGATGTGGTATATCTCGACTTTAGCAAAGCCTTCGACAGAGTCCCCCATGAAAGACTAATTAGAAAGGTAGAAGCGCATGGCATCAAAGGTAAAATCCTTAAATGGATTAGGGCGTGGTTACGGGACAGGAAACAGCGAGTGAGCATAAACGGCACTAAATCGCATTGGAGCAACGTCACTAGTGGAGTTCCCGAAGGCTCAGTACTTGGACCATTTTTATTTTTTATATACATTAACGACATAGATATCGGCATAGACAGCAACATAAGTAAATTTGCTGATGACACTAAAATAGGACGTGTAATTAAATCTGACGAGGACTCTGCAAAACTACAGGAAGATCTAAACAAATTTTTCGAATGGTCGGAAAAATGGCAGATGAAATTCAATGTGGACAAATGTAAAGTACTCAGTATAGGAGATGTAAACAGGGAAACCAGTTATCAGATGAACAACAATGCCATTGTGGAATCCAACTGCGAGAGAGATTTAGGAGTAATGATAAGTAGGAATCTTAAGCCAAGCAAACAATGTGTTTTTGCTCATAACAAGGCTAATAAAGTACTTGGGTTCATACAAAGGAGTGTTAGTTAGAAGACTAGCGAGGTCATCCTAAAATTATATCTAGCGCTTGTGAGACCTCACCTGGATTACGCAGTTCAGTTCTGATCACCGTATTACAGAATGGATATAGAACCCTTGGAAAGAATCCAGAGGAGAATGACAAGACTAATCCCGGGCATTAGGAACCTTGAGTGTAGAGACAGGTTAAAGTATCTTAATTTGCACTCCCTCGAGAGACGTAGAGTGAGGGGCGACATGATAGAGGTGTATAAATGGAAGTCAGGGTTAAACAAAGGGGACATTACAAAGGTACTCAAACTATCCACCCAGGAGCGAACTCGTAACAATGGTTTTAAATTAGACAAATTTCGATTTCGGCGTGAAATAGGTAAACACTGGTTTGGAAACAGAGTAGTGGATGAATGGAACAAGTTACCAAATATCATCATTAACTCGAATACGCTGGATAGCTTCAAACACAGGTTGGATGCTTATATGAGCAATAGGGGTTGGGTATAAACGGGACCGCCCAGTATGGGTCAATAGGCCCGCTGCAGTTTCCTCCGTTCTTATGTTCTTATGTCCAATGGATGACTACTCGCCGTTCATAGGAAAGTTACCCTGGGTGATGTAATTATATAAACCTAATACAATCTTTCTTAATTCCATTCTTCGTTTTCTCTCACCTTTCTTACTTCCGTCCCTCCCTCAGAAACGTTTCTCATGTTACCGGGATGGACGGTCATTTAGGCGATGATGAGGTGGCTGGCAATAAGAAAATAATGCAGATGGTGAGGGGACAGGAAGACAGATGAGGGTGTGAAGGGGAAAGAGAATACCGGACCAGCCGCTGGTCACTACTTGGCTGGAGATAATGAAGAAAAATGGCACTAACTCGCACACCGTGGCTGGGGAGGTGCCGCGCCTCCACTCTAAGTCATGGTTGGTGTGGTTGTATGGGAGTGGTGGTGAGGAGAGTAGGCGCGTTGGGGTGTGGCTGTCTCTCATCGAGGGGGCGAAGCTGGGTGGGGGGGAGGGTGAGGGGGTAGAAGATGGATGGAGTAAAAGTGGAGTAGAGGATAGAGGAGTGAGGGCAGAGGATAGAGGGAGGAACAGGGAGGGGGGATTGTAGACAATGGAGAGGGGACGTGGAGAGACAGAGGGAAAGGTAAATGATAGAGATGGTTTTTTGGGGGAGAGGGGTAAGGGTAAAATCCAGGTAAACAAGCAACTTTTTTACCTAAATGTCATTGAAAGGCCTTAAAATACAAGCCCCTTTGATGAACGCACGTACAAAAAACCAGCTTTGCAA
>NW_024743709.1:14252890-14282890 GCF_018991925.1 Homarus americanus
ATAGATGAAATGAGTGAATAGGTAGAACAGGAGAAAACGAAATAACGAAATGGGAGGAGGAAGGAAAAAATAGACGTAAGGGAAGGAGGAGGAAGAGGAGCAATAGCGAGGAGGGGGGGGGGGAGGGGGGAGACCAATGGCCATCTCTTCTGGTGCGGGAAATTCACTCCGAATAAAATTCTCCCAGGCAGAAGTCTAGAATATGCCCGGAAGTCCATTATCTAGTAAGTTGGTGCGCCTCCTACCACTTGGTCTCCCGAGGACTGTAGAAGAGCACAAGGCAAGAGTTACTGGAAGCGAATAGAAGGGACAAAATTGAATTTAATGGAAATTTAAAGGGGGATTAGTTTAAGGGGATGAAAAACCAGTTGGATTTCGAGGGAATTTGAGGGCGGATTGGTTTAAGGGGATGTGAAAGAAGTTGGATTTAAGGGGAATTTAAACGGAACTTCCAATCCTAATCCATGTCCTCCCACTCAGCATTACAAGCAATAGCCCCTCTACTTTATCTACAGGCGTCAAGTCAAGTAAAGTGGATTTAAGGTGAAGTGAAGCGGATGGATTTAAGGGGAAATGAAGGGTGGTGGATTTAAGGGGATATGAAAGGAGGTTGTTATAAGAGGAAGAAAAGGAAGTGGTGGAGGCAAAGTTAAGGAAAGGAGGATAGAATTGAATTTAAAGGGGAATAGATTTAAGGGAAGTGAGAGGGCTGGATATTGGGAGAGGCAGGTTGAGGTTTGGCTAAGAAAGAGAGAGAGAGAAATTAATCAAAAACAAATTTATCTTAAAATGCCAATATGAATGAATCCTTACTATGACACGAGAGAACATCACATGAATACTTAGTCACTGACACACGTTCTTGAAAGATATAATAGACTGTTGCGGTTTCCGGTTACCTGTGGAATCACTAATTAGAGGTGAACTGGATGCAACATTTATAAATATTTATGGGTTAAGTTTTCAAACCCAAATGTTCTTTTCTCCATTTATTAAAAAAATAAACTATTGCACAATAACTGGTCTATCACTGTAATTAACGCTAGGAGTTGTGAGCATTAATAAGAGATGAAGCTAGGGTATAACTAGCTTCTTAGAGCACACATCTCAGTCGCTCAGTAGCTATTTAATTGATGATTTAGCAGTCACATGTCCACTTGATGATTACTCACGGCTCATAGGAAGGTTACCGTGGGTGATGTAATTATATATAGCTAATGTATGTAACTCACATTTATATAAGCATCACTGTCTGTTAGACATGGGCTATGACAAGACGATATTTTATTAAATACCTTTAAGTGTGTCATCTTTTTAAATATTAAATAATTTTCGGATATGTAAATGAATAATAATAATAATAATAATAATAATAATATGTTGAAAAATAACTCCGTTTTTGAATGACGATTTAATGTGCAATTTAATTGTCGGAATTATATAGACGAGCAAAAATACGAAGGCGAATTTTCTGGAGGTGGTGGTTGTAGTAGAGAGGGCGTTATAGGTAGTGGCAAAAGTAGAGGGGGCGGGCTGGGGGGATGGGGGTAGTGGCGGTAGTCGGGGTGACGTTGGTGTGGTAAGAGGGGTGAGGGTGATGTGGTGGTAGTAGTAGTGATGAGGGTGGTGTGGTAGCATTGATGAGGGTGGTGTGATAGTAGTAGTGATGAAGGTCGTGTGGTAGTGGCGGTGAGGGTGATGTGAAAGTAGTTATGAGGGTGGTGTGGTAGTAGTGATGAGGGTGGTGTGATATTTGTGATGAGGACGGTGTGGTAGTAGTGGTGAGGGTGATGTGGTAGTAGTGGTGAGGGTGGTGTGGTAGTGGTGGTGAGTGTAGTGTGGTAATAGTGATGAGGGTGATATGGTAGTAGTGATGAGATTGGTATGTTAATAGTAGTGAAGGTGGTTGTAGTGATAGATGAAATGGTGGTGAACGTGGTGGTGGTGAACGTGGTGAAGGTGTAACAGCAGAAGGCAGCACAGTAAACAACCTCCACCAAAATACCGCCGTTGTATACACTACAGGACACGAGTGAAGGGCTAGTGTAACTCCTCCGTAGGTAACTGGTATGTATTTATTTTTCTTCATTTAAAGCATTTTTCAAGACGACAGTGGATTTTAGTGAGGGTTCTGTATTAGGAAAGTGGTTTTCACAATTTTAGGTAACAATGGCATGGTTTTAGTGGTTTTCTGTACCTATGTTGTGGTTTTTAGTATTTTCTTTTATTTGGCTAGGTGTCGCTTTTTGTGTTTGGCTTTCCGTGTGTGACAATTATCACAATGAATTCTAAGATCTTTTTAATCACTTTATTTTTCAGTGTCAACAAAGGCTACCTGTGTCCTCTGTTTATACAGGGTGGGCGAGAATAAGAGCCACATGATATATGAATATATCAAGTTAGTTCTCCCTCACTCTGACCATCTTTTCTTACCTGTTTACGGTCTGTTTATTTATTTTTAACAGTGGACGAAGAATAACCAATGAACAAAACTATTGGTTGTGTAAACTATTCTAGGTATCGTCATGGTAATTGTTTATAACACGTGAATGGAGGGACATGTTTACCTCGGGGGACACCTGGGACATGGCTACCTCTAAGACCACCTGGTACATGGCTGCCTCTGTGGACACCTGGGACATGGCTGTCTCCTAGGACACCTGGGACATGGCTACCTCTGAGGACACCTGGGACATGCCTGTCTCTGACACCACCTGGGACATGGCTACCTCTGAGGACACCTGGGACATGGCTACCTCTGAGGACACCTGGGACATGGCTGTCTCCTAGGACACCTGAGACATGGCTACCTCTGAGGACACCTGGGACATGCCTGTCTCTGACACCACCTGGGACATGGCTACCTCTGAGGACACCTGGGACATGGCTACCTCTCAGGACACTTGGGACATGGCTGAGTCTGAGACCACCTGGGACATGGCTGCCTCTGTGGACACCCGGGACAAAGTTGTGCTTTGAGGACATTTGGGACCTGAATGGATTTTAGGGCAATTAAGAACCAGGCTGGCCTTCAGGACACCTGGTACCTGACTGGCTATTAAGAAACCTGGCTGGCTGGCTAACTACAGTATTAAGGCAACAACGACCTTGTTGGCTTTGAAGACATCAAGATCTAAGCTAGCTATGAGGACATCGTGTGTAGCGGAGTCCGCCAGAAGACACCCTTCACACACGCTCCCTGCATCAGCTGTAAACGCTTCTATAACCACGAAAATATTTTGAATTTGGCAGACTTCAAAGAGAGGGATGAGCTCACTTTTAACACCGGAGCAGCGTCGGCGAGAAAGAGCTTTTGCACGAAATCAGATTTTCTTATATGTGCCAAGAATGAAGAATTTATGGGTGCTGGAATCTGGGTGCCATATTGATATGAAAATCCAAAAATTGGCTGAAAAATGCGCAGGTTATATATATATATATATATATATATATATATATATATATATATATATATATATATATATATATATATATATATATATATATATATATATATATATATATATATATATATATATATATATATATATATATATATATATATATATATATATATATATATATATATATATATATATATATATATATATATATTATGTAGATCCACAATGGAAACGTGGATAAGATAAATCCTGACAAAATCACACAAGGGAAAGGGAAACAATGGAGAACCTTAACTTTCGTCTTTATTCAAGACATCTTCAGAGGTAACTGAATTACAAGGACTGAGTGAGAGCTTATGTATACAGGGTGATCTTACAAAACATGAGGTCAGGTAAAAAAACATTACATCCACTAATCCACACACCAACCACACAGCAAACATAAGAAGAGCTTATGGCACCATGGCGCCTACCAACCATTGCTAAGCTGCCTTGCACATAAACATTGGTAGGTATAAGGCTACAGGAGTAAACCCCGAACGAAAAATCTGCTGTGGAGCTCCGCATCTGACAGACATGGTTACAGAGCTCCAACAAGACCCTAACGGCGGTATAGGCGGAAGAAGGATCACTATGGGAACCCCATGACCACACCAGCGGACAGAGGCAATACATGATGGACAGGCTACGAAGGAGAAACCCAACAAACTGGGCTATCGGCAGTCCATTGCAACTCTCTCTCTCCCCAGTCATTGTAACACTTGCACCACTGGATCAGGAAAAGGGAGAGCCAAGATGTGTGGTTGCAGCCTGCGCTCCTGCTTCACCAAATAAAACAACTGACGCGCAGCTATCACCCAGCTCATCATACCTCTCACCATCATCAAAACCTCCATACCCCCGAAAGTCCTATGGCGACGGATGAGTGGCGACAGGGACAGGCCGGGAGTCTCTACTCACAACTCTGCACATGGGCGGCACAGATAAGCTGGTCGTTTATTCACTGGGATCTAGGCAGTAGTGCAATCCGGTCCTGTCTGTGCGACTGAGCTGCCCTTTCACGGTACTACTCTGCTCACCCAACATGAGGAGGGGGCGAGAAAAGGTGCTCTAAACATAGCCTGCCTAAACAAAAAAACTGACAGTGCAACCGCACCCAGTAATCACAGATCCAAACAAAAACAAACTATATAACCTCTTATGGTCACTACATGGAATGTCAGGACCCTTCTGGATACTGGCACAATGAAGGTCCTGAAAGAAGAACTGCCCTTGTGGCAAAAGAGCTGGCTAGGTATAACATCGACATAACAACCATTAGTGATTCGCTGCTCCCAGACGAGGGTCAACTTACAGAAGGGGTTCTCGCTATAACTTCTTCTGGAAGGGAAAGCCTGCTGCTGCGAGAAACCGCAGGCTACACAGGCTAACTGAAATGCCTGTTGGGATCAACGAGCGCCTCATGACACTCAGAGCCCCACTGAATCTCTCATATCATGCCTTTTTCTTCAGTACATACACCCCAACACGGAATGCAGAGGATGACATCAAGAAAGCCTTTTACGCCGACCTCGACAGAGTGCTATCCTCTATCCCCAGAGAAGATAAGATTATACTCCTAGGTGACTTCAATGCCAGAGTTGGCAGAGATGCTAACATTTAGCAGGGAACCATAGGGAGAAATGGACTAGGCAAGTGTAATCCCAACGGCCTAGTCCTCCTTAGAAAGAGCGCTGCACACAACATCACTATCACCAATACCTTGTTTAGGCAGGCCGACAAGTTCAAGGGTTCGTGGCAACACCCACGATCCAAACACTGGCATCTCATTGACTACATCATTCTCAGAGAAAGAGATCGCGGAGATGTTCTCTTCACCCGAGCCAAGCGTGGCTCACACTACGGCGCCACTGATCATCGGCTCATCAGAGCCAAGATATCACTTCACATTGCCCCAAAATGGTGAAGGCAGCAAGCCTCCAGAAGAGGTTTTAACACTAATCATCTGGAGGATCCACCGGTAGCACGAGCTTTCAGAGAGCAGCTCGAACATGGGTTGATAAACAACCTGACAACAAACAACCCAAATGCAAGTGCCGAATGGGATATTCTCGACACTTTCATGACAAAAGCCTGCAGAGACACCCTTGGCCAGATGGCAAGAATACACCAGGACTGGTTTGATGAAGATGACCCAGCATTCAATGTACTCGTCGATGATAGTGCTGCTTTAACTGACTGGAAGAACAATCCTCAGTTCTCAGACCAAAGCTGATACCTTCCTCAAGAAGAAAGCAGCTGTCCAGTGCGAACTTCGCAATCTAAAGAACGACTGGTTGAAGAATAAAGCATGTAAAGCACAACAATTTACAGATCAGCACAAGATGCACAAAATTTTTCACCCCCACTGAAATATTTTATGGGCCAATCACTCGTGGCGCAGCTCCCCTCCACTCATCCGATGGCAACTCCCTAATTAAAGACGATGAAGACATCCTTCAGTGCTGGATAAGGGCACTACTATTAACTGCTCAATCGAAACACCAATGTGGATGTCCTGACTACGCAGCAGGTCCCTCAGTATCCGGAGCTGACCCACCTCAGCTATCCACCATCCCTGGATAAGGTAGTTATTCCCATCAAACAGATGAAAAATAACAAATCTTCAGGGCCTGTTGGAATCCCAGTCGAGGTATATAAATCAGGGGGACCTTTGCTTACCAGCCGTCTCCACTCTCTCCTGGAGAATATATGGGAAATTGAGGAAATCCCCCAAACTCTAAAAGACGCCTCCATTGTCAAAATTTATAAGAACATGGGGATCGGTCAGACTGTGGCAGCTACAGTAGTGATCTCGCTGCTGTCCATAGCTGGCAGGATTATCACCCGAGTCCTCCTAAACAGACTTCTTCCTGAGGCGGAAAACTTCTTCCCAGAATTTCAATGTGTCTTTAGACCACCACGTGACACCACTGACATGATCATTGCTGCCCGCCAGATATAGGAAAAGTGCAGAGAACAACGTCGTGATCTGCACATGCCTTTCATCGACCTAACCAATGCCTTCGAATCAGTCAACAGGGAAGCCCTCTGGCGGACCCTCAGCCGTTTTGGTTGCCCACCAAAATTCATCACCATTGTGAGGCAACTCCACGATGGCATGAACGGCAGTGTCCTGCACAATGGAACCCAGTATGATTTCTTCCCCATCCAAATGGGTGTTAAACAAGGGTGTGAACTGGCACCAACCCTCTTTTCCAATTTCTTGGCTGCCTTCCTTAATCGTGCCAGTGCCAATTTAGCCGGCAGGGTACACATCGATTTCCGGATGAAGGGTCTTTTCAACATAACACGACTCCAGGCAAGAACTACTTTACACTCACCTAACGAATAGTAAACCTCACACTGGCAGGCAAATTAATAGGCATAGGGATAGTCTTAGGACAAACCTGAAAAAGTGCCAAACTAACCTCCTCACCTGGGAGATGATTACTCCATGCCATAACGCTTGGAGGAGCACCATACAAGAAGGTGTCAATACTTTCGAGTTAGCCCAACTGCAAAACGAGGCAGACAAGCGCCAACGCCGGAAAGACGCTACTGCCGCCCTTGCGCACTCGATGTAGCCCCCCACATTTGCAACATCTATGAACGACCGTGTTGGTCCCGCATCGGTCTCTTTAGTCACCTCAGAACTCACCAACTTAGTTGACATCCCTAATAACTCATACCATTGTATCATAGCTGGTTGATTGTCATACTCGATTCCGAGTGACAGCAAAGTAGTAGTAGAGGTAGTATTAATAGTAGTGTGTGTGTGTGTATGTGCGTGTGTGTGTGTGTGTGTGTGTGTGTGTGTGTGTGTGTGTGTATGTGTGAATAGTAAACGTAACGCCGGCGGCTAATTGAAAAGGTATAAGGTTAGTCTTAAGACAAACCTGAAAGAGTGCCAAATCGACCCCCTCGCCTGGGAGTCGATTACTCCACATCATAATGTTTGGAAGAGCACCACACGAGAAGGTGTCACTACTTTCGAGTTAGCCCGTTTGCAAACCGAGGGAGACAAGCCGGAAAGACGCTGCCACCGCCCCTTCCGCACTAGATGCAGCCCTCCACATGTGCAACGAATGTGGACGACCCTGCGGGTCCCGTATTGGCCTCTTTAGTCACCTCATAACTCACAAACCTAGGTGACATCCCTAATAACTCATACCATAGTATCATAGCTGGATGATCGTCATACTCGTTTCCAAGTAACAACAAAGTAGTAGTAGTAGTAGTAGTGTGTGTGTGTGTGTGTATGTGTGTATGTGAGTGTGTGTGTGCGAAATATTATAAATCGTCACTGTAACTTTTATACTTGGGTTCTGTTGATTATGGTGGACTGGTATATCATATGTCTTCCTCCATGACAACATCAAATCACGATAAGGAATATAGATATAAAAAATGCACAGAAAACACACACTACGAATTCTCAATAATAAATGGAAGTTGATGAGAATGGGGAGGGAAATACAAAATCAGAGGTCAACACTCCTCTTAATTTGCCAGGCGAGGCCCTCGGCGACCGTGTATTTCCGGAGAACAGATTCGGGGAACTTTTAGAACACAAGACTTACGGGCAAGGGAAGCGCTATCATGCCCAACTCGCCAAGAATGGAACAAATTTCGCCTCGCGGAGCGTAAACAACTTTATTTTTATTCTCCATTCACGCGCTCGCAAGACCCTGCCACAAAGACTTGGTAGGGGGAGGCTGGTACTTCCTCCCTCCTCCTCTTCCTTCCTTCCAAACACCATGGCGTGGAAGAAAAAAGGAAGAAAGGAAGGAAGGAAGGAATGGGGGGGGAGGGAGGGGTGAAGGAGTGTAGGGAAGAAAAAGTAGTAAAGGGTGTAAGGAGCGGGTGTAGGATGTTGGGATGGACAGGGAGTTGGTGTAAGGAGGGAGTGGGAGTTGGTGCACGGAGGGAGAGGAAAGGGAGGAAATAGGGAAGGGAGGGGAAAGGAGGATATAGGGATTGGAGGGAGGTAGGGTAGAGGGTGTGGGGACAAAGATGTATGGAAGGGGAGGGTTTAGAGAGGGGGGTATAGGGAGCGTAACAGGGTAAGGGGATGTGGAGGTAGAAAAAAAGAGAAAGTAAGGGAATCATGGAAGGGCAGTGTAAAGTGAGAGACAGAAGTAGAACAAAATAAACAAAAGAATGGATGAGAGGAAATGGAAAGAAAGAGAGAGGAGAAAGGAAATGGGTGGGGGAGGGTGAAAGGGGTTGAGAGTGGGAGGAGAGAGGGAGGACGAGAAGAGTGGGTAAACAGTGAGAGGCGTGCTGGGCTAAGAGTGGGAGAAAATGAACTAACGCACAGAAATGATGAATAAAAGACCGAAGAAGGAGAAGGGTGGAGAGGGGAATGAAAACGGATGATTACAGTAAAGTGGTGAATAAACATTGACACAAGGAGTATGGGAGATAGAGACAAAGAGATAACGGGTGACAGAGGAAACACAAGAGGAAGACAAGTGTTGGGTATATGAAGGAGGGGGAAGGGAGGGGATAAAGACAAACGGTGAGAGTAACGTCATGACACAAACAGACAGACAGTCAGCTACAGAGACAGACAGACACACACGATATAATAATCTGTTATGGTAAATAAAATCATATTACAAACTCTTTCACTGTGAGTAACGAGAATTAATTACTATCAAAAGCAAACATGAGAATTATACAAACGGATATACACACACGCGCGGGCATTTTGAACACATCCTTACAAATCTGCATGCATACATTCACACAAGTTTGCATTTCAGGTGTGGCGTTAAGTGCCCAAGAACGACATATGTGGTGTGATAAAGAACCGAGGCAGGGGGGGAGGGGTCCTTCTGAATAGATATCTAACGCAGCTACAAACCGGCTTAACTCCTAAGTCCCTTTGCTACCTGCTTTACATACGGTATAACATCACAGTACATCCTACCAGAGCACAAAAACATCAAACGCTGCCACAACCAGGACTAGAATCCTTTGATCTACCCACCCGACGTGAACCATGGCGACGCATGGGCTTGGCACTGTCTTACCGCGGTAGAGCGAGGCGTGGCAGGTGTGTTATGGAACGTGGCGCTGAATAGTTCTCAATAGGTGCGTCAACACCGTCCCTCCGACACCCTTCCTTCGCTCCCTCCCTTCCTTCCTCCCTCCTCCCTAGTCTATCCTTGTTGCAATCCCCTTTTCGTCCTCTTCTTCCTCTTTGATTCTCTGCTTCCTCTTCGGCTTTCCTTCTCCCATATTCTCTCTTTTTATAATCCTTATCTCCCTCTCTCAAATCTTTTACTCCCTTTCACTGTGACCTACGTCTCTCTCCTTTATGAATTCTTCTCTTCTTTAATTCTCGTTTATCTTAGTTCTCTATCTCTTTATTTCCTTTGTGGCTACTTCCCTCTTTACGCCTCCCTCTGTCTACAAATTCTCTTAACCCACTTAACTAGACAACAGTTTCCTCTTGTCTGAAGAGATAACAACAGATAAATTGATCAATGCTAAAATTTTACACATTTAAGCCCGAACTACAAACGTAAATTTGAAAATCTCCACCTCGTAATGTCTCCAAGAAACTCCACCAACACTGTACACGTCGGGATCACTGCTTGCTTCCTCCCACCAACATATTCTCCAACACTTGTCGTGCCCGCCCCATGTGTAGAAGTGAATCCCTTGATCGTCCCTCCGACAGGAATGCAAGCGATGCTGTCGGTGTTTGTCCACGTCACGCCAAACCCTCCATCCGCCACCCAGGTCTTTCCATCTTGGTTGTGCACCCACCTTCATGAGCCAGACCCCCAGGTCCTCACTACATCTGGTCCTTACACCAGCTGGAGCCTATACCAACCTGGGAATATTGTGTACCTGAGGGTGTGTGTGTTGGTTCAGCCACACGGGACAACCCAGGTGGCGGGTGTGTGTTTGATAGCTGGTGGGGCTTCATGACTTCCTGTGGCTTGGTTATATATTATGGTGTACGTGTCGCTGTTTCCTGCTACCCATATATTCCATCACTCACCCACCCGGCCACTCTTACCACTCGCCCACCCGGTCACTCTAACACTCATCCACCCATCCGTTCTACCACTCGTTCACCCGGACACTACTACTCGTCCACCCGGCCCTTCCTCCAACTCGTCCATCCAGCCATTTATCTAACCTAATACTCGTCCGTCCAGTCATTCTTCCACTCAGTCACTCATCCACACTGCCACTCGTCCACATGGCAACTCGTCCACAAGGCCATTCGTCCACACGGCCATTCGTTAATCCAGCCACTCGTCCACCCAGCCACTCGCCGACTGTTGCAGAGGTGGAGACAGGCCTATGTGTACACAGTGACACTAACGAGAGGCAAATATGCCACACAGTTCTGCCCTGCTGTGATGCTTGGCTCCCCACACACTCCCTGAATAATTTATATATCTTCCATGTAAAAGGCACTTTTATCTCGCCATAATTTTTTTTACGAGCTTCACTCTCAATTGTGGAATATTAAATATTTTAACAGGTCCATACACGTCAGACGTTCACGGACATTTTACTGTACTGTTTCCTTGATGATAAGACACAGACATAAGTACTTACTTGTAACCAGGTACAAACTACGCCTTAGACGAGTATACCTAAACAAAGTCATTAAATTATAAGACATCTTACAGCTGGGAAAATATATTGCAGACTCACGCCTCATAGACCTTGACTATTTTACTTAAAATTCCACCCTATGAAGTGAACTTGGTCTCGGTGGCAGCGTGGATACACAACTCCGTATTTTCTCGTATACAAGAATGCTGTGTAGCCGGCACTGTACGAGACCGTCTTCACTTCCACAAGTTTAAAGTTCAGGACCTATTCAAAGCAAGGTGGAATGAGTGTGCCCAAGGTGCGAACCAAGGACACTTAGAATGGAGGCAAGCGCTGTATACACCCTGAGGTCCGTATAATCGGCCAAGGTGGATGACCAGAAAACTTAAACATGACATAGGAATAAAGAAAGGAATATATAAGAAATTAAAGGGAGGGGAGGAGCAGCTCAGAAGCAGGTATAATGAACTATCTAGGAATGTTAAGAAAAATGTAAGGAAAGCAAAGAGAGACTATGAAATCAAAATAGCAAGAGAATCCAAGGCGAATCCCAAGGGATTTTTCCAGGTATATAGGACAAAGGTCAAGGACTAAGTTGGGCCTTTAAAGTCAGGGAGGGGAGAATTGATAAATGGTAGTGAAGAGATAAGCAAAGCATTGAACAGCTACTTCTTATCAGTTTTCACAGAAGAAATTTGCGATGAAATTCCGGAGGTGGAACTGATATTTAAGGGAAAGCAAGAAGAGAAATTAAAGAATATCACTATCAGAAAAGAGGATGTTCTTAAGAAGATAAATAAACTAAAGAATACAAAATCCCCAGGGCCGGATGAAATTTTCCCTCAAGTCTTAAAAGAGTGTGGGGAACAGATTAGCGGACCCCTCGTAAACTTATTTACAAAATCATTAGACACTGGAGTTGTGCCAGAGTTGTGGAAACAGGCAAATGTAGTACCCATATTCAAAAAGGGAGACAGAGCATCAGCGTCAAATTACCGGCCGATCAGTTTGACGTCAGTAGTGGGGAAATTTCTTGAATCAATTATAGCAGATAGCATCCGATTGCATCTAGAGAAAAGCAAATTAATCTACGACTCTCAACATGGGTTTACAAAGGGAAAATCTTGTCTAACAAATCTGCTAACGTTTTTAGGAAAGTCTTCGAAGTAGTAGATAATGACGAAAATTACGATGTTATTTACTTAGACTTTAGCAAAGCATTTGACAGAGTACCGCATCAGAGGCTTCTGAGAAAAATTAAGGCTCATGGTATCGAGGGGAAAGTTTTAAATTGGATAAAATCATGGCTCACCGATAGAACACAGAGGGTCAGCGTAGATGGTGTTAAATCTGAGTGGGGCCGTGTAACCAGTGGGGTTCCCCAGGGGTCAGTACTAGGCCCACTTTTGTTCATAATCTACATAAACGATTTAGATACTGGGATCAGCAGTGACATGAGCAAGTTTGCGGATGACACCAAAATAGGGCGGCAAATTAATTCAGGGCAGGATGCAAATGCATTACAGGAGGATCTAAATAAACTGCAGGGGTGGTCTGAAAAATGGCAAATGAAATTCAACACCAGCAAGTGCAGCGTACTTAATATTGGAAGAACAAATACTTATAATGTATACAGCCTTAACAACATCAACCTAGAAGTCGACTTGTGAAAGAGACCTAGGGTACTTGGCCCGGACCTACGGCCAGAAAACAGTGCGTTAATGTTCGAAATAAGGCAAACAGAGTATTGGGTTTTATATCTAGAAGTGTAAGTAACAAGAGTGCAGAGGTATTATTGCAACTATATCTTGAGCTAGTCAGGCCGCACCTCGATTATGCGGTTCAGTTCTGGTGCCCCTATTATAGAATGGATATAAATTCACTAGAGTCGGTGCAGCGAAGAATGACAAAAATGATTCCGTGACTTAGAAACCTTCCATATCAGGATAGGTTAAAGAAACTTAACTTGCATTCCCTAGAAAGACGAAGAGTGCGGGGAGATATGATAAAAGTATTTAAGTGGGTGAAAGGAATCAATAAAGGGGATATAGATAAAGGTCTTATAATATCCGAGCAGGATAGGACTCGGAGCAACGGATCAAGTTGGATAAGTTTAGGTTTAGGAGGGAGATAGGAAGAAACTGGTTCACAAATAGGGTGGTGGACGAGTGGAACAAGCTTAGCAACTTTGTAGTAAGTGCGTGAACTCTGGAAAGTTTCAAAAGGAGGCTAGATAGATTCATGGATGATAGAGAGTGGTAGTAACTCTCGACAGGAGCTGCCATGCACAGGCCAACCGGCCTATTGCAGACTCCTTATTTTCTTATGTTCTTATGTTCTTATTGAAGAAGGTGGTCCCTGAGGAGCAGTCGAGGGTGATGACACAGTTCCACGATCCTTGTGTTTACAATCCCTCTTAAGGAGTTACACATCCAAAACATCAGTATATTACTCCATCATTTTCTCATCATAAATATTTTCCGCCATCTCCGCTGGGAGCCAGACGTGTAGGCGGAAATGTAAAGAAACGCCTCGGAGAAGTCCGCGACGCTTCTTTACAATTCCGCCTCCATATATGAAGGAAATTTCACAAGGTAAATGGATAGGAATGCAATTATGTGCATAAACAGAAGAAGTGCATTCTGATGTTTCGAGTGTGTAACTTCTTCAGGGGACTTTGTAAACACTAACATTAAGTTAGTTAGTAAACAATGTGTACATGTGTATGTGTGTGTGTGTGTATGTGAAATAATAATAATAATAATAATAATAATAATAATAATAATAATAATAATAATAATAATAATAATAATAATAATAATGATAATAATAATAATAATAATAATAATAATAATAATAATAAAAATAATAATAACAATAAAAATAATTAACGGTTAATTGAAAAAGTTCTGCAGCCCGAAGACCGAAAATATACATTGGACATAAATGACTTATTGCATACATTGGTGGTTTAACAAAAGCCTTCATTAGAGAAAGGTAAAGGAAAATACAGTGAACATACAGATTAATGTTTACAGTGGAGGTCACGTAGGTCATGTGCACTGAGGTGTTGAAAAACACACGTAGTGTAGTAACTCCCTCACAGATGGTGTTATGAGGGGCATCACTTGGTGTAGTAGTTCCCTCACAGATGGTGTTATGAGGGACTTTACGTGGTGCAGTAATTCCCTCACAAATGGTGTTATGAGGGGCCTGATGTGGTGCAGTAATTCCCTCACAGATGGTGTTATGACGGACCTTACGTGGTGCAGTAATTCCCTCACAAATGGTGTTATGAGGGGCCTGATGTGGTGCAGTAATTCCCTCACAGATGGTGTTATGAGGGAACTTACGTGGTGCAGTAATTCCCTCACAGATGGTGTTATGAGGGACCTTACGTGGTGCAGTAATTCCCTCACAGATGGTGTTATGAGGGACCTCACGTGGTGCAGTAATTTCCTCACACATGGTGTTATGAGGGACCTTACGTGGTGCAGTAATTCCCTCACAGATGGTGTTATGAGGGACCTCACGTGGCGCAGTAATTCCCTCACAGATGGTGTTATGAGGGACCTTACGTGGTGCAGTAATTCCCTCACAGATGGTGTTATGAGGGACCTCACAAGATGCTGTAGCAACTCATCACTACGTGGTGTCATAGCGTCATGTAGGCACCACGTGGCCTGGTGTCACAAGACCTCACTCACACAAGTGTTCTACAGTCAGGTGTGTGTGTGCGTGTTTGTGTGTGTGTGTGTGTCTGTGTATAGTTACCATAGCTTCCTCTTTTGCACATGTATACATTGTTTACAAACTAACTTAATGTTAGTGTTTACAACGTTTCCTTATTCAGTCTGACTGGCACACGCTTCCCAAATAAAATCTCTGTCCTCTCTTAAGGCTACGAGACTGTGACGAGGGTGGGAGTTAAATCTGGGCGAGTTTCAAAGAAAATAGACAGACAACAAAATAGCAAAATTAATTACGAGAAAAAGCAAATCATAATAAAACTTTCCCTCCAAAACAAGCTGAAGTAAGAAAATATATAAATTAAATATAAATTTAAACTTAAAACAAATAAAAAACACCCCATATTTATAAATGTAAAATACCTAATAACAACAACCGTAACAGCAGAAGAAAGTATACCCTAGCAGCCATAATTTATACACCTCTGCCAAGAAAACACAAGTAACTAACACACTCGTGGACAACATATATCATGGTTACGACATCCAACTGAACTGCATTCATTTTCACGGATGGTTCAATACTCAACATACGGAATAATTTTTTTTTTACTTTTTGTCATTTTTCCTTAACAAAATAAGTCATATTTTTAAGGAGTGAATATAACTTCCGACCAATAAAACCATCATAATCTAACCTGACCTGACCTCATTAAGTAGTTAAGGGTAGACAGATTTTCTACTTCAGGTTTCTCTCTCTCTCTCTCTCTCTCTCTCTCTCTCTCTCTCTCTCTCTCTCTCCATTACTCGTTTAGCCAATGTGAACGCCAGATCACTCTCCCTCTGAACAAAGAAAATTCTTCAAAAATTGCATTAAAATAACTGAAACACATACACACACACACACACACACACACGTTATTATACACACACACACACGCGCGCGCGCGCGCGAGCACGCACGCACACTGACAACTAACACAGAAAGTGGATAAGGATGGGAGGGGAGGGAGCGGACAGGGGATGGACAAGAACACAGAGTAATAATAATAAATGAAGCTAGGTGCACCTCGCCACTTAGAGCTGGTGATGGTGAGGAGGGAGTCGGGGTGTAGCAATTATCACCAGGATGCTCCTAATGACCCAGTTTGTTGACTCTGGGGACGGTAGGATGCCTAGCATGACGATGGTAGGAGGAAGGGTGAAAGAGAAGGGAGGAAGGGTGAAAGAGAAGGGAGGAAGGAGGGAGAGATGCTGGAATGATTTATCGCAACGGACGGTGTATGTAAATCTTTTATATTTGTTTTACAAGGATGAGAAAAGTTGTAACACTCAGCTGCAGTAACATAAATCTCCCACCTTGGCTAAACAACCAGTAAATTATCATCGGCAGTGATTTACAAGTCACAGTTTACAGCGAAAAAATCTCAAAGGACGTCCACCTAATATACATTTCCAGTTAACATTTGTCAATAACAAGACACTACTCTGCCAAGTAATTC
Organism: Homarus americanus; assembly: GCF_018991925.1. Lineage (NCBI taxonomy): Eukaryota > Metazoa > Arthropoda > Malacostraca > Decapoda > Nephropidae > Homarus > Homarus americanus. The sequence goes on from NW_024743709.1 coordinate 14,269,115, forward strand.
ATATATTGGCAGAGAGAAATCTACCAAACCAACATCACAATTTACATCATTTGAAACGATAATATAGATTTTTTAGAGGTAGCAACTGGGGCGGTGTAGATATATCACGCTGAAGTCGAAACGCTCTGTACAGAAGGAAACCGCGTGACCGACACTCTATCTTCTTTCACTTCTCCCAACTCTTAAATTAGGTGCCCATTCTGTAGCTGGGTCGATTAGGAGCGCCCCAATCAGTGGCCGGCTGCGGAACTAAAATTCAGGAGGCGGGTGCTACATCTACTTGGCTGCTGTCATGTACCCCCCCAATAATATACATATAATTAAAAATAGCAGCATCTTAACCAAGTAACAATCCAAACACATGACTGTTTGATTATTATTCTTGTGTTTTAATTATTAACTATTTGATTGTCAACTTTCTATCCCCAGAGACGTCTTGCAGTCTAAAGACCTAACAGTTCAACAAAGTGACCACCAGAAGACAGAGTTCCAGTAATGAGCCCTAACACTCTAACAGTCAGAATACTAATCCCTGAACCCTAACTGTACTAACACCACATGAACCTTTACTGTCTACACAATGTTAAGGCTCTGCAGCTCAGCCACCAACTATCAAACAACTTTACTTCATTAATAGACTCCTGACAACCTAACAATCACAGACACCAACAACCCAACCACCGAGGAACGGGCAAGAAAGAAAAACTTGATGTAATTTCAAGTGACGGGGAAGGAAAGACTGGCCAACTTGTCCAAACTTTAAGATGACTAATCCCCACCAAGTTTGAGCGTCAGATAATAAACTGCTTTTACGCTGCTTGACAAACGAGTGAGGTTTAGAGCGGTTCCTCCCTCTCCGGTTTAATCGCCTCCTAAACTAGAATTTGCTTGACGCGTACAATTATGAGGAAGCTTAGTGGGCGAGAAGTTTAAATCTGGAGTGTTTTGTGATGCGCGCAGAGGACAAACTTGAACAAGATTGCCACCTAAAACTAACGATAAGTTTTTATTTTAAAACATCTTTTTTCTCCGACACGACAAGTTCTGCTTTCGAGTTCTCTGATTATTAACTATTTTTTTCAATATCTTTTTCCAGCAGTCATTAGTATTCATATCAATAGTACATCCAGATCGAGTAATTAGATTTTCTCGAACTAATTTTGCATTTGAGCAGAACACGAATGATTTTTTAAACCTGAATTACACTATCACACCTACATGATAGCGACCACAGTGACGATATTTGTTGATGAATTCGGGTATTATCGACTCGACAAACTGGACGTCGACGATGCCCTTTAAATAAGATTAATATTACCCCAATATGTAATAAACAACATAAAACACCTTTAACTTATGGCGCGGTCATACTTCAGTCTCCCTGGCACTTACTGGTGAGTCAACATTTTCTTTGGAATTTCCATTTTCTTTCAGCCACGTCCCTTGTGCAAAAAAAAAAATATTTCTCCCTCTCTCTCACACTCACACTCAAATAAAATGGTTAACCTACAATACTCTCGCCCCTCCTTGCAGTAGGTTGGGTTTGCAGCATATAATAGTGGAGCAGGAAGTGGCCTGCTCACATATGTAAAGAATGGTCTGGTCTGTAAATGGATTAAAACTCACAATGATGAAAGTATTCACTATCAACAATTTACAGTAAAGACAGCAAACAGTCAATTTTTGCTGTATAACATCTATGTTCGGTGTAATGAACTGCGAGCGGACGTGTTACCAAAGCCATCAGGTAACAATGCTATGCTGTGTATGGGTGACTTTAACTCTCGTCACACTGTCCTCGGTGATGTCCAGTGTAACTCTAATGGGAGGGTGTTCGTGAATTACATCAATAATCATAATATCACTGTATACGACACAGACAAAGTGACACATCTGATGGGGGGCAGACTTGATTATGTGATTGGGTATAACCTAGTAGACAGTAATGTCAAGGCTAAGGTCATCTCAGACCACCCTTGTCAGTGATCATTATGCAATACTTACTGAATACACTGTTGCTGATGTCAAGTGTGAACCCCATCCTAAGCTCAGAATTAATATCCCAGATAATCTTAAACTGCACTTCAAGGCCTACATCCACAGATGGTATGCTGGATATACACCTGGGTCAGTGGATGAATTTTGCTGTGATCTTGTAAATGTCATTACCACATATTATACCACCTGGGTTAAGTCAAGGAGGAAGGGGGGCAGCACTAAACCACCTCTGTGGACACATGACCCCATCCTCACCAAAGAAGGAGAGAATGTAAAACAGCTTGCCAACACTTATAAGCAAAATAAAACTAGTGATAACCTTTTGGCATTCCTCAAAGCTAACAGAGAATTTCGTGAACTCAAAGGTCAGGTGAGAAACACCTATTGGGAACAATTCTTACAGGGGATTAATAGAACAACCACTCTAGCAGAAATGTGGAACAAAATTAGAGCCATTACCAAGTCACCCACCCCAGTCCAGCTTCATCACAGCCCTGCAGAATATGCTGACATGCTATTAGATCAATGGTCTAGTGTGTCACCAATCACTTCCCTGCCTCCTGACATACAACAATATCTTAACACCTCACACATTAATAGGGGTTTCAATATTGAAATAGCCTGTTCCTCACCAGACCTTACCGACCAGTTTCCTATAACGCACCACGAACTAACAACAGCACTAATGAAAGGTGAGTCATCCTCCCCTGGTGAGGATGGCATAACCTATAACACCCTGAGATTGTTGAATGAGATCCCTAACCATCCACTGCTTGACCTGTATCAAATGAGCCTCACACAGGGTATTCTGCCTATGACATGGACTCATGGAAACATAGTTCCAATCCCTAAAGCTAATTCTCCAAACTTCAGGCCAATTTCACTTACATCCTGTATGTGTAAAGTCCTTGAAAGAGTTGTTCTAAACCGTCTCATGTTTCAAGTCAAAGACAAACTCGCCCCTAATCTGTAAGGGTTCATGCCCGGGCGTAGCACACAGACATGCTTTGCAGAATATCTTGTTCACTCAAAAGATAAGACACAAACAGCCTTCATAGACCTTAAATCAGCCTTTGATGTAGCTAATAGAGACATTATACTTGAGCAACTAGCTAATTTTGGCATACAAGGTAACCTCCTGACATGGATAAAGGGTTATCTGTCCAACAGGTATGCCAGTGTTCTGTTTAGGGGAGTTAAAAGTACCAGAATGAGATCATTTGAGCTGGGCACGCATCAGGGAGGAGTGTTAAGTCCTATGCTCTTTAATATACTGATGCACAAGCTTATTGCTGACATTCCAGTTCAGCCAAACGAAGCCGTAATATGATATGCTGATGATATCTGCATTATGACACAAACCAAACTCAGGCTCCAAGCCTTGCTGGATGTATTTGCTCGGAGAACTGTTGAATGCGGTCTCATAATATCTGTTGACAAGACGAGGGTCCTCAATCCTCGTCCTGCTCACCCTCTGCCTCTTGACTATAACATTAACAGCATGCCCTTGGAACTATGTAGCTCCTATAAATATCTTGGAATTTGTGTGAATGATGCAAACTTTGTCAGCAACCTTCGTGACAAACTAATGCAGCGCATTAAACCCCTCAGAACCCTTGTTGGCAAGGGCTATGGAATTAACATCACCTACGCTCGTACATTCTATCTTCACTTCATTCGTTCTGTAGTTGACTATCATGCTCTCCATCTTGTGACTATTCCGCCTAAACAACTCAACAGCCTTGAGGTAGTGCAAAATGAAGCCATGCGCATCATCCTAGGTTGCCCAAAATCAACCAGAATTGTAAACATGAGGAAAGAGCTCGGACTGCCCTCCCTATCTGAGAGGATAGCCCTACTTAATACCATGTTTTGTGTCAAAGTTTTGAAGAACAATGGTTCTCAAACTACAACTCAAACTGAGTTGATGTTCTATCTAAGTAATCCCGACCATCTCGCCAACCTTCCACAAAAGACTCTCTTTGGGGCGTGGCTTCATAAAAGTGTTGCAGATCTCCTGAAACTGAATGTCCCAATCACCCCAGACGAACCTATTAATGCCATTCCTCCTTGGCTGGACATATCAGTTCCTATTAATTACACTCCTGTTGGTAGTAAGCAAATGTTAAACACCGATGTGGTGAGATGTGTCACACTAGAAACTATTAACAGACACATAGAGAGTATTAAATCAAGTGAATGTTATGCTTTTACTGATGGTTCTGTGCAGACAAACACAGGTAGAACTGGCTGTGCAATTGTAATATATAAAGAAAAAGAGATGATAGTGTCAAACAAACAAAGGCTGAACAACTGGGCCAGCACAACACAAACTGAACTAACTGGAATCTACTTAGCCACAGACTACCTCAAAGAAAATGGAGGTGGGGTGATATTCTGTGACTCTCAAAGTGCTTTGAAATCAATGAACAGCCCGTCAGGCTCTATGTCTAAAGCTGCATGTGATATTAAAAGGAATGTGATAACTGCCAATGAGAACAACTTTCGTATCGAATTTGTGTGGATTCCGTCCCATGTTGGAATCAGGTATCATGACCGTGCTGATAGACTGGCCAATGAGGCATGTAAGAAAGAAAATGTTGACAGCGACCTTAGTTTGTCCAATGCCGTAATTAAAAACATTCAAGTCAGAATCATGAACTCTGATCTAGAAGAAGTGAGAAATGCAGAGAGAGCTGACAGTTGTAGCATTAGTAAATATGACAAATTTTGTAACAAGAGGTACCGGTATGGCCAGCATAAGGACAGAACCAGACAATGTGATGTAGTCGTGGCCAGAGTTAGGCTAGGATACAGACACATCTGGCAAGTTAGTAACGCTGTACCCATACCTGAACACTCAGCATGTAAACTTTGTGATAAACCTTTAAAGCATACACTTGAACACTATATTATTGAATGTGACACTGTCAAAGACTTCAGGCCACCTGACTTACTGTATCTTGAACTATGTAATTACTTCATTGAATCAGGTGTGCTTGAGGACATTCTTGCTGTTTATCCCAAATTTGCTAGCCCACACTGATTAGTCTTCAATTAGAATATGACTCCAATGTATGTGATCCACTGACCTATATATGCTGCTGGTGAATGTGATGTATTTCCTTCTTTGTGTACGAACCTCTGTCCTGCGTGGCAGTGAACAGTGGCATTACCCACATGAATCTGACCTATATATAGTGTCAATGAATATGATGCATTCTTTGTGTACGAACCTCTGTCCTGTATGGCAGTGAAAAGTGACATTACCCACATGAATCTGACCGACGTATAAATAATAATAATAATAATAATAATTAACGGTTTATTGAAAAAGTTCTGCAGCCCGAAGGCTGAAAATATACATTGGACATAAATGACTTATTACATACATTGGTGGTTTAACAAAAGCCTTCATTAGAGAAAGGTAAGTATGTATGTGTGCGTGTGTGCATGTATATGTACGTGTACGTGTATATGTGTATGTATATACGTATATGTATGTATATGTGTGTGTGTGTTTACATATATGTATATGTACTGTCAATGAATATGATGCAACTCTTTGTGTACGAACCTCTGTCCTGCATGGTAGTGAACAGTGACATTATCCATATGAATCTGACCTACATACATTTATAGTTGTTAATGAATATGATGTATTTCTTTGTGTGTGAACCTCTGTCCTGCGTGACAGTGAGAAGTGATACCACCCTCAGTGTCAAGACCTGACTGAATTACTCAGAATAGGCAAACTGTACTCCAAGCTCTGCCAATAAATTTGTTAAACTAAAACTAAGTCACCTTCCTACCTCCCACTTCCCTTTCAAAAAAGAGAGTACACTAATGAAACACAGGCACCACCTGCCCTTTCCTCCTCCCTACTCCTCGTGCCCCTCTCCCCTTCCCTCCTACTCCTCTTCTCTCCCTTCCTAATCCTCCAACACCTCTCCCTCCTTCTCCTCCTCCTCCCCTTCTGCTCCTCCTCCTCCTCTTCTCTACTCCTCCTCTCCCTTTACTCTTCCTCCTCTCCCCTACACCTACTCCTCCTCATCCTCAGCCTCCTCTCCCCTACACCGACTCCTCTTCATCCTCACCCTCCTCTACCCTACACCTACTCCTCTTCATCCTCACCCTCCTCTACCCTACTCATCCTCCTCTTTCCTACTCCTTCTACTCTCCCCTATTCCTCCTCCTCTGCCCTACTTCTCCCCCTCTACCCTACCCCCCTCCTCTGCCCTACAACTCCTCTCCCCTACCACTACTCCTCCTCCCCCTCACGAGACAAACAGAACGGTAACAGAAGAAAGCGAGACATCAATTTCCCCGGCCTGAGACACAGAACAAAGCGCCTTCGTTTTCTCGAGAGAGAGAAAAGAACAAAGCAATATCTGGACTTCCTCCTCCACAGAAAAGACAAAACAATATATCAGCTTCCCACCCCTTTTAAAACAACTAAACAAAACACAGTAAATTACACTCTTCAAGACAGCTGAATAAGACAACACTTCCCCCTTCTCATTTCAAGACAAACGATGACCAAAACGTCTGCTTGTCTTTCACGTCATAAAAGAAGACCAATTTTTCCTCGAAATAAATGAAAGAAATATTAAAATTAGTTCATGGGGAGACACTCAGCGAAATTTCAGCAAGGTCGTTGACGCCATTCCATTCATCCATAAGAACTCGCGGGGTGACATTCTTCAATTATGTGACCTCCTGATGTTTACTAAAACTGTGCAGTGTTAAGCTGTGGCCGAGGAAAACCAACTATGAAATTGTTGTAAAGATATTATTAAAATTATGTACGCAAGCGTGTGGACAGAAAGACAGACAGACAATCCGAACCTATAACTAGTCTTGGCAATAAAACAGACACGGCTTCTCTTCAAACAACAGACCAAAACTTATCCCTCCAAGACAAACCTGAACAAAACAACACGTTGCGTCAGCCCTTTCTCTCAAGACAAGACTTCAGGCAGAGTTCAATCAGGGTAAAGCACTCTGATAATCCCATGAAAATAACTAATTATCTAAAGGCAGTGGTATAATCCCTTCAGGGGCCGGACCATCTCCATCTCCAGTTATACCCAGTTAGTGAGTTTATCTCAATTAAAGCGTCGCGCTGGTGTCGTCAGCCCGGCCTCCTCGCCTGCATTCTCAAAGACAGTTACGATCAATTCTTTGTTCTTCCTCTAATTTGGAAGCAGATTTTAAGAGCACGTATCACATCGGGTTGACTAAAGATTAGACGTAAAGGCGGTGGCTTGAAAGGTATTTAAATTACACCTTTTATTTTTGCTAATGAGAATCGGTCGTAACTAAGATGCATTCTCTCGCCTCTATAGGTTAAGGGAGCTTAGCGAATCTTGATCCTGATTTCCTCTACCTTACGCTCTAGGATTTCTCTCGTGTCTGTCTGCCTGTCTGTCTATCTGTCTCTCCTAGGCTGTCGCAGTGTGAGAGGGCGTGTGAAGATGTGAAGATTAATGGTGACAGTCAGTGTGAGAGAGTACGTGTGTGTGACTCAGAGTTTGATAATTGATGTAAACTGTCAGAGTGTATATGTGTGTGTGTGAAAGTGGATTAACGGTTTTAGTAGTCATTTTCATCCAATCCGTGACCATTATGTTCCTACTCTTGCTATTTTTTTGTTGTTGACTTGTGTACCAGGGACTATTCAAACAAGATTTAGCTCCTATGTACCTCTGAAAAATGTCAGCTAACTCCGCGGGAGCGCAATTTCCGAAATGGCGGTCGGTGGTCATGAATAAGGGGTAATTTTCCACTAATTTTGAGGTGAAAAATCTGATGGGGTGGTAAATTTTTAGTTTGGGCGCCATCTTGACCTCTAAATCCAAGATGGCGTCCATCGCCAAGGTTAAATATGGGAAAACGATATACAGGTAACTAAGGAACCAATCTAGCTACATGCATGAATGAGGTTTCTTCTGCCACTATTTCCAGCGTGGCAGAATAGATAAGATAGTTATTTTACTTCTGAGGTCACCTCGATCTATTATACAAAATAGTTTCACTCTGAAATCTTATAAAAACGTGTGGGATCATAATGGTTACTGTTTTCATTAAAGCAACGCCACCATGTGAGAATAATTCGTGATCTCAGTATCTGGGGAATATTCTGAATAAAATTAAACAAAGTTCCTTCTTTATGCTTTACTACAATAATCTCATACATTTTAAGCATCATTGTCGCTGTCACTGCGCGAACCAGTGCTGCCGTTAGAATCATTGTCAGCATCAGCAGCATCTTCATGGTCACTTTCACTGTCTGTGTCCATGTTTTCATCATCCGGATTCAGGTATTGATGTGGGAAGTGGGGTCTGGGTGTAGCGGACAGGCAGGCACAGGCCATCTAACAAACGCCATCCAGGTCCGACGGGTGAGGGGTGGAATTGGAGGTTTGTGTGTGTCAGCAGAAAACTGAGATAGTTTTTCCGCTTTAAGTGGAGGTGAAGATTGAGGCAGGTGCCAAGCGGACGGTGTTCTTCTGTGCCCTCCACTTAGCTGCCCTTACTTCTCCCAGAGTCGCGTTCTTGGCGTCACAATAGATGCATCGGATCACAAACTTCTCCAAGTCATCGAGGACCTCTTTTGGGGCTTCCAGTTCTGAGCCACACGATGCCAAAAGGTCACGTTCCTCCTTAGAACTTTGGACGCGATCTGCCACCGGTTTCTTGCTGGTGCCATAGAAGCCAGAGTTATGATCGCAGCCTGTGAGGACATGGGGTGGAATGATGCAGGCCACCATTGCCTCATCGCATAGACTTCGAAAGGTGATGAATTGTGTCTTCCTCTTCAGACATAATACTCCTGATATTTGCTGGACAACATAAGCTGCCTGCAGGTAGTTATTGGTGTCTTCAGTATCAAGAATGACAACTTCACCATAGATCTCTGACCCGAGGACACTATCGATGAAAAACATTGCGGTGTCAGCCTCTGCATAGTAACAGACAAACTGTGGTGCACTGAGGTTTTTCGCACTATACAGAAGAAAATTTCGATATCAGATGTGTCTGCAGTGCTCTGGAATCCAGCCTGCATAAATGCCTGAAAACGGATCTTATATTCTGCTTTACCCAGAAGAAAGTAGAAGTCTTTGACTGCAGGAAACTTATCTTCTGACTTCATGGAAATGTTACTGATTGATGCACTCTCCTGACGCAGCATGCATTCACTGTCGTTGATTGTCCATCTCTGATCGTATGGGTCATTCACACAAATGATCCGCTCTGCATTTTATGCCTTGTCAGAACTGTACGAACCACCTTATTTCTATAATTTCCCCTGGTGTATTTGGTAGAGTTGCGGAAATGTGTTCCTACACCCCCTATTGTAACCCGTGTCTCCAAACTGCCAACCTATATGGCCTATAGCAAACCTATCCACCAATCACGCCCGTCGTTACACGACCAATACCCATTCATTCATAAATAATGATGCTAGTACCGTGACGTTGTCGTTTAAAGACACTGGTTACCTCACGGGGCGAAGGAACACATTTCCGCAACAGTACCATTGCCCTTCTCTCGATCTACAACGGTTGGGGCAGCCAGACGCCAAATTAGGCCCATGTCAACGATCGACGTGTATGCATCGGGTTCTTGTGTGGACGTCATCGTGAGTTTCTCTCGCAACTTGCTTTTTTGCGCCTTCCGCAACGTGCCATTGGTGTTGAAGATCGACAGACTCTCTTTTGTGACACGGTGCTGCAATGCCTGTTCAAGTTTGAGGGAGCCACTCTCTTCAATTAGGCCAAGAACGGAAGCCATGGCTTTTGTTTCCATTTCCTCTGTCTTTCCTTTCATAATGTTGTTGTTGGCCTTTCTGCCTTAGTTAGGAGTAAGGCTTTGGCGCCTGCTTTTCGGAACTAGGTCGTTCCATGACTTCACCTTGGAATAAACTCTATCACTTAGAAATCCCCCATGTTTTCCATGCCATCTACCTTTGCCATTTCAGAAGCCGGAACTCCTAACTGCAGAGAACGAACTGTCTGATTGGTACGGTCAAATGGATCGCATTTGAATTCAGTGAGACATGCACTCAGATCTGCAATTTATCGAGTCCTTGCCATTTCTTAGCCTTTTCTTACACTGAGCGCCATTTCTCACGTGTAACGTCGTCTATATTATCATTTCTATCGCATGACTTACCACATTGCAGAAGGGAGTTCATCTCATCGCACTCATTAGCCCTTTCGATGGTAAACGGCATATGACGAAGAAGGCCAGAAGCTAGCTTGGAGATCTTGTTGGTTGCTTACTTGGTGTGAAATGAGATTCAAGATGCATAAGGATGTCTATTCACTGGTGATCTCAGGGATAATACCCGAAAAAAGATAAATATATTAGGTTTTATCAAGAATATACCATTTTTAATTTTCTAAATAATATTCCGAATTTTTACGATTAGCCGCACTGTACGATGACCGTTTACAGAGGTACATAAGAGCTAAATCGTATTTGAATAGTCCCTGGTACACAAATCAACAACAATTTACGAGTATATGCAAGAGATGATTAGTGCATGAGTGGCAGAATACGATAGTGGCAGTCAGTGTGTGAGTGACAATCAAGGTGTGACAATAACATTCACTGTATGAGAGTAACAGTCAGTTTGTGAGAGTAACAGTCAGTGGATGAGAGTATTATTCAGAGTATGAGAATACAGTCACTGTGTGTGAGAGTAACAGTCAGTGTGTGAGAGCAACAGTCAGTATGTGAGAGTTACAGTCAGTTTGTGTGGGAACACAACAAGTGTGTGCGAAAGTAACACACAGTGTGTGAAAGAAACAGTCAGTGTGTGAGAGTAAAAGTCAGTGTGTGACAGCCACAGTCAATGTTTGAGAGTTACATTAAGTGTGTGAGAGTAACAGTTAGTTTAGGAGAGTAACAGTCAGACAGTCAGTGTGTGAGGGAAACAGTCTGTATTTAAGTGTAACGGTGAGTGTGTAAGAGTAACAGTCAGTTTGTGAGAGTAACAGGCAATGAGTGAGAGTAACAGACAGTGTGTGTGAGAGTAACATTCAGTGTGTGAGAGTAACAGTCAGTGTGTGAGAGTTACAGTCAATGTGTGAGAGTAACAGACAGTGTGTGTGAGAGTAAGAATCCGTGTGTGGGACTAACAGTCAGTGTGCGAGAGAAAAAAAAATTGTGTTAAAGTAAAAGTCAGTGTGTGTGAGAGTAACATCAGTGTGTGAAAGTAACATTCACTGAGTGTAAGTAACAGTCAATGTGGAAGAGTAACGGTCAGTGTGTCAGAGTAAAAGTCTTTGTGTGAGAGTAACAGCCGGTGTGTAAAAGTAACTGTCAGTGCGTGCAAGTAAAAATCAGAGTGTAATATTATCAGTCAGTATAAGAGTAAATAACAGCTTTTGAAGCTGTCATATAACAGCCTTAAAGCTGTGCCTGTATGCAGGCGAGAATTCCACCACTGAACACCTTATATAACAGCTATTGAAGCTGCTACACATGTTAAAAACTTGGGTTGTCACCACTTGTAACAGCCACTTGTGAAGCTGTCACAGTATGTAACAGTGTAGCCTTGTAGCTTTGTAGCTGACCTAAGGTCTATAGAGACGCGACTTGAGAGTAGAAAATATTGACCACACGATCACTAGATGATCACTCACTGTTCATGGAAAATTACAGGAGGTGATAGAATTATATAATACAAATGTATTAACCCATATTCATATGGGGCTAATACAAGTACAAATCAGTGTGTGAGAAAAACAATCAGTGTGTGAGAGTAACAGCCATTGCGTGAGAGTAACAGTAAGTATATAAAAATAACACTCAGTGTGTGAGACGAACAGTCGGTGTGTGAGAGTAACAGTCAGTATTTGAGAGTAGCAGTAGGTGCGTGAAAGTAACAGTCAGTGTGTAAGAGTACCAGTCAGTGTGTGAGGGGTAATAGTCAGTGAGTGCAAGTAACTGTCATTGTGTGAGAGTAACAGTCAGTCTGTGAGAGTAACAGTCAGTCTCTGAGAGTAACAATCAAGTGTGGAATAGTAACTGTCAGTGTGTGACAGTAACAATCAGTGTGTGAGAGTAACAGTCAGTGTTTAGAGTAACAGTCATTATTTATAGTAACAGTCATTATGTGAGAGTAACAGTCAGTGTAGGAGAGTAACGGTCAGTAAGAAAGACTAAAAATCAGATTGAAAGATTACCAGTCAGTATATGAGTCCCAATCAGTATGTGAGAGTAACAATCAGTGTATGATAGTAACAGTCTGTATGAGAGTAAATCACACTGTAATGGGCCCCTGTCTCATCAACAGAACATATTATATAAATGGGTCAATACATCTTATATTATATTCAGATTCACCACCCTGTAACTTTCCACTGTCTATGAGTAAGACATGAGTTGAACACGTGAACGATAGCTTTCCCAAGAGGGACAAGCCCATATGTCAGCATCTATGTAAGCGTGGTGCGACGCTCTTGCTCAGTCACTCAGATCAACTAATATCGAACGGACGTGATCAACGTTTATATTCATTAACGCCGTCCTCTTTCTCGTTCACTCCTAAATAGTGGAACTTACGTTTGATCTACACTCAGGAATTATAGACATAATCCTTTTAAAATAAAACAAGGAACTTCAATTGGGTTTCGTTACTAAAACCCCAATATCTAATATATGTGAATAACCTGGTTAATTGGGGGATTAACCACCCTGACTTTCCACTGTGAGAGTAAGTCAGAGTTGTGAACAGTAAACAGTCAGCTTTCCCAAGAAAGTAAGCCCATAACAGTCAGCATCTACACAGCGTGTTTCAATCAGTGTGTGAGAGTAGAGAGTAACAGCTCAGAGTAACAGCACTCAGTGTGTGAGGTCAGTCAGAGTAACAGTCAGTGTAGCAGTAGAGATAACAGTCAGTGTGTAACCAGTCAGTGTGTGATAACAGTCAGTGAGTGAAGTAACGTCAGTGTGTGAGAGTAACAGTCAGTCACAGTAACAGTCAGTAGAGTAACGCCAGTGTGTGAGAGTAACAATCAGTGTGTGAGAGTAACAGTCAGTGTGAGAGAGTAACACAATGTTTATAGTAACAGTCATTAAGAGTAACAGTCAGTGTAGCACTCAGTACTAACAATCAGTTTGAAAGTGTCAGTATATGAGTCTCAGTGTGTGAGAGTAACAATCAGTCACCAGTCATTGCTTGAGTAACAGTAACAAGTCAATTGAGGTATGTCAGAGTCAAGTGAACAAGTATCATGTAGTAGTGAACTGTGTGTGGTTAATTGTCAGTGTGTGAAAGTAACGGATTCAACACTTGTGTAAGAGTAACTGTCAGAGGGTGAGAGTAGCGGTGTGTGAAAGTAACAGTCAGTGTGTGAGAGTAACAGTCAGTGTGTGAGAGTAACAGTCAGTGTGTGAAAGTAACAGTCAGTGTGTGTGAAAGTAACAGTCAGTGTGTGAAAGTAACAGTCATTGGGTGAGGATAAACAGTCAGTGTGTGAGAGTAACAGTCGATGTGTGAGAGTAACAGTCATTGCTTAGTGTAACAGTTAGTGCTTAGAGTTTCAATCAGTGTGTGAGAGTAACAGTCAATGTTTGATAGCAACAGTCAGCGTTTGAGAGTAACAATCAGTGTGTGAGAGTAACAGTCAGTGTGTGAGAGTAACAGTAAGTGTGTGAAAGTAACACTCGGTGTGTAAGAGCAACTGTCAGTTCGTAAGAGTAGCAATCAGTGCTTAGAGTAACAGTCAGTGTGCAAGAGAAGAATCAGTGTTTTACAGTGCC